>NC_139219.1:338126311-338726311 GCF_055691185.1 Crinia signifera | reverse complement strand
GGGTCCCGTTATTGTTGTTATTATAATACAGGGGGAGCAGCCTGTGGTGTCATGTTATTATTCTACAGGGAGAGCAGCCTGTGGGGTCATGTTATACAGGGGGATCAGCCTGTTGTGTCCTGTTATTATAAAGGGGCAGCAGCCCTGTGATGTATTTTTATTATACAGGGGGAGCAGCCTGTGGGGGTCCCATTATTATTATTATACAGGGGGAGCAGCCTGTGGGGGTCCCGTTATTATTATACAGGGGGAGCAGCCTGTGGGGGTCCCGTTATTATTATTATACAGGAGGAGCAGCCTGTGGGGGTCCCGTTATTATTATACAGGGGGAGCAGCCTGTGGGGGTCCCGTTATTATTATACAGGGGGAGCAGCCTGTGGGGGTCCCATTATTATTATTATTATTATTATACAAAGGGAGCAGCCTGTGGGGTCATGTTATACACGGGGAGCAGCCTGTTGTGTCCTGTTATTATAAAGGGGGAAGAGCCTGTGATGTATTTTTATTATACAGGGGGAGCAGCCTGTGGGGGTCCTGTTATTATTACACAGGGGAAGCAGCCTGTGGGGTCCTGTTATTATTATACAGGGGGAGCAGCCTGTGGGGTCCTGTTATTATACAGGGGGAGAAGCCAGTGGGGACCTGTTATTATTATAAGACAGGGGGAGCAGCCTGTTGTGTCCTATTATACAGGGAGAGCAGCCTGTGGTGTACTTTTATTATTCAGGAGTAGCAGCCTGTGGGGGTCCCATTATTATACAGGAGGAGCAGCCAGTAAGGGTACTATTATTATACAGGGGAGCAGCCTGTGTTGTCCTGTTATTATTATAAGACGGGGAGTAGCCTGTGGTGTCCTGATATTATACAGGGGAGCAGCCTGTGGTGTCCTATTATTGTTTTTTTTTTTTAATTAATACATATTTTTAAACCGCAAAACCTAAATTTAATGATGCGCAGTTACTTATGGGCCAGTGCTCTGGACTTGCCCCCCAGGCTAAACGTTGCCAGCCAGCCCCTGTGCACAGCCCAAACAGGGGTGTGTTCTTGCTGGGAAGGGGCATGGCCACACAATAATACCCCCAATTCAAATTATGCCACACAGTAGTGCAACTTTATTCCCATTATATCATGCGATGGTGTTCCTTACTCATGTTACATCACACAGTAGTACCACTTTACCTTATGTACATTACTCCTCACATTATTCATATTATACCCTTAGAAAAAAATCCTGAGAAAATATTGTATTTTAAGCACCTCCATGGCCACACTGCAACCCAGCACAAAGCAGTGTGTGCTGTGCAGAGGAGAAGAGCTGCAGCAGCTGCTGCTGTCACTTAAGGGGATGGGGCCCTGGGCCCCCACTGGGCTCTTCGATCAGACTTTGGCCTGGGTAATTTGTACCCCCTACCCCTTTCTCTCGGCACCGCTGATAATACCACACAGTAATGCCCCTTACACATGACACACATTATTAATGTCCTTATAAACATAATGCCCCTTACACATTATGCCAACCTTTATTAATGCCCTTCATACACATAATGCCCCTTACACATATGTTGCACATTATTAATGCCCTTATACACATGACACACATAATGCCCATTACATATATGTTGCACATTACTAATGCCCTTATACACATGTCACACATAATGCCCATTACACATATGTTGCACATTATTAATGCCCTTATACACATGTCACACATAATGCCCCTTACACATATGTTGCACATTATTAATGCCCTTATACACATGTCACACATAATGCCCCTTACACATATGTTGCACATTATTAATGCCCTTACACACATGACACACATAATGCCCCTTACACATATGTTGCACATTATTAATGCCCTTATACACATGACACACATAATGCCCCTTACACATATGTTGCACATTATTAATGCCATTACACACTTGACACACATAATGCCCCTTACACATATGTTGCACATTATTAATGCCCTTATACACATGACACACATAATGCCCCTTACACATATGTTGCACATTATTAATGCCCTTATACACATGACACACATAATGCCCATTACACACATGTTGCACATTATTAATGCCCTTATACACATGACACACATAATGCCTGTTACACATATGTCACACATTATTAATGCATTTATACAGGACACACATAATGCCCCTTACACATATGCCGAACACTATTGCACAACCAACCCACCCGCAGACAGCACTTGCACAGCCGCTAACACTGTGACCTCTGCCTCTGCTTGGATACAGATGTTTCCTCATACATCTTGCCTCAATAGGCCGTGCAGCTCCTGGCCAGTTCTGCTAACGTTGGGTGCCTTTTTTGCTGAAAATTCATCTTATTTGCATTGTTATGTGACCATGACACACAAGGAGCTTCCGATGATTAAAATGATATGCGGCATGCCTATATTCTGTGGCTGTATCTGCATACGGAATACTATGTTACAGTGATTTCCATGAATATACTATTTCATATTCCTCACTCCCACACAGAATATAGGCATGCTGCATATCCTTTTAATCAGCAGAAGCTGATGATGCCCCTGGGCATTCCAAATGCCCTAGGCAATTGCCTAGTTTGCCTATGCCTAAGGCCGGCTCTGTTGGCCAGGGGCCCTGGGGGAGTGGGGACCCCCCAATAAAGGGAGGGATCCCCCCCTCCAGGACTTACCTGACCAGACTGAAGCCTGTTGCTGTCCCCGGTGGCCCTGTGCGGTGGTCACCGCACTGATCTTTGTGTAAAAGAAAGAATAAACTATTGTTTAATACTGTTGAACTATGAGTCCCAGCAAGCCTCCCCCGCAAGCTGGGACTTGGAGAACCACAAGTCCCAGCATGCGGGGCATTAAAGTGCCCGCTGGCACTTGCAGTTCCACAGTAGTAAAAATAGTAAAATAAACACACTGACACACAAGAAAAATAAAACTTTAATACATCCAAAGCCCACACATACTGATACTTACCTATCTTGAGCCTGTCGGTAGGTCCCTTGGTCCGGGGTTTGGTGCTCCTGGGTCCGGGCCTCCATGGTCCAGGTCCGGGGTCCAGTGCTTCAGGGTCCGGGGTCCAGTGCACCAGGGTCTAGGGCTCCATGGTCCAGGGTCCGGTGCCTTGGTTCCTGGGTCCAGGGCTGCAGAGTCCGGGGTCTGGGGCCTTGGTTCCGGGGCTCCAGGGCTGAAGAGTCCGGGGTCCTGGATCTGAAGAAATCCATATGGGGACCTGTGGAAGGAAATCCAACTTACCAAAGTCCTCCGGCGAAGATCACTTCCTCTTCTGTCCAAAGTAGTCCAGGTCTTCTGAAAATAACAAACACCGGCGATTCCGGCCGGTACCTGAGACTGAGGAGAGACACAAAGATGTGTAATCTTCCGCACCTGTCCTCTGAATGATTCTATTGGCCGCCTAGCGGCCAATCAGGAGCCGGCTTTCTCGACGTGATCTTCGCCGGAGGACCTTGGTAAGTTGTATTTCCTTACACAGGTCTCCCTATGGATTTCTTCGGATCCAGAGCCCCGGACTCTTCAGCCCTGGAGCCCCGGACCCCTGGACCTGGACCATGGAGGCCCGGACCCAGGAGCACCGGACCCTGGACCCAGTGACCTACTACGGGCTCAAGCTAGGTAAGTATCAGTATGTGTGGGCTTTGGGTGTATTAAAGTTTTATTTAGTGTGTCAGTGGGTTTATTTTACTATTTTTCATACTGTGGAACTACAAGTGCCAGCAGGCCCTTTAATGCCCCGCATGCTGGGACTTGTGGTTCTCCAAGTCCCAGCTTGCGGGGGAGGCTTGCTGGGATTCATAGTTCCACGGTATTAAACAATAGTTAAATCTTTCTTTTACACTGAATTAGCCGCACAGGGTCACAGCACCAGGCTTCAGCCTGGTCAGGTAGGTAAGTCCTGGAGGGGGGAGACCCCTTTTTTTGAGGAGGGTCCCCCACTCCCCCAGGGCCCCTGGCCAGGCTGACTGGTCGGTGGGGTGAATGACCTTATCTAACAAGTGTCCCCCGGCTGTGACATTACCCTGCTGGCTGGTTGGGCCTGGGGCTGGTTCTTAAAATACGGAGGACCCCTATTCATTTTATCCCCCGTATTTTGTCAATCAGCCCCGGACCTGGAGCCTTAAGAAATCGGGGAACCCCTATTTGGTTGGTTTCCTGCTTTTTTAATACCAGCCCCGGCTCTTTCAGCCTGGTGCTGGTTTACGGCTGTGGGGGGGACCCCACGCTGTTTTAATTTTTATATTTAACTATTTTTTTTACACACTGCAGTTTGCCATATATACGGCCGTTAATACGAATGGTTACACCATTGGAGGGTTACAAAGCCGTCGTATTCGACGGCTTTGTAAATTCCCCTCCGGAACACGACTTTGCATACTGCTGAAACATCCGCATGCTGTCGTATTGATTCATATTAAGAATACGAGTATGATTTTTTTTATTCGTATTCTTACTAAATTTTCCCCATCAACTATGTGCCACCCATAGAGCACCTGGGTTGCCCCATAGGACCCCTCCCCTCCAATATATATCATTTAATATGTAAACATCCTGTAATAAAAAGAGTGAAACACTTTGGGGCCGTACACACCAGAACGATTTGGCATAAAAACCTCTGATTTTGACGGGTCGTACGAGCGTTTGTTCTGAATTTGTGCAAAATCGTTTATTTTAAGCTCACGTTTCTGATCTGATGCGCGTACCCGCCGGTCATAGGTCGGATTGAAGATCCTACCTACTGCACTAAAGATCTGTCAATCCGACCTCAGATTCGTGCCGATTGTATGTAGAGCGTGAGCAGATCGTGTGCGCTTGCCTCGTCAGACCGTCTTCAGATCATTTCCTGGTCACTCCCTCCGCAGCCATTTTGTCAGACTCGTGGATGGTACAGGATAGCAGTGACGGAGGATCCTGGATCTTGCTGGTAAGAACCCATCACTGCAGACTGCATAATGGACACAGGAAAAGCACACTGTGTAATGCCAGGCAAAAACAAAGCAGAGCAAACAGCTATGTACAGCGTTCAGCAGGGATACACCAAGCCTCACTAGTCACAAAGCACAAATGCACAGATCTAAAATGGCTGCTGTTATTTGTCCCCTCACAACTAGTCCCGCCCATTATTTAAATTTCCAAAACGACAGCACTGTGCACACACAATGCACCAAAACGACAGTCGCATGACCATCGCAATCGGATCGCGATCGTTTGACGATCGTAAGTACCCAAATACAGCATCCTATGCAAATCGTGAGTCTGGGCCCGGGAGAGAGCTCCTGGGAAGTTCACAGTAAATCATTTCACGATCGTGGTCGTTCTGGTGCGTACGAGGCCTTAGAAAGACTAAGACAGCAAATCTGGGCATGAGGAACAACATGTGATACAGCCACAGGCTTTAACTTAGAAATGGACGCCACGATCTGATTCTATAACATACATTTTATCAGATGATTATTCCACCCCATGGATTATTTCACCAAATACCCATCCATAACAGAACTACCCACAAAAATGTCCACAAAAGTACAAATGATTGTGCACCGCTTCCCTTGTGTAATATCTTCCTGATTTATGGTATTATCACCTCTACTGTGTATTGACCGTTTCTAAAGATCTATGATTTTGTAAGTTCCAGAAATTATAGAAAATAATTTTACTTCAAAAATATGTAACACTTGATAAAGATTTGATATCTGTTCATTTCTTTATACATTCTGCAGACAGATCTTTGTTTAACCCCATCATTTTAGGGGACAGTTTTGCATGCTTACTGTATACTGTATAGATTCATACATACAGTAGAAGCAAGGGGATATTGCATACAGGGTATGTGCTGTCCTCGTTTTTGGGTTTCCTGGTCACAGGACTTTTTTAGAGATATACACTTAGGTAACTACACAGGATCACATCAGGGCATCCATCTTATTTATCTACAGTATATTAATCCTAATAATCTCTGTGGACAGAATTATAACTACATGACATGTCAATCTCCATCTACTCTTCATGTCCCTAAAACCTTAGATCACATACTCCTTTTTTTAGGAGAACATTTTTAAAATACTTTACTTTGCATGAAGGAGCAAATAGCACCATAACAAAGGTGTCTGACTGCAAATATGGAAGGTCATGGGTACGAGTCCTGGTTATGAGGATATTTTTTGCATTAAATAAAGGAGCATGTGACTGAAGGTCTTTACTGTGACTGCTAAGAAATCTGATTTAAATTAAGAAAAATATAAATAAAGAGCCCTAAAATGAAGTGCATAAAATATAGTTTAAGAGGATTGGTGCCCAAATAAGCACTAATTTTCAAACAATTATCACATTTTTTTTACTAAGTAGACCCCTTAAGGTGTTTGATATGTATGTATTGAATTTAGTGTTAAGAAAGGTTTCATACCTGTGTACATTTATTAATTATTGGCCTGGTTATAATGTTCCACCTGTCAGATTAAGGAAACTAAGGGCAGCACTTCTTGGTGAAGTGATAAAGTTGTTATAAAGTGTGAGGTGATAATGCAGCAGCCAATCGGCTTCTAACTGTCAAGTTACAGGCTGGGTTTGAGGTGACTGGCTGCTGCATTATCCCCTTCCACTTTATAACAACTTTATCACCTCTCCTGTCTTAATACAGTAATCTGTCGCTGAGTTCTCACTATTACTTGTTTTCTAAAGATACGCTCTTATTGCAAATATCTATGTGCTTTCTCCCTCCAGAACAGGTCAGAGAATATGAGAATGTTGCAATCAGAGGCCGCGCCACACAGTCATCCACATACAAAAACACTGAGTGGGGATTTCTAAGCCATGCTGGGAATGCGATTGATGGAAACTTGGACTCAGATTTCTATCACGGCTCATGTTTTCACTCCGATAGTGACCTTTCCCCCTGGTGGAGGGTGGACCTCCTGATGACCTATAAGATCCACCACATAACCATCACCAACAGAGGTGACGGCAGTCCAGAGCGACTGATCGGAGCGGAGATTCTTATTGGGAACTCACTGGCCAATAATGGAAACAGCAACCCAAGGTGATGTCACATTCTATGTTCAGCAGAATGTCATAGTCATGTCCACATATCTGTAGTGGTTCCGTTTCATAATTATACTCAGGTAGAACATTTAAGAGGATGTGACGTTATAAACTTTGGATATACAGATGGGGCAGGCCTTTTCCTTGCTGGCAAATCGCCGGAACGTCAGTGCTGGCGAATCGCCGGAACGTCTGTGCTGGCGAATCGCCGGAACGTCTGTGCTGGCGATCCGCCAGCGGCCTGCCTAACCATCCGACTGAGACACGCGTGCGTCTCATGCGCACACGCGTCTCAATCTCCATTGGCGGGGCAACGGGAACCCTGTCCATCTCCGCCTCAGGGAGACGGACAGGGTTAGGGGGGGTGCGGGCAGGTGGCAGGGACCCCGAGTTACCGCCGACAAGCCGGCGGTGACCCGGGGGAGCGGCTGGGAGCGCCTTCGGAAGGGGATGCGCGCGCCTCTCGTGCGCGCGTCCCCTTCTTGCTATGCAGATGGCGCTGGCGGGGGATGGCGGCTGGCGTCGCCATCGCCATCCCCTGCCAAGATGGGACCTGCCCCATCTGTACAGTATATTCCATGTAATGCCCATAGGGCATAGGTGAATCTAGGGGGTGGTCTCCCTGACTAGCCCCCTGGGAACCGGAGATACTGCCAGGCAAAGCTGGAACGTTTTCCCTATAGGATAACATGGGACCCGCTAATTCAGACCCCCACCCAGTTCAACGGCTGCCAGTTCCCCCTTTGGCATCACTGAAGCTCGAAGTTGATCTCAGTCGAACCCAAATCGCTGGGCCTTCAATCTGATACCAGGCTGGATCAATATGGGTTAATTGGTTCCAGGGATATTGAGGTTAAACCATTTTTTTTTTTTCATTTCTTAAATGTTTATGTTCTTTGAGGGCAAATTTTTCTGGAACCAAACAGCCCAGTTTCACGGGACCAAAATCATTCGAAGCCAACTCAAAAGTTCTTCAATATGTTACTGGTCTCATGTAAATGGGTCAGTTGGTTCCGAAGATATAGCTGGTTTGTTAATGGGGGGTAGGGATGGGGAGTGGTTGTCTCTCCCCCTCACACCAGAAAACGCAGGGACTAGGCTGGTGTATAAGGGGTCAGCCTGGGAATGTCCCTGCATGATCCTGGGACCATATTCCCAGGTAAATCCCTGCATTTTCTGTTGTGAAAGGGGTATTATTTCAAACAGCCGTGACCTGCAGTGCTCTGAATACAGCCAGGCAGCCCCCTGCTCTCTGCCAAGCTGTCAATGGTCACCCCTGCAGCTTCCGCTCCAATTCTTCTCCCCGCTTTCACCTTAGCCCGTCACGTCATGCACAACAACAGCGCGCACAGTATTTCAAATATCCACTCGGCTAGAGGGGACACCAGGAGGGGAGTGGGAGCGTGCTCTGCGCTGCGCTCTGCTCCTCTCCCCATAGAAGCAGCTGCACCGCTTTCCATCTCTCCCTGCAGCAGCAGCGAAGGCTCATATAAAAATGTACAGTAAGTGGCACTTTTGGGGGCATTGCTTAAGGGACGCTACAAGTGGTGGTATGTGGGGGCATTATGCATAATGTGAGGCTTAATGTGTAAGGGGCATTACGGTGTGCAGCATCATGTGTAAGGGGCATTATGTGTGCAGCATCATGTGTAAGGGGCATTAAGGTGTGCAGCATCATGTGCAAGGGGCATTATGTGTGCAGCATCGTGTGTAATGGGTACTATGGTGCCTGGCATCATGCGTAATGGTACTATGGTCTGCGGCATCATGTGACATGGGTACTATGGTGTGCGGCATCATGTGTAATGGGTACTATGGTGTGCGGCATCATGTGTAATGGGTACTATAATGCCATCAAGCAAGAACCCCCTAGTAATGAGCACGTAGGTAAGCAGCACTTATGTGTGTATGTCCAGGGTGTGTAAAGTGGTAGGTAGTGTGTATGTCATCGGTGTGTATAAGGGGTAGGAAGTGTGTATGTCCCAGGTGTGTATAAGGGGTAGGAAGTGTGCATGTTACGGGTGTGTATAAGGGGTAGGAAGTGTGTATGTCCTGGGTGTGGAAAGTGGTAGGTAGTGTGTATGTCCTGGGTGTGTATAAGGGGTAGGTGGTGTGTATGTCCCAAGTGTGTATAAGGGGTAGGAAGTGTGTATGCCCCAAGCGTGTATAATGGGTAGGAAGTGTGTATGTCCTGGGTGTGTATAAGGGGTAGGAGGTGTGTATGTCCCGGGTGTGTATAAGGGGTAGGAAGTGTGTATGTCCCAAGAGTGTATAAGGGGTAGGAAATGTGTATGTGCCGGGTGTGTATAAGGGGTAGGTGGTGTGTACGTCCCAAGAGTGTATAAGGGGTAGGAAGTGTGTATGTCCCGGGTGTGTATAAGGGGTAGGTGGTGTGTATGTCCCAAGCGTGTATAAGAGGTAGGAAGTGTGCATAAGGGGTAGGAGGCGTGTATGTCACGGGTGTGTATAAGGGGTAGGAAGTGTGTATGTCCCGGGTGTTTATAAGGGGTAGGAAGTGTGCATGTCCCAGGTGTGTATAAGGGGTAGGAAGCGTGCGTATCCCAGGTGTGTGAAAAGGGTAGGTAATGTGTTTGTCGCAGGTGTGTATAAGGGGTAGGAAGTGCGTATGTCCCGGGTGTGTATAAGGGGTAGGAAGTGTATATGTCCCGGGTGTGTATAAGGGGTAGGAAGCGTGCGTGTCCCAGGTTTGTATTAGTGGTAGGTAGTGTGTATGTCCCAGGTGCCTATAAGGGGTAGGAAGTGCGTATGTCACGGCTGCAAGTAAGGAGTAGGAAGCGTGCGTGTCTCGGGTGTGTATAAGTGGTAGGAAGTGCGTATGTCACAGGTGTATATAAGGTGTAGGAGGTGTGTATGTCCCGGGTGTGTATAAGGGGTAGGATGTGCGTATTTCCCGGGTGTATATAAGGGGTAGGAAGTGCGTATGTCCCGAGTGTGTATAAGGGGTAGGAAGTGCGCATGTCACGGGTGTATATAAGGGGTAGGAAGTGTGTGTGTCCCGGTGTGTATAAGGGGTAGGAAGTGTGTGTGTCCTGGGGGTGTATAAGGGGTAGGAAGTGTGTGTGTCCCAGGTTTGTATTAGTGGTAGGTAGTGTGTATGTCCCAGGTGCCTATAAGGGGTAGGAAGTGCGTATGTCACGGCTGTGTGTAAGGAGTAGGAAGCGTGCGTGTCTCGGGTGTGTATAAGTGGTAGGAAGTGCGTATGTCACAGGTGTATATAAGGTGTAGAAGGTGTGTATGTCCCGGGTGTGTATAAGGGGTAGGAGGTGCGTATTTCCCGGGTGTATATAAGGGGTAGGAAGTGCGTATGTCCCGAGTGTGTATAAGGGGTAGGAAGTGCGCATGTCACAGGTGTATAAGGGGTAGGAAGTGTGTGCGTCCCAGTGTGTATAAAGGGTAGGAAGTGTGTGTGTCCTGGGGGTGTATAAGGGGTAGGAAGTGTGTGTGTCCTGGGGGTGTATAAGGGGTAGGAAGTGTGTGTGTCCCGGTGTGTATAAGGGGTAGGAAGTGTGTGTGTCGTGGGGGTGTATAAGGGGTAGGAAGTGTGTGTGTCCCGGTGTGTATAAGGGGTAGGAAGTGTGTGTGTCCTGGGGGTATATAATGGGTAGGAAGTGTGTGTGTCCCGGGGTTGTATAAGGGGTAGGAAGTGTGTGTGTCCTTGGGGTGTATAAGGGGTAGGAAGTGTGTGTGTCCCGGTGTGTATAAGGGGTAGGAATTGTGTATGTCCTGGGGGTGTATAAGGGGTAGGAAGTGTGTGTGTCCTGGGGGTGTATAAGGGGTAGGAAGTGTGTGTGTCCTGGGGCGTATAAGGGGTAGGAAGTGTGTGTGTCCTGGGGGCGTACAAGGGGTAGGAAGTGTGTGTGTCCTGGGGGCGTACAAGGGGTAGGAAGTGTGTGTGTCCTGGGGGCGTACAAGGGGTAGGAAGTGTGTGTGTCCTGGGGGCGTACAAGGGGTAGGAAGTGTGTGTGTCCTGGGGGCGTACAAGGGGTAGGAAGTGTGTGTGTCCTGGGGGCGTACAAGGGGTAGGAAGTGTGTGTGTCCTGGGGGCGTACAAGGGGTAGGAAGTGTGTGTGTCCTGTGGGCGTACAAGGGGTAGGAAGTGTGTGTGTCCTGGGGGCGTACAAGGGGTAGGAAGTGTGTGTGTCCTGGGGGCGTACAAGGGGTAGGAAGTGTGTGTGTCCTGGGGGCGTACAAGGGGTAGGAAGTGTGTGTGTCCTGGGGGCGTACAAGGGGTAGGAAGTGTGTGTGTCCTGGGGGCGTACAAGGGGTAGGAAGTGTGTGTGTCCTGGGGGCGTACAAGGGGTAGGAAGTGTGTGTGTCCTGGGGGCGTACAAAGGGTAGGAAGTGTGTGTGTCACGGGTGTATATAAGGGGTAAGAAGTGTGTGTGTCCTGGGGGCGTACAAGGGGTAGGAAGTGTGTGTGTCCTGGGGGCGTACAAGGGGTAGGAAGTGTGTGTGTCCTGGGGGCGTACAAGGGGTAGGAAGTGTGTGTGTCCTGGGGGCGTACAAGGGGTAGGAAGTGTGTGTGTCCTGGGGGCGTACAAGGGGTAGGAAGTGTGTGTGTCCTGGGGGCGTACAAGGGGTAGGAAGTGTGTGTGTCCTGGGGGCGTACAAGGGGTAGGAAGTGTGTGTGTCCTGGGGGCGTACAAGGGGTAGGAAGTGTGTGTGTCCTGGGGGCGTACAAGGGGTAGGAAGTGTGTGTGTCCTGGGGGCGTACAAGGGGTAAGAAGTGTGTGTGTCCTGGGGGCGTACAAGGGGTAGGAAGTGTGTGTGTCCTGGGGGCGTACAAGGGGTAGGAAGTGTGTGTGTCCTGGGGGCGTACAAGGGGTAGGAAGTCTGTGTGTCCTGGGGGCGTACAAGGGGTAGGAAGTGTGTGTGTCCTGGGGGCGTATAAGGGGTAGGAAGTGTGTGTGTCCTGGGGGTGTATAAGGGGTAGGAAGTGTGTGTGTCCTGGGGGTGTATAAGGGGTAGGAAGTGTGTGTGTCCTGGGGGTGTATAAGGGGTAGGAAGTGTGTGTGTCCTGGGGGTGTATAAGGGGTAGGAAGTGTGTGTGTGTCCTGGGGGTGTATATAAGGGGTAGGAAGTGTGTGTGTGTCCTGGGGGTGTATATAAGGGGTAGGAAGTGTGTGTGTGTCCTGGGGGTGTATATAAGGGGTAGGAAGTGTGTGTGTGTCCTGGGGGTGTATAAGGGGTAGGAAGTGTGTGTGTCCCGGTGTGTATAAGGGGTAGGAAGTGTGTGTGTCCCGGTGTGTATAAGGGGTAGGAAGTGTGTGTGTCCCGGTGTGTATAAGGGGTAGGAAGTGTGTGTGTCCCGGTGTGTATAAGGGGTAGGAAGTGTGTGTGTCTCGGGAAGTGTGTTGTGCTTAGTATAGTATGAGCTATGTGGGTGTCATTGGGCATCATTCAGATACGCTTGTTCTTGCGATTACTGTTTCTATATTTGCTGGATGCAGTAGTGACTCAAGGCCTGATTCAGGTCTGCTCACTGTGCTGTGAGTGCTCAGAGCCCAGTGATCAGGTAAACCCCAACAGTCACACAGGGCTCTGAGGAAGTGCTGTGTCCTTAGGGGCTGATTGTGGATCACATGCAGTGATCTAAATTTGGACCCTGCCCCAATGGTTTTGATTTGGATATGTGATTTCTGCTCCAACTGAGAATGGCTGTGATGAGTCTCTCACTCGCTGGGCCGCTCGCTGCGGGGAGGGAGGAATGGGGGCAGTGCTGGGCCATGGGAAAGTGCAGCGTTTTATGGGCTTCCCATAGGTACACGGCTGGAGCAATGCCTTCCGAGGTGGGCGGCTGATGTCACATGACGTCAGCTGCCTGCCGTGTCTTCCTCCTGAGACAGGATAAATCATTCGATGGTCGGTGATCTTCGCAGCTTTCCGAGCCAACAGGAATCAGGCCCTTAGTTTAGCCGACCAGCTCACAGCCGATGTTTGTGAAATAAACAGAGATGATTCCCGCACCAGGCTTCAAGTTTACAAGAAGACTCTCCTATCTCCTCTAATGTGGATACTTTAGAGGGATGTTATCCCACAATTTGAAAAAGGAGGGTGCTACCTACTACTCAATTATAGATACACATTATAAACAAGAAGAGGTAAGTATGGTATACTGTAGATGCACTGAAAATCTAATAATAATAATAATAATAATAATAATAATAGTAGTCTATTACCCACTTCGTTGCAACAAAATAACACAAATGTAAAAACTCTTCCTGACATAAAACTGAGGGAGAAAGTGCTTTATTACAACACATGAAAAGCACACAGGGACAATTTAACCCTGCAAAGTCAGGACAGAGTGGAGTAGCAGTTATTTATGTTTTAAATCTTATATCTTCTGTTCTTTATTTCGATCTATTATATTTTAATATTTCACCAATTTTATTGAATATCATTAAAAGCTAAATCATAATTAGATGTTTGTGAAATGTCTGAAGGTCTGGTCTGAAGTCATGTTTAGGAAAATGCAGATTTAATGGGAGGCAATCAAGCTGCAGGGCAGGCAGAGTCACACCGGAGTCCAGGGGAAAAGCCTATGTCCGGGCTGCAGGGCAGGCATAGTCACACCGGAGTCCAGGAGACAAGCCTATGTCCGGGCTGTAGGGCAGGCAAAGTCACACCGAAGTCCAGGGGACAAGCCTATGTCCGGGCTGTAGGGCAGGCAGAGTCACACCGGAGTCCAGGAGACAAGCCTATGTCCGGGCTGCAGGGCAGGCAGAGTCACACCGGAGTCCAGGAGACAAGCCTATGTCCGGGCTGCAGGGCAGGCAGAGTCACACCGGAGTCCAGGAGACAAGCCTATGTCCGGGCTGCAGGGCAGGCAGAGTCACACCGGAGTCCAGAAGACAAGCCTATGTCCGGGTTGCAGGGCAGGCAGAGTCACACCGGAGTCCAGGAGACAAGCCTATGTCCGGGCTGCAGGGCAGGCAGAGTCACACCGGAGTCTAGGGGACAAACCAAAGTCCAGGCTGTAGGGCAGGCAGAGTCACACCGGAGTCCAGGGGACAAGCCTATGTCCGGGCTGTAGGGCAGGCAGAGTCACACCGGAGTCCAGGAGACCAGCCTATGTCCAGGCTACAGGGCAGGCAGGGTCACACCAGAGTCCAGGAGACAAGCCTATGTCTAAGCTGCAGGGCAGGCAGAGTCACACAGGAGTCCAGGAGACAAGTCTATGTCAGGGCTGCAGGGCATGCAGAGTCACACCGGAGTCCAGGAGACAAGCCTATGTCCGGGCTGCAGGGCAGGCAGAGTCACACCGGAGTCCAGGAGACAAGCCTATGTCTGGGCTGCAGGGCAGGCAGAGTCACACCGGAGTCCAGGAGACAAGCCTATATTCGGGCTGCAGGGCATGCAGAGTCACACCGGAGTCCAGGAGACAAGCCTATGTCCGGGCTGCAGGGCAGGCAGAGTCACACCGGAGTCCAGGAGACAAGCCTATGTCCGGGCTGCAGGGCAGGCAGAGTCACACCGGAGTCCAGGAGACAAGCCTATGTCCGGGCTGCAGGGCAGGCAGAGTCACACCGGAGTCCAGGAGACAAGCCTATGTCCCGGCTGCAGGGCAGGCAGAGTCACACCGGAGTCTAGGGGACAAACCAAAGTCCAGGCTGTAGGGCAGGCAGATTCACACTGGAGTCCAGGGGACAAGCCTATGTCCGGGCTGTAGGGCAGGCAGAGTCACACCGGAGTCCAGGAGACCAGCCTATGTCCAGGCTACAGGGCAGGCAGGGTCACACCAGAGTCCAGGAGACAAGCCTATGTCTAAGCTGCAGGGCAGGCAGAGTCACACAGGAGTCCAGGAGACAAGTCTATGTCAGGGCTGCAGGGCATGCAGAGTCACACCGGAGTCCAGGAGACAAGCCTATATCTAGGCTGCAGGGCAGGCAGAGTCACACCGGAGTCCAGTAGACAAGCCTATGTCCGGGCTGCAGGGCAGGCAGAGTCACACCGGAGTCCAGGGGACAAGCCTATGTCCAGGCTGTAGAGCAGGCAGAGTCACACCGGAGTCCAGGAGACAAGCCTATGTCCGGGCTATAGGGCAGGTAGAGTCACACCGGAGTCCAGGGGACAAGCCTATGTCCAGGCTGTAGGACAGGAAGAGTCACACCGGAGTCCAGGAGACAAGCCTATGTCCGGGCTGCAGGGCAGGCAGAGTCACACCGGAGTCCAGGAGACAAGCCTATGTCTGGGCTGCAGGGCAGGCAGAGTCACACCGGAGTCCAGGAGACAAGCCTATGTCCGGGCTGCAGGGCAGGCAGCGTCACACCGGAGTCCAGGAGACAAGCCTATGTCCGGGCTGCAGGGCAGGCAGAGTCACACCGGAGTCCAGGGGACAAGCCTATGTCCGGGCTGTAGAGCAGGCAGAGTCACACCGGAGTCCAGGAGACAAGCCTATGTCCGGGCTGCAGGGCAGGCAGAGTCACACCGGAGTCTAGGGGACAAACCAAAGTCCAGGCTGTAGGGCAGGCAGAGTCACACCGGAGTCCAGGGGACAAGCCTATGTCCGGGCTGTAGGGCAGGCAGAGTCACACCGGAGTCCAGGAGACCAGCCTATGTCCAGGCTACAGGGCAGGCAGGGTCACACCAGAGTCCAGGAGACAAGCCTATGTCTAAGCTGCAGGGCAGGCAGAGTCACACAGGAGTCCAGGAGACAAGTCTATGTCAGGGCTGCAGGGCATGCAGAGTCACACCGGAGTCCAGGAGACAAGCCTATGTCCGGGCTGCAGGGCAGGCAGAGTCACACCGGAGTCCAGGAGACAAGCCTATGTCTGGGCTGCAGGGCAGGCAGAGTCACACCGGAGTCCAGGAGACAAGCCTATATTCGGGCTGCAGGGCATGCAGAGTCACACCGGAGTCCAGGAGACAAGCCTATGTCCGGGCTGCAGGGCAGGCAGAGTCACACCGGAGTCCAGGAGACAAGCCTATGTCCGGGCTGCAGGGCAGGCAGAGTCACACCGGAGTCCAGGAGACAAGCCTATGTCCGGGCTGCAGGGCAGGCAGAGTCACACCGGAGTCCAGGAGACAAGCCTATGTCCCGGCTGCAGGGCAGGCAGAGTCACACCGGAGTCTAGGGGACAAACCAAAGTCCAGGCTGTAGGGCAGGCAGAGTCACACTGGAGTCCAGGGGACAAGCCTATGTCCGGGCTGTAGGGCAGGCAGAGTCACACCGGAGTCCAGGAGACCAGCCTATGTCCAGGCTACAGGGCAGGCAGGGTCACACCAGAGTCCAGTAGACAAGCCTATGTCTAAGCTGCAGGGCAGGCAGAGTCACACAGGAGTCCAGGAGACAAGTCTATGTCCAGGCTGTAGGACAGGAAGAGTCACACCGGAGTCCAGGAGACAAGCCTATGTCCGGGCTATAGGGCAGGTAGAGTCACACCGGAGTCCAGGGGACAAGCCTATGTCCAGGCTGTAGGACAGGAAGAGTCACACCGGAGTCCAGGAGACAAGCCTATGTCCGGGCTGCAGGGCAGGCAGAGTCACACCGGAGTCCAGGAGACAAGCCTATGTCTGGGCTGCAGGGCAGGCAGAGTCACACCGGAGTCCAGGAGACAAGCCTATATTCGGGCTGCAGGGCATGCAGAGTCACACCGGAGTAAAGGAGACAAGCCTATGTCCGGGCTGCAGGGCAGGCAGAGTCACACCGGAGTCCAGGAGACAAGCCTATGTCCGGGCTGCAGGGCAGGCAGAGTCACACCGGAGTCCAGGAGACAAGCCTATGTCCGGGCTGCAGGGCAGGCAGAGTCACACCGGAGTCCAGGAGACAAGCCTATGTCCCGGCTGCAGGGCAGGCAGAGTCACACCGGAGTCTAGGGGACAAACCAAAGTCCAGGCTGTAGGGCAGGCAGAGTCACACTGGAGTCCAGGGGACAAGCCTATGTCCGGGCTGTAGGGCAGGCAGAGTCACACCGGAGTCCAGGAGACCAGCCTATGTCCGGGCTACAGGGCAGGCAGGGTCACACCAGAGTCCAGGAGACAAGCCTATGTCTAAGCTGCAGGGCAGGCAGAGTCACACAGGAGTCCAGGAGACAAGTCTATGTCAGGGCTGCAGGGCATGCAGAGTCACACCGGAGTCCAGGAGACAAGCCTATATCTAGGCTGCAGGGCAGGCAGAGTCACACCGGAGTCCAGTAGACAAGCCTATGTCCGGGCTGCAGGGCAGGCAGAGTCACACCGGAGTCCAGGGGACAAGCCTATGTCCAGGCTGTAGAGCAGGCAGAGTCACACCGGAGTCCAGGAGACAAGCCTATGTCCGGGCTATAGGGCAGGTAGAGTCACACCGGAGTCCAGGGGACAAGCCTATGTCCAGGCTGTAGGACAGGAAGAGTCACACCGGAGTCCAGGAGACAAGCCTATGTCCGGGCTGCAGGGCAGGCAGAGTCACACCGGAGTCCAGGAGACAAGCCTATGTCTGGGCTGCAGGGCAGGCAGAGTCACACCGGAGTCCAGGAGACAAGCCTATGTCCGGGCTGCAGGGCAGGCAGAGTCACACCGGAGTCCAGGAGACAAGCCTATGTCCGGGCTGCAGGGCAGGCAGAGTCACACCGGAGTCCAGGGGACAAGCCTATGTCCGGGCTGTAGAGCAGGCAGAGTCACACCGGAGTCCAGGAGACAAGCCTATGTCCGGGCTGCAGGGCAGGCAGAGTCACACCGGAGTCTAGGGGACAAACCAAAGTCCAGGCTGTAGGGCAGGCAGAGTCACACCGGAGTCCAGGGGACAAGCCTATGTCCGGGCTGTAGGGCAGGCAGGGTCACACCAGAGTCCAGGAGACAAGCCTATGTCTAAGCTGCAGGGCAGGCAGAGTCACACAGGAGTCCAGGAGACAAGTCTATGTCAGGGCTGCAGGGCATGCAGAGTCACACCGGAGTCCAGGAGACAATCCTATGTCTGGGCTGCAGGGCAGGCAGAGTCAGACCGGAGTCCAGGAGACAAGCCTATGTCCGGGCTGCAGGGCAGGCAGAGTCACACCGGAGTCCAGGAGACAAGCCTATGTATGGGCTGCAGGGCAGGCAGAGTCACACCGGAGTCCAGGAGACAAGCCTATGTCCGGGCTGCAGGGCAGGCAGAGTCACACCGGAGTCCAGGAGACAAGCCTATGTCGGCTGCAGGGCAGGCAGAGTCACACCGGAGTCCAGGAGACAAGCCTATGTCCGGGCTGCAGGGCAGGCAGAGTCACACCGGAGTCCAGGAGACAAGCCTATGTCCGGGCTGCAGGGCAGGCAGAGTCACACCGGAGTCCAGGAGACAAGCCTATGTCCGGGCTGCAGGGCAGGCAGAGTCAGACCGGAGTCCAGGAGACAAGCCTATGTCCGGGCTGCAGGGCAGGCAGAGTCAGACCGGAGTCCAGGAGACAAGCCTATGTCCCGGCTGCAGGGCAGGCAGAGTCACACCAGAGTCCAGGGGACAAGCCAAAGTCCAGGCTGTAGGGCAGGCAGAGTCACACCGGAGTCCAGTAGACAAGCCTATATCTAGGCTGCAGGGCAGGCAGAGTCACACCGGAGTCCAGTAGACAAGCCTATGTCCGGGCTGCAGGGCAGGCAGAGTCACACCGGAGTCCAGGGGACAAGCCTATATCCGGGCTGTAGAGCAGGCAGAGTCACACCGGAGTCCAGGAGACAAGCCTATGTCCGGGCTGCAGGGCAGGCAGAGTCACACCGGAGTCCAGGAGACAAGCCTATGTCCGGGCTGCAGGGCAGGCAGAGTCACACCGGAGTCCAGGAGACAAGCCTATGTCCGGGCTGCAGGGCAGGCAGAGTCACACCGGAGTCCAGGAGACAAGCCTATGTCTGGGCTGCAGGGCAGGCAGAGTCACACCGGAGTCCAGGAGACAAGCCTATATTCGGGCTGCAGGGCAGGCAGAGTCACACCGGAGTCCAGGAGACAAGCCTATGTCCGGGCTGCAGGGCAGGCAGAGTCACACCGGAGTCCAGGAGACAAGCCTATGTCCGGGCTGCAGGGCAGGCAGAGTCACACCGGAGTCCAGGGGACAAGCCTATGTCCGGGCTATAGGGCAGGCAGAGTCACACCGGAGTCCAGGGGACAAGCCTATGTCCGGGCTATAGGGCAGGCAGAGTCACACCGGAGTCCAGGGGACAAGCCTATGTCCGGGCTTTAGGGCAGGCAGAGTCACACCGGAGTCCAGGAGACAAGCCTTTGTCCGGGCTACAGGGCAGGCAGGGTCACAGCAGAGTCCAGGAGACAAGCCTATGTCTAGGCTGCAGGGCAGGCAGAGTCACACAGGAGTCCAGGAGACAAGCCTATGTCCGGGCTGCAGGGCAGGCAGAGTCACACCGTAGTTCAGGGGACAAGCCTATGTCCGGGCTGTAGGGCAGGCAGAGTCACACCGGAGTCCAGGAGACAAGCCTATGTCCGGGCTACAGGGCAGGCAGAGTCACACCGGAGTCCAGAAGACAAGCCTATGTCCGGGCTGCAGGGCAGGCAGAGTCACACCGTAGTCCAGGGGACAACCCTATGTCCGGGCTGTAGGGCAGGCAGAGTCACACCGGAGTCCAGGAGACAAGCCTATGTCCGGGCTATGGGGCAGGTAGAGTCACACCGGAGTCCAGGGGACAAGCCTATGTCCAGGCTGTAGGGCAGGCATAGTCACACCGGAGTCCAGGAGACAAGCCTATGTCCGGGCTATAGGGCAGGTAGAGTCACACCGGAGTCCAGGGGACAAGTCTATGTCTGGGCTGTAGGGCAGGCAGAGTCACACCGGAGTCCAGGAGACAAGCCTATGTCCGGGCTGCAGGGCAGGCAGAGTCACTCCGGAGTCCAGGGGACAAGCCAAAGTCCAGGCTGTAGGGCAGGCAGAGTCACACCGGAGTCCAGGGGACAAGCTTATGTCTGGGCTGTAGGGCAGGCAGAGTCACACCGGAGTCCAGGGGACAAGCCTATGTCCGGGCTGTAGGGCAGGCAGAGTCACACCGGAGTCCAGGGGACAAGCCTATGTCCGAGCTGTAGGGCAGGCAGAGTCACACCGGAGTCCAGGAGACAAGCCTATGTCCAGGCTGCAGGGCAGGCATAGTCACACCGGAGTTCAGGGGACAAGCCAAAGTCCAGGCTGTAGGGCAGGCAGAGTCACACCGGAGTCCAGGAAACAAGCCTATGTCCGGGCTGTAGGGCAGGCAGAGTCACACCGGAGTCCAGGGGTCAAGCCTATGTCCGGGCTGCAGGGCAGGCATAGTCACACCGGCGTCCAGGGGACAAGCCTATGTCCGGGCTGTAGGGCAGGTAGAGTCACACCGGGGTCCAGGGGACAAGCCTATGTTCGGACTGTAGGGCAGGCAGAGTCACACCGGAGTCCAGGAGACAAGCCTATGTCCGGGCTGCAGGGCAGGCATAGTCAGACCGGAGTCCAGGAGACAAGCCTATGTCCGGGCTGCAGGGCAGGCATAGTCAGACCGGAGTCCAGGGGACAAGCCTATGTCCAGGCTGTAGGACAGGCAGAGTCACACCGGAGTCCAGGAGACAAGCATATATCCAGGCTGCAGGGCAGGCAGAGTCACACCGGAGTCCAGGAGACAAGCCTATGTCCGGGCTGTAGGGCAGGCAGAGTCACACCGGAGTCCAGGAGACAAGCCTATGTCCGGGCTGTAGGGCAGGCAGAGTCACACCGGAGTCCAGGAGACAAGCCTATGTCCGGGCTGTAGGGCAGGCAGAGTCACACAGGAGTCCAGGAGATAAGCCTATGTCCGGGCTGTAGGGCCCCCTTGGAGGTTTTACATTCAGCATTTTAATATGGAGGACATGAAAATCCTGATTCAGTTGGGTAGTTGCCTCCTATTGTTCTTTTAGTATTACAGCTAATGTAAGTTCTACAATGTGCGACCCTATGAATGTCATTGCTTACGGCATATGCTGACTGTATATGTTCATCTCTGCAGGTGTGCACAAGTTACCACATTATCGGCTGGAACCTTCCATTGCGACAACATGGAGGGCCGCTATGTGAACATAATCCTGCGCGATAAACACGAATATCTCAATTTTTGTGAAGTACAGGTCTTTGGGGTCACTGCTGGAACAGATTGTACCTCTAGCTCATAGAAAAGCATAATAACGGTCAACGAACTAATCACAACTAATCACAACTAATCACAATAAAAAATGACTAATAAAATAATATTGTATACAATGTAAGTGGAAGATTTATACATCACAATTATACATTTAGAAAAACAAATGTATGAGGTGTTTGTGGGGTGGGGGGGGGGGGTTCATGGGTGCAGTACACTCCCTCAGGCAATTCATTCATTCCTGTTATTCCTCATGGTATTATCTGAATAAAAGGATATTACAGACAGTGACGGGGGAGATCCTCCTATGTGCTTAGAACTTCAGGAGCTATTTTAGGAGCATTGTTTGTCCCCATGGCTGTACCAATGAGGCACCAACCAACCAACCCATATCCTATGATCACCGATCTTTGTATAAGTCAGTCAGTGGGATGTTTGTGTAGGTAAGTTATCCAATGAGGAGTCAGTAGAGGAGGGAACAGACTCTAAATTAGGGTCTGTGTCTCCTCTCCATGATATCCCCTCAACACCTCATGGTTTTCTGGTGGGAGTCAGCATCAGGTCACAAAAAAGTGAACATGCAATCCTTTATATGGGAACTTGGTGGCATAGCCCTCAGCGGGGCATGGGTGGGTGGGACATCCAGTATGCATAATAAGAAGGAGTAGGTGGACACCATTGTATGACACCAACTGATGTACCTGAGTCCACTGATGGCTTGCATGGCCTCTTACCTGCATTCTGCTCTGATGAGTTTCATCTTTGGTACAAAACTAATTCTTGTTATAATGATTATCAATAAATGTCTGACCGAATTTAACCCCAGCGCATGTGTCTTATTATTTATTAGGGCTGCAAAGTTTGTCAGAACATGCTGAGAGGGAATGAGTAAAATCAGACAAATGATGCAAAAGCAATGAAGCACTTATGACCTCAACACAACTTTTTTTTTTTTATTCTTTTATTATAAGATTCTAAGGTATTAGTTCAAGATACCAGGTTTCATAAACAATATACAATCCATGTTTATGCACATCAAATTACATAAAGCAAACAGTGTATTTTACATTGATATAAACAATACAGTTTTTTTTTCCCCTTTAAGGAAAGGTCTCTTAGGGCCCCCTGCCCCTGTTGTCACTAAAGTATCGGATCATTAGCCATCAATCGTGTTAAATACCAGGAAGTATTTGAAAAGCAATTTATAATTAATAGTTTTGTTGAGTCAGGGAGAGTTAAAATATAACTTTCCCATAATTCAAAAAAAGAGGCCACCTTAGTTTTGATAAGAAGCTTCCATCCAATCCATCCGAAATATGTGTAATAACTTTTCCTTAAACAATGAGAAAGGAGGAGACTCCAGGTGAGTGCATACCTGGAGAATTGTTTTTTTGGCCGCTGAACTAAGGATTAATAACAGTTTACAACAACCTCTTGAGATTCTTTGGCCTTGAGGTATCATACCAAAGATAGCCGACTTGGGCGTAAAAGGTAAGTAGTTTAACAAATTATCTACAGCAAATTTATAAACCTTAAGCCAAAAATGTCTTATTTTTGGGCATAACCATAGGCAATCAAATAAGTCTGCGTTATCTACTTGACATTTTGAGCATCTGTGATTTTGAGAGGATTTCATCATAGAACTACGTTGTGGACTAATATAAGTTCTATGATGAAGATTTAAAAAGAATTCCCTATAAGAGCTTACTGGAATAATATGCCAAGAATCATAAAAAAATTTCAACAAAGAGTCTACCGTAATATCAGGAAAATGACGCTTCCATTGAGGGAGACCAGAACTCGGGGAGCTGTAATCTACTATATTACGTAAGCAATTATAATGTTTTGATATCGCTTTACAGTCTGGGTTAGGTAGGTTAAGACCCGATCAAGGGTATTATTCCAGTCTTTATCTGTAAGTGTAGACACAAACTTCCTCTTATAATGCTGAGCTTGAAAATAAGCAAAAGGAAAGGGAGCTATAAACTCAAACTTATTAACTGCCTGAGTAAATGTAAAGGTATTTTCAGAAGTTTTATCTATAAGATGAGCAATAGAGGCTATGCCCTTAGTAGACCATAAGAAAAAAGGTTTGGAGGCCAAGCCATGTTGAAACTCAGTGTGAGGTTAAGAGGTTCCTCAATCACTCAGACACCGAGCAGATCAAACCAAAATTCGGTTTATTTTTATCACAGCACACACAAGTAGATAAAGACAGGAGCAAGAGGCAAAATGTAGCATAGAAACATCCAGGTAGCAGTCCAAGTCCTTTTTAGCATCACGGTTCCAAATCACAAAACTATCACTCTCCACACAGCCGTGATAGCAGATGTTCCACACAATAGCGTAGTAGGATGCCCACCCCGGGCAAACGACGTGTTCCACAAGATCCCTTGGCAGAGTTTGACCCCTCTGCCAGGATTGCGACTAACATGAGGAGCCGGCATGTGTACAAGTCATTTTAAAACCTTCTAAATTCCCACGGTGCCTGAACTATCAGTGGGCTTGTACTGGGTCCGGATTGGTGGATTCAAGAGTCAGGTATATCCCCCCTCCCAGCTACAGCTGTCCATCTTCTGCTGTCCCCCCTGCTGGGTCCGGTTCCAGTGAGTCTGCTAGGGACCAGGGATATGCAAAGGAGTGTCAATACAAGGAGTCAGGTATATCCCCCCAGGTAATCTACAGCTGTCCAGCTGCTGCTGCCCCCCTGCTGGGTCCGGTTCCAAAGAGTCTACTAGAGTCCAGAAAGGCACAAAGGAGTGCGTCGTGTACACAAACCTCCTCTGCGTCGCAGCTCTACCAGCTCAGATGTAGAGGCTGGATGTAATGGAACGTACTGGTGAGAACGTACATAGATGTCTAAGGGGAGGGTCCTGCTTGTCAGGTATAATATTAGCCACAGTTACCATCCGAGAAGTGACGAGAAGTGACATCGGACAGGTATGTGATTGTACAGGTAGAGTCGCTGCCACACCTGACCCCTCGGGTGACATTACCTGATCTACTTCTGTACTCAGCAATGTTCCCTTAGGACACCCAAGGAAATGAGTAAATGTGCTTTATAGAAGTTGCTGGAAAGTGGCTGTAATGTAATGTAACCTTCTCTGACATCACAATATTTATATAGAGCTTCTTCCCGCAGGACATTTGTGCCGACACATACTCATTACACTCTACCTCCGGCGATTGGTGCACACACATGTAACACTACCTGCACATACAACAACCACACTCTGTGGATATCATTGTGTGCATACCGCACCAACACTTTATAACCCTATATATGTATATTATCTACAGTATGTATCGTCATGTAGGACAGTTGTGTAATAAGCATTTCACTACATATTGTGTATGATTTTGTATGTCACAAATACAATTTGATTTGATTTAAGTATTTCTATGAGGTTTGTGTTTTCCTAATGGCATCTGAAGAGGAGATTTATAATGCAGGGATGGATTAACAATGGGGAGGATAACATTGCAGTCCCAAGTCCAGCAATGGAAATACGCCCACCGCAAAGTGTCCGGCCGCAGTTACAATCACCGCTAGGGACGGCCATCCACCAGTGAACACTCAAATCCTCGATGGTCTAAGACTTATATATAATTATTTTGAAATGATGTTCTCCTCCATCGATGGCACAGCATGAACAATTAGTTTTGATTTTATATAGTCCCTAAGGTGCAGGTTAGTTCTGACCCAGCCCCTGTGAAGCCCCAAACCCCAGGTTCTGATTGGCCAATGGATCAGGTAATATGCATGAGACAGTGTTGCGCATTTTTGTGCATGTGCAAATGCCGGGTGTGAATGGGCACAGTTGGCACCCACCAGTGCGGGCGGAGGGCTTGGGGCAGCGGCAGATGGACGCACCCATGGGAATGCCCGGCGTTTAACTGGTGTTCCCATGAAGATGCTGGACATTTGAATGAGGCAGTGACACAGCTGGGGGGGGGGGGGGCAGCTGACATAATCTGCACACCCTTTCCTCGCACAAAGCTAAGGCACCTCAGAGACCATCGTATGATGTGTTCCTCCCCCAAAGGCTGCAAATGCATCCATTCCCAGCCGCGTGTGGATCGTAGGGAGGGGGCAGGCATCCCTGCAGGCGGGGGGCAGGCTTAAAAAGACGTGGTGCGTGTCAACCAGAATAATGTCCATTTTCCATATCTTCCCTACAGTATATACCCCAGAAAGCCCTTTGTTTGTCAAGTGCAAACTTCATTTTGATACAGGTAGAAATTATATCCTTTTGTTACATAGATTTCTTTGCATCACTCAAAGCAAATATATTTAAACTAGAGATGTGCACCGGACACTTTTCGTGTTTTGGTTTTGTATCTGGATCTCCCGTCGTGTTTTGGATCTAAAGTAGAGATGAGCGGGTTCGGATCCTAGAGATCCAAACCCCCACAAACATACCTGATCCGAGGCCGGATCCGAGGAGTTCGCCGGTTCCCGCCATCTTTCTGAGTCCAAATCTAGGCTAAAACATCATCATCTCGCAGATTCTCGCGAGACCTGGGGATACATAGTTCCCGGCGTCTGCGCCATTTTCAAACAGGGCTGGTGATTTCAGACAGCACGGATGTGTCCGTGGTGTCTGCTGAGCTGAGCTGCTGGGGAAACATGCTGGGGGGATGATTTATGCATAGGGGGCTGCATTATTTTAATTAAGTAAAAAAAAAATTCAAAGCAAATTTTTTTTTTTAATTACTGCTGCCAGTGCCCAGTATAAGTCCAGGGGTGCCCACATGTGTGCTGCATCAGTCCAGGGGTGCCCACATATGTGCTGTATCAGTCCAGGGATGCCTGCATGTGTACTGTATCCATCCAGGGGTGCCCACATGTGTGCTGTATTTGTCCAGGGGTGCCCACATTTGTGCTGTATCAATCCAGGGATGCCCGCATGTGTGCCGTATAATTCTATTGGTGTCCCCATGTGTCCCGTATCAGTCCAGGAGTGCCCGCGTGTGTGCCATATAATTCCATGGGTGCCCCAATGTGTCCTGTATCAGTCCTGGGGTGCCCGCATGTGTGCCATATAATTCCAGGGGTGCCCCCATGTGTCCCGTATTAGACCAGGGGAGCTGCCCTTTTTTTAAATTAAAATAAAAATAAGGTGTTTTTTTTTTTTACTGCAAGGGCTGTTAAATGCGCTGTAGTCCAGGGGTGAACCAAGAGTGCTGTATAATTCATGGGGTGTTGCTAAGTCTGCCGTATAATTCCAGGTGTGCTGCTCTTTTTTATAATTAAAATAATACACATTTTAATTTTTACTGCAGGAATTTGCTGTATAATTCCATGCCTGCCACCATGTGTGCCGTATCAGTCAAGGGGTGCCACCATCTGTGCCGTATAATTCCATGTGTGCTGTATCAGGTCAGGGATGCCACCATCTGTGCCGTATAATTCCTGGAGTAAGCCAAGTCTGCCGTATAATTCATGGGGTGCTGCCAACTGTGCAGAATCAGTCCAGGTGTGATGCTAAGTGTGCCATATCAGTCCAGGGGTGATGCTAAGTGTGCCATATCAGTCCAGGGGTGATGCTAAGTGTGTCATATCAGTCCAGGGGTGAGCCAACTCTGCCAAATAATTCCTGATGTGAGCCAAGTCTTCTGTATAATTCATGGGGTGCTGTATTAGTCCAGGGGTGATGCTAAGTGTGCCATATCAGTCCAGGGGTGATGCTAAGTGTGCCATATCAGTCCAGGGGTGATGCTAAGGGTGCCGTATCAGTCGAGGGGTGCTATTAAGTGTGCTGTATCAGTCCAGGGGTAATGGTAAGTGTGCCATATCCGTCCAGGGGTGATGCTAAGTGTGCCGTATCAGTCCTGGGGTGATGCTAAGTGTGCCGTATCAGTCCTGGGGTGATGCTAAGTGTGCCATATCAGTCTTTGTGCCGCCCACTTATGTCGCTTAGCATAGTTATCCAACTACTTCTGTGCAACCTTTTGGCCTAAAAAGAATATTTTGAGGTATGAGGTGTTCAGAATAGACTGGAAATGAGTGGAGATGAATGCTATTGAGGTTAATAATAGTGTAGGAGCAAAAAAAAAAAAAAAATTCTGCGATTTTAGCAGTTTGTTATGCTTTAAAAAAAAAAAACAGAACCCAAAACCCCAAAAATCCAAACACAAAATGTTTAGGGGTGTTTTGGCAAAACCCATTAGAACCCAAAACCTGAAGATAATCAGAACCCAAAACCCAAAGAGTGGCTGGTGAACATCCCTAATCTGAAGTGGTTAATTTCCACTCATTTCCAGTCTATTTTGAACACCTCATACCTTACACCTCACAATGTTGTTCTTAGGCACATGAGTTGCACCGAGGTACTGTAGCTTTATGACTATGGTAAGTGACACAAGTTGGCGGCACAAACACATGGCCCATCTATTTGTGGAACTGCAGCTGTAGACACATAGCTCCCAACATGACCCTCTCAAGGAGGGACAGAATGCTCTATTCCCAAACTTTCCTCTTAATTTATGATTGCTATCACCTGTGTTTAAACACCTTTCTTATCATTTAATCTATTTAAAACAGGTGATTGCAATCATACACTAAGAGGGAAGTCCAGAAACAGAGCACAGTGTCCCTCCTGGAGAGGGTCATGTTGGGGGGTATGTAGACAGGATGGCAGTTTGAAAAACTAGGCCCCAGGGGGCGTGGTCTGGCTACGAGAGGGACAGGATGCCATTAAAGAGAGCTCCTCAACTGAACCCTCTAATTTGGCATTTTCTACCTGCCATCACCCCTTCCCTACACACTACAACTGCCCCCCCTCATACCTGCTTGTACTCCGGCACCAAGGGGACCGAGTCGCGGAGCCGGGGAGCACATCTTAGTGCTCCTGCGGGTTGCGGCCTTCCACAGAGCAGGAGCCGGGACCTAAATTTTTATCTCACCCTGCCGCTTGCCTCCGGCGGAACGAAGATGCATCCTAGCGCCTTTTGATTGCCGCTGTGCTGGGGGGACCTCTCGCCGCTACTGCCGCCTGCTGCTCCCACACGGGGAGGCCGGACTCTGCCCGCCTGACACCCTGCTGACTGCGGCACACATCGCGGCCGGAGCCGGGACCCGAAGCTTGGCCCCAGACAGGAGAGGGGACTCGTGGCGCAGACAGCAGACGGACCCGCATATCCAGGTACCCAGCATACACCCCCAATAAATCACCATACTGGGGGGCCCTCGTCCTCACTGGTTTTTCCCCTATAACTCCCGGGCTCTAACACAGGAAGGGTGACAGTCTCATTAAACACCCCTGTGTCACTGCAGAGGTGGCGGCCTTCTTTTTGGTTGGAAACCCCTATCTCCATTTCCTGCAGCAGCTCCTTGCAAGCTCCCCATATGGCCCAGCCACCTAATATAACATATAACCCCTCTCCCTGCACCACTGCCATATCTGTGGGGAGATTACTGGCAGTCCTGAAGAGACTACCCGAGAACTGAAAGCTTCACTGGGAAGAGGTCTTTTCTCACAAACAGTGTGGAGACTGGTGGGCCCCGGCTGATTACTACTGGGACTTCTGTCCACATCATTTATATCTAAAATACTCTATTCCACCTATGATAACCTGCCTCCCCGGCCTATTCTCTACAAGCTGCCAGGGAAATAAGGCAGTACCCGGCTTTCATCTCCTGACTGAGGTATCAAATTACCTTCAGCTACCCTCAAACCCTTTGGTCTTGTACCCCCATGGCGAGGAAAAACCTCTCAGCGAGACAGCCCACACAGGCTCTACCCCCTTAAACCTCTACCATCCTCGTGAGCGGGAACATTGAGAACACAAGGTACCCCCTCAATCTCTTATACCCTAAAGCTCTGAAGGATAATAAACCTTCCAGCTGCAGCAACATCTTTGAAATTTACCATCCCTGCAACTCCTGGCTCTGTATAAAGATGTAATCTTCTCCACTCACCCGAGTCCCGGGGAGCACTTTGCAACTCTATGATTTCAATGTCAATATAACTGTCCCTTCCTGCTACAGAGTTCTACATACCACTCAACCGAACGTCTGTCTTCCCATACTAATCCCTTTCCCAACATCAAAAAATGTGCATTCTCTACAAACAAATCCTCTCAGGATTCAATTCCTACACACCAAGAAAACTCTGACTCCGAGGACTCTGACAATGCTCGGCTTAGTAGAAAAGACCTACAGTAGGAGTAAGTTTCATCTTTGCTCCTTTGGGCAGGGCTAGCCATGGCTAATCTATTGTTCTCAACTGCAATACAATACGTATTGCAGCTGAGAACAATAGAATAGCCATGGCTAGCCATGGCTAGCCATGGCCAAAGGAGCAAAGATGAAACTTGCTCCTACTGTACGCTCTCTTTTCCATGAGATACAGGAGACAAGACGCTCAGTTCAGGCGATTCAATCTGAAGTACATAAAGCAGTCAACTCTCTAAGAGCTGATCTCAATGATCTCGGAGACAGAACTGATCATCTAGAGACAAAAATGGATGAAGTGATCTCTTCTCACAACGAACAAGAGGATGAGATCCGTACAATAAACAAGAGGTCCAATCACTACTAGACTACCAAGAAGATCAGGACAACAGAGCGAGATGCAATAATCTTTGCATTAGAGGCATGCCTGAAGAGGTGGAGACAACATTGGTAGATGACTACCTTATAAAGCTATTCTCGCATCTTTCTCCATCCGCCCCAGAGGACCACCTCCTACTCGACAGAGCTCACCGAGCCCTTCGTCCTCGCTCACAAGAGACCTCACAGCCTAGAGAAGTCATCCTTAGATGTCATTATTATTCAGCAAAAGAAGATATCCACCGCGAGTCCAGAAAGCTACCATCAGTCTCTTCCCAGGGTCACTCCCTCCAAATATTCCAAGATGTCGCCCCTACTACCTTACTCAAAAGAAAGGACTTTAGGCCTGTCACATCTTTCCGCATCTTAGTCTGGCACCAGAACCACTTCCATGAAGCGAAAAATCTAAAGGAAGCTCACCATCTTCTGGATATCCTAGGCCTAAAAGCGCCTGCTCCTCCTGGAGACTCGATCACTAGGCCCCAGGAGTCCTCCAACCCAGACCAACTAACGACACCACGGCGTACCCTGAATCATGATTGGTCTAAGCTATCCTCCGCTAGAAAGGCGACCTTAGCCAACCCTCCACCCTGATGCTCCATTGAAGAAGTATCTCAGCACTATCCCCCATTACCTAGATGAAATGTGGACTCACTTATCCACCCAATGTTTTCTAAACATAGCTACACTTAATTTTACCAATGCACACCTTTGTTCGGTTGAAGTTTTATTTTTATTTTTTTAGATCCTTCTCTTTTTACTGACCATGTTTTCATACCCATGATCTTTAAAGATTTATCAGCATCTAATTTGTGATTCTCAGGCATCTCTCCCCCGCCCTCCCTTATTCGAGAGGCACGGGGAGACCCGCCCTTGCTTAATCTTTTCAAAAAGAGTTGGGTCTTATTGTAAATGTTAACTCTATGTAAATTCGGTTGTTTCTTCTTTTTGATTCCTATAAAACTAGCAGGAAGTAACACTGTCACTTCCTTTACATGTTTATTATCTATATATAGATTTAGCTCCCCTCGTGGACAGGGACTATCTCCTTATAGTCTTATGTCTGCCCCAAACCCAGACCACGCTCCCTATTTTGGATTTTATACCCAGGTCCAGTCACTGTCACTTGTCTGACGCGCCCTTGTCCTCCCCTGACCGGCAATCTCGACCAGACCTCACTTTCTCTGGTCTCCAACTCCCCTGTCCCTTCACTCTCCTTCTATTTTCTCCCATCTTGCTCTCGCCCTTCCTTTCTCCTCAAGGTTGATGTCTAACTATTAAAAACCAAACAATTTTATCCTATCTCTTGTTGCTTGTACTATGCTATGGCTCTCCCGGGGGGATCCTCGGGGGGGGGGGGGGGGGTATAAGGTGTTTCCCCACCTTATCCTCCATGGCCCTTAAATTATATTCTCAGAATGTAAAGGGACTGAACAGTCCTACAAAATGCACTAAACTTTACCTCACACTTAAACAATCCAAAAGTGACATAGTCTTCCTCCAGGAGACCCACTTTAAAAAACCCTCCCACCCTGAACTAAGATCCAAGGCCTACCCTCTTTCTTTCCACGCATGCGACTCTAAACAAAAAAAAGGAGGAGTAGCTATATTATTTGCGTCACACCTGACATTTGATCTTTTAAACTCACACATGGATGAGACAGGGAGATGGCTCATACTAGTAGGTAAACTTAATGGAGCAGAATGTACCTTAGTAAATATATACAACCCTAACCAACAACAAGCCTATTTTTTCAAGAAACTTGACACCCTTCTTTCTACATTTGCTAGAGGCTAAGTAATAATAGCAGGAGACTTTAACGAAGTACTAGACAGAGATTTAAACCGAACCACCTCCCTCTCATCCCCGGCTCTAGAGCCCCCTCCCCGGCAACCTTAGCTTTACACTCTCTCCTTAAACGCCATCTTCTATTTGACTCCTTTTGTATACTAAATACCACAACTAAAGACAACACATTCTTCTCTTCTGTACATAAAACTTACTCGCGTATTAATATGATTTTATTGAGCAGAGATCTTGGGGGAAATTTACCAATATGAAAAACCTAGTTTTTCGTATTAGTATTTCCCCTACGACTGCATACGACTGTTTCAGTCGTATGCAAAGTCGTGTTCCGGAGGGGAATGTACAAAGCAGTCAGATACAACTGCTTTGTAACCCTCCGATGGTGTAATGATTCGTATTTGCGGCACATATATAGGGCCGCTAATACGAATTCGTACAGGCAGTCTGCACGGATCAGTCAGATCCGTGCAGGCTGCAGTGTGTAAAAAAAATAGAAAAATTAAATAAATAAATAAAAAAAAACCAGCGTGGGGTCCCCCCCACAGCTGTAACCAGCACCAGGCTGAAGGAGCCGGGGCCTGTAATTAAAAATCAGGGAACCCGACAAATAGGGGTTCTCCGATTTTTAACAACCAGCCCCAGGCTCCAGGTCTGGGGCTGGTTCCCAAAATACGGGGGACAAAATGACTAGGGGTCCCCCGTATTTTAAGAACCAGCCCCAGGCCAAACCAGCCAGCAGGGTAATGTCACAGCCGGGGGACACTAATGATATAAGGTCCCGCGGCCAAAACATTAACCCTACCGACCAGTCAGCCTGGCCAGGGGCCCTGGGGGAGTGGGGACCCCCCCAATGAAGGGGTCCCCCCCCTCCAGGACTTACCTGACCAGGCTGAAGACTGGTGCTGTCCCCGGTGACCCTGGGCTGTGGTCACCGGGCTGATTAAAGTGTAAAAAAAAGAATAAACTATTGTCTTATACTGGGAACCTATCAGTCCCAGCAAACCTTCCCCCTTAAGCTGGGACTTGGAGAACCACAAGTCCCAGCCTGCGGGGCATTAAAGGGCCCGCTGGCACTTGTAGTTCCACAGTATTAAAAATAGTAAAAGAAAACACACTGACTCACACTTAAAATAAAACTTTAATACATCCAAAGCCTATACATACTAATACTTACCTATATTCATCCCGTAGGTAGCCCTGGTCCTGATGTCCTGGTCTTCTGGTCCTGTGTCGTCTTCTGGCTCCATGTCGACCGTCGCTGTCGCCGTTGCCGTCCGGGTCCGACGAAATCCATGGAGGAAGCTGTGGAAGGAAACCATACTCACCTGTCCCAGGGCGACGTAGTCCAGGGGGTCTTTGCAAAAAAACAAACCGAGAAGCCGAACCAGACGAACAGCTGAGCCGCACGGTACTCTGTGTACATCGTGCGGCTCCGCCCCCGAATACCGCCTTTGGCCGCCTTGCGGCCTAGAGGCCAATCAGGAGCCTGCTGGCTGGCTGGTTTGGCCTGGGGCTGGTTCTTAAAATACGGGGGACCCCTAGTCATTTTGTCCCCCGCATTTTGGGAACCAGCCCCGGACCTGGAGCCTGGGGCTGGTTGTTAAAAATCGGGGAACCCCTATTTGTCGGGTTACCTGATTTTTAATTACCGGCCCCAGCTCTTTCAGCCTGGTGCTGGTTACAGCTGTGGGGGGGACCCCACGCTGTTTTTTTTTAAATTTATTTAATTTTTCTATTTTTTTACACTGCAGCCTGCACGGATCTGACTGATCCGTGCAGGCTAAAGCCAAATACGTCAGGGAAAGCAAGGTGTATTTTCCTGTCGTATTTTGGTGCCTGTTTTACACCAATTAGCAGCCGTATTATCAGTACGGCTGCTTAGTAAATCAGGAACCACCATTCTTTTGAATGGTGATTTCTGTCGTATTCTATCGATGGTGTAGACATTCGTATTTGTAAATACAAATACGAATGTCCCATCATTTGGAATACGAATTGTTGTATTTTTGGGATTGTAAATCCCGAAAATAATGTGTAAAAAATAGGTGTATTTCTGCCTACGAATACACCTATTTTTTACGAATCCATTTTGGTAAATTTCCCCCCTTACGTCTAAAATACAAGAAGCCCAAATTCACCCTATGATCTGGTCGGATCATTGTCCCATCTCCACAACAATTACCACACTAACCTCCTGCCCGACTTCATCTAACTGGAGGATCAATGATTCTCTCCTCCACAACGCCGAGCTTTCTACCCAAATCAGAGACCAACTACTCGAATATTTCAAATTTAATAACCTCCCAGACACATCCCCGTTAACAATATGGGAAGCTCATAAAGCAGTATTACAAGGTTACCTTATAAGTATGGCCTCCAGATACCGAAAATCAATAAAATCCCGTCTCAATATCCTAACTACTAAGCTTCAAACCTTGGAACACCAACACAAACTCTCTCCCACTCAATCTAACTTTGACCTTCTCTCTAAAGCTAGAGCTGATCTATAGCTTCTTCTCTCAGAATGTACCGCTAAATCGCTCCAGAAGTTGAAACAAACATTCTATGAGAAAGGAGATAAGGCAGATCAATTACTCGCTTTGAGACTCAGATCCCAACACTCGCGAAATAACATTCTAGCTATCAAAACTAAAACTGGTATCTTATCCCACTCTCCCTATATCATTAGTCAAGAATTTCAGAACTTCTACTATAACCTCTATAATCTGAAAAATGATTTAACAAGCATAGATCCCAATACCAAGATAATCTCTGAGTTTCTCCAAAAAGCTAACCTCCCGAAACTATCCGAGCAATCCTCAGCAAAATTGAACCAGGAGAAATACTGAAGGCCCTAGGTGACCAAAAACCATCTAAGGCACCCGGTCCTGACGGTTTCTCGGCTACCTACGACAAGAAATATGCACATATCCTGATCCCTCATCTCAGAGCGGCGTTTAACGCAGTTCTCCACGGATCTCACTTCCCTAAATCAATACTAGAGGCCAGGATAATAGTGATCCATAAAGAAGGGAAAGACCCTTCTGAATGTGCCAGCTATAGACCCATCTCTTTACTAAATATAGACATCAAGATGTATGCTAGAATCATGGCCTCTCGCCTCAGTGGTGTTCTCCCTGGCTTGATTCATTATGACCAAGTAGGCTTCATTCCGCCGGGCCACCAGGCCAGGGATAACACCAGAAGGGCATTTGAACTCGTCCAGATCCTCAATAACATACATACTCCTTCTCTTATCCTTTCTTTAGATGCCGAGAAGGTGTTTGATGGCATTTCATGGCCCTTTTTATTTTAGACCCTCCGAGCCTTCGGATTATCTGCTGAATTCCTAACCACGGTCTCTGCACTATATGCGGCCCCATCTGCCCGTATCCTCACTAACGGAACCCTCTCTGGCTCCTTCTCACTTTCCAATGGTACTAGACAGGGTTGCCCACTTTCACCCCTAGTCTTCGCCATGGTTATTGAACCACTGGCGGCTAGGATCAGACTCTCTGAGACAGGGGGGTTGAGGCAGGCACGCATCAATATAAAATATCGTTATTCACTGATGATGTTCTACTATCCTTAACCCAACCCCAAAAATCACTTTCAGCCATCTACGAAATTATCGACGAATATGGCACCCTTTCGGGATATAAAATAAACTTCACCAAATCCAAAGCCATGCTCTTACATACTCCCCCTCCATTAAAAGCATCCCAACTTTCCTCCTACCGATTAAAATGGCAAACTGACAAAATTAAATATCTTGACGTATACATAACCTCTAAATACGAACTCCTCTATAAAGAAAATTTTTCTCACCTCCTGAACAAAATCAAACAAGAACTCAAAACTTGGAAATCATATATCATCTCGTGGTTTGGGAGGATCTCTGCTACCAAGATGATTATCCTACCACATATCCTCTATCTCTTTCAAACACTACCACTCAAAGTTCCCAACCAAACCCTTAAAAATATCCAAACTTCACTCTCCAGATTTATATGGAACAATAAACCACCGAGAATAGCTTTTAGCTCCCTCAAATTACCCAGATCGAGAGGTGGAAGAGGCCTCCCTGATGTTAGGTATTATTGCTTAGCTTCACACCTGAGCCAGATTATCACTTCCTTTGCCCCTTTGGGCTCAATAGCTTGGATTGATTTAGAAACACAATTCTTAGGCCTCGGATCGCTAGCCTCAATTTGGAGTTTTAAATAATCCCACAGACCTGCTCTCGCCGGTGTCCTCCCCTCGCTTAAATTTCACCTCTCACTGTGGGATAACTCCTTTTTCAAATACAAACTGTCCTCTTGCCCCTCTCCCCTTACCCTCCTATGGGACAACCATGCTTTCCTCCCTGGAACTTCTCCCTCATCCTTTGCACTTTGGGTTAAATCTAGGATATGCTTTGTTTCTGATCTAGCAAACCAAAACTCATGGTTCTCCCTGGCAGAAATAAATAACAAATTTCCCCTCGCTGATGCCTCCTTTGTTTGAATTCTTTCAAATCTGACATTTTCTCTCAAACAGAGATACTACGTTCTATGACTCCCTTTGAAAGATTATGTGCAGCGGACCCTCTCTGTAAGGGCATGATCTCTCAAATTTATAACTTATTAATCGACACAACTGCCCCTAAACTTATTCACCAGGAATCAGAATGGGAAAGGGACTTAGGCGCCCCACCAGATGAAAAATGCTGGTAGGAAGTTTGCAAGGGTATTGCAAAAAGCTCAATATCTACCCGTATCAAAGAGACTGCATATAAACTCTATTATAGATGGTACCTCACCCCCGATAAACTATCCAAGATGTTCCCCACGGTCACACCGAATTGCTGGTGCAAATGCGGACAAAGGGGATCTCTCCTCCATATATAATGGACCTGTCCCCAAATAACCCCCTTCTGGGAATAAGTCCATACTCCTATGAACTCTCTATCAGGCCTCACTCTTCCCTTTGATCCCTGGACCTTCCTGCTAGACCGCCCTTTCCAAGATGTTAACCCTCCCCTGAATAAATTACTCTCACATATCTTAGCTGCAGCAAAACTGGTCATTGCCAAACAATGGAAGTCCCCTGGTACCCCCCACTGACACTACTAACTAATTATGTTTGGTACATAGCCCACATGGAGAAGATAACTTATTTTCTTCACAAATGTTCCCAAAAGTTTTACGTTGTTTGGAATCCTTGGACATCTTTGATGTCCACCCCTCCCACAAACGTTCCCACGAATGACACCACACAATCGACCTTCCCTTTTAGTACACGACGCTCTGCCCCCCTCTCCTGGGGCTCATCTATTCCTTTCTCTTTCCGCTCTCTTCCACCTCCCTCTATTCCCCCTCTCTTGTTCTCCCATCCTTCTCCCCATCCCTCCCCTCTCTCCCTAGCTCAAATTAATCTACCTTTTGATCTATATCCTTAACGTGTTTAAATACAAAAATTTGTGAAGGCACCTTTCTATCTGTTACATGTATGTACAATCGTTCATATTGTGTGCTATCACTACTTTCAAAATAAAAAGTAAAAAAAAAGAAAAGAAAAACTAGGCCCCAAAGAGCACATGGACAAATAATGGTTGATAACTAGTTACTAACATGTGGTGGGGGCGCAAGGTATATGAGATGCCTTGTCAAGCTACAGTGTGGATGAGGGGTAGTCAGCCCCCTAAAAGTTGCAAGGAATAGAAAAGGGTACATTGCGCTATGCAATATGTAAGTCACTAAACAAAGAAAAAAATAAGCAGTGTGGGAGAAAAACTCTTGCACACACCACAATTATCTGGCGCTTGTTTTTATATTTTTTCTTTTTTTTTATATTTTTTTTATATTTTTATTGTATTAGACCTATCATGTGTATTATATGTATGAATTATCTTCTATATAATAATGTATACACTTGTTATGGTGCGTCCAGTATTCCTTCTGTCCAGTGGTATCTTCCTTGATTGATATACTCAGCAGAGCATGGTGTTTTAAAAAAAAACCTCATGTAAGTGACTAAGTCAGATTGAAATAAATGAAATTCCATGCAATTACGATTAGAATCAATTACCATACCATACCAAAGAGCACATAATGCAAAGAAAATAGGTGCATGTTAGGTCTGCTGCTGCTGCTTTTGTTATGAAGCTCTTGCTAAGCGACCTGGACTGGATTCTCTGTGCAGCAGTCCACCTGCACTGGATATCTCATTAGCTGGTTACCCTTCTTTAAGGATTCTGACCAGCTGCTCCCTGTTCTACTTCCTGTTTAGTCCCAGTGAGTTTTCAGCTGCTCACTGTGCAGTTCCTGGGTGCATCTCTCCCCCCCCCCCCCCCCCCGAGTTCCTAGCCGTATGTATTTAGCTCAGACTTTTGTCTCCAGCATACCTCAGCCTGTATTCACTTTCTTCCCAGTTTGGAGTTCTACACCTGCAGTTGAAATCCAATCCAGCAATCTTTATCTCCTGTCACTTACTCTGGGTATTGTGAGTCCTGCGGGATTTCTGCACATTGCAGCTAGGTCCTTTGTTTATATTCTGTTGTTCTATGAATATTTTGCTCCTGGGTTACTTATTTTATGTTTGCTTGATTATTAGCGACAGGGCCGTCTTTTGTTCTTATTTGCGATGAGGTCGCTATTGTACTTGTGTGTGCAACGAGGTTGCTTCTGGTTTTTGTGTGTTTTCTTATTGCTCATCTTCTAAGTCTCAGCCCTCCACTATTATCGTTATTTCCCTACCACAGTCCTCATCTTCAAGTTATTCTATACTTTATGTTATAATGGTGTGCAGGGGCGTAGGGAGGGCGGAGCTGGTGGAGCACATGCTCCAGGCGCCGATGGGGTGCAGGGCAGCGGCGCTGATGCTGTGCCTGCCCTGCCCTGCTTTGCCTCAATGGGGGGGATGGAGGGAGAGAGGGAGGGAGCGAGCTATGGAGCAACTACCAGCTGGTCATAAAGGCCCGCTGGCGCCTCCCCCTTCAGTTTATTCTCCTAAATTGATCAATATCCAGTTCATCTCCAGCTTCCTTCACCTTTTCAAGTATTTGTATGTGCTGGACTGTTTCTTATATCATTACCAATGTTATTATTTGAGCTGTACAGATTCAGTCAGACTTAGCTGATTAACCCCTTGAGTGGTATGCCCGGAAATTTTCCGGGCTCAGCTGCTCTGCCGCAGTGGGCTGTTCCGGAAAATTTCCGGGCATACCACTAATAGAAAAGGTGTGCAGGTGTGCACCACTGGCGCAGCACCTCTGGAGCACCCACCCCCCACACACACAAATCCCCCAGTCGTGTCCCCCCATCACCTTTCCTCCGGCGATTGGTGCGCCTGAGGTCCCCTGCCCTGCCAGCCAGTCGGCGCGGGACTCGGGAGCCCTCATCTCAGGCACCCGAGTCCTTCCGAGCCACGAGCATCCCCCAGCCTTCCGCCGACATCACTGCTCAATGTGACAGGCAGCTGAGAGGGGTGAGAGCGGCAGCAGGGAAGCGGAGGGAGGGAGAGACCTTGCAGCTTCCTGCACTGGTAGGTTTGTCCTGCCCCAGCAAAACCCACCACCCAAGGGGTTAAGCCATATACTCACACCATCAGCAATGTAGCTAGGTGCCATGGTGCCCGGAGCAAGGGTATGTTTCGCGCCCCCCTAAAAAAAATTGCACTGTAATGCCCATTGTGAGGTTAGCAGACTGACAGTAATACTGTAATTATGATATTTTATTATTTGTAGTGATGAATGTACACTTTAGTCAGTCTGTACCCTCTCGTACTCTATAGATATGTCTGTTCCCCATATATGTGTGTGTATTTCCAGATCATATAGTATTAGGCTGTAGAACTCCACAGTAATTAATGTACATTTTAGCCCTCTTGTTCTCTGCAGATGTTTCTATTCCCCATATCTGTGTGTACCATAGTATTAGACTGTATATTGCCCAATATGATCAGACAGGAAATGTCCACAGGGGGTGATCCAATTCCCCTGCTATTTACAGGAAGGTTATGTCCACAGGGGGTAATCAGGACATAACCAAATTACCTTAATTGTATTTACACTCCTTTGTGCCTTTCTGGACTCTAGTAGACTATTTGGAGCCTGACCCAGCAGGGGGGGGCAGCAGCAGTACCTGGGAGGGGGGATAAACCTGACTCTGGAATCCACCAATCGAGATCCAGTGCAAGCCCACTGATGGTATGGGCACGCGTGGGAATTTAGAAGGTTTTAAAATGACTTGTACACAGGCCAGCTCCTCATGTTAGTCGCAATCCTGGCTCAGGGGTCATACCCTCAACTGGATCTTGTGGAACACATCGTTTGCCCGGGGGGGGGGCATCCTACTAAGCTCTGGTGTGGAGCGTCCGTGCTGTGTGGATTTACACAGGTTTCGGCTATCACTGCTGTGTGGAATAAGTGATAGTTTTGTGATTTGGAACTGCTGCTACAAGGACTGCCATTTTGGACTGCTACCCGATAACGTTTATATGCTACCTGTGCCTCGTGTTCCTGTGTTTGTCTACTTGTGTGTGCTGTGATAAAAATAAACCATATTTTGGTTTCATCGGTACTTATGTATTATCTGGGCTCCCATGTTAAATGCACCCCATTTTTTCATACCCCTACTATCCAACTATGCATGGAGTTGATTTTATATAGTGTGGCGAGCGCAGCGAGCCACCGTGCCCGAAGCGTGGCGAGCGCAGCGAGCCCCGCGAGGGGACGTGGTCTCATAAGAAAAACGGGAGCCCAGATATTACATAAGTACCGTTTCATCTGCTCGGTGTCTGAGTGATTGAAGAACTTGTATCCTCACACCCATTACAGTGGCAAATGCAGGATTTTCATGGGGGGGGGGGGGTTCCTTCCACGGGTTTGAAGGGAAAAAATGCATGGACACCAGGGGCACACACATTGCAAGGGGACCCTGACACACATACACACACACACATTGCATGGGAGCCAGTGGCACACTGACACAAACACAAACACATTGCATGGGCACCAGGGGCACACATCCATTGCAGGTTCACATTGACACACACACATTGTATGGGCACCAGGGGCACACTGACACACAAACACACATTGCTTGGGCACTAGAGGCACACTGACGCACAAACACACATTGCATGGGCTACAGGGGCACACTGACACACATATACATTGCAAGGGCACACTAACACACATGTTGCATTCGCAACAGAGGCACACTGACATATATATTGCAGGGGCACACTTACACACACATTACATGGGCACCAGGGACACACTGACACACACATTGCATGGGCACACATACAGTGTATAGGATCGAGGGATATGCATTCCCCCTCCCTTCAAAAAAAGAATACCTTGGTGCTGAACTGCCTGCCTGTGTCTACTGATAACAAGCAGCTGGACTGGTGAGTAGCAGCCAGTGGGCACGTGTCCTGGAGCACTGCTTATACCTGCAGCGGTGCCTGGAGATGGCGCCTACCTCTGGCAGGATGCTGCTGTGGAGCTGGGGAATGGGGGAAGATCACTGTTCACCGCTCTCTGGTGGCAGAGACCTATACCCACAGCGGTGCCTGGAGACGGCGCCTACTTCTGGCGGGATGCGGCTGGGGGACGGGAGGAAGCTCTCTGCTCACCTCTCTCCGGTGGCAGATACAGAAGGGGGGAGGCGCCAGCGGGCCTTTATGAGCAGCTAGTAGTTGCTCCATAGCTCGCTCCCTCCCTCCATCCCCCCCATTGAGGCAAAGTAGGGCAGGCACAGCATCAGCGCCGCCGTCCTGCACCCCATCGGCGCCTGGAGCATGTGCTCCACCAGCTCCGCCCTTCCTACACCCCTGCACACCATTATAACATAGACACACTTTATAATATGTTGGCAAATAATGTTCCAATGGTCGTTGTTTGACTTAGCTAATTATGCCAACTACTCACATCATTTTAAAAGAGAGACACCTTATAATATGTTAGTAAATGATCTCCCAATGCCATTTTTTTTAAGCTTTCATTCATCAAAGGGGAATTAGCTCAGATGGTAGAGCGCTCGCTTAGCATGCGAGAGGTAGCGAGATCGATGCTCGCATTCTCCAAATGTTTTAGCCTTTCATTTCATTTGTAGATACCCTTCACAGTCCAAATGTTTTAATCTTTCATTTTATTTGTATATACCCTTCACAGTTACAAATAGTTTTTTGTCATGCAACATATAAAAATATTTAGTCAGACTTAGCTAATTATGACAACTACTCACACCATTTTAAAAGAGAGACACCTTATAATATGTTAGTAAATCATCTCCCAATGCCATTTTTTTGAACTGGTCATTCATCAATGGGGAAGAGGTAGCGAGATCGATGCTCGCATTCTCCAAATGTTTTAGCCTTTCATTTCATATGCAGGTACAGATGTAGCCTACCTGCTCTCATGAGACCAGGACATTGATGATTCTATAAAAATGATTTATCAATATTTCATTAGTCCCCTGCCAGAATACATATACCCCACCATGTGCTATTCCTATAATGTGTACCTCCGCAGGTTGCACACCCTGCTAGCTCTGACTTATGCAGTGCACCAAGCTGGTTGCCTCAGATGGCATCTCTGACTATACACGTGCCCACAGCAGTTGCCGACATTAGTAGCACTGACTATACACGTGCCCACACCAGTTGCCGACATTAATAGCGCTGACTAATCACGTGCCCACAGCAGTTGCCGACATTAGTAGCACTGACTATACACGTGCCCACACCAGTTGTTGACATTAGTAGCACTGACTATACACATGCCTACATCAGTTGCCGACATTAGTAGCGATGTCTACACACATGCTCACACCAGTTGCCGACATTAGTAGCGCTGACTATACATGTGCCAACACCAGCTGCTGACATTAGTAGCGCTAACTATACACGTGCCCACACCAGTTGCCGACATTAGTAGCGCTGACTATACATGTGCCCACACAAGTTGCCGACATTAGAAGCAGTGACTATACACGTGCCCACACCAGTTGCTGACATTAGTAGCGCTGACTATACACGTGCCCACACCAGTTGCCGACATTAGTAGCGCTGACTATACATGTGCCCACACCAGTTGCCGACATTAGTAGCACTGACTATACACGTGCCCACACCAGTTGCCGACATTAATAGCGCTGACTAATCACGTGCCCACAGCAGTTGCCGACATTAGTAGCACTGACTATACACGTGCCCACACCAGTTGCTGACATTATTAGCACTGACTATACACATGCCTACATCAGTTGCCGACATTAGTAGCGATGTCTACACACATGCTCACACCAGTTGCCGACATTAGTAGCGCTGACTATACATGTGCCAACACCAGCTGCTGACATTAGTAGCGCTAACTATACACGTGCCCACACCAGTTGCCGACATTAGTAGCGCTGACTATACATGTGCCCACACAAGTTGCCGACATTAGAAGCAGTGACTATACACGTGCCCACACCAGTTGCTGACATTAGTAGCGCTGACTATACACGTGCCCACACCAGTTGCCGACATTAGTAGCGCTGACTATACATGTGCCCACACCAGTTGCCGACATTAGTAGCACTGACTATACACGTGCCCACACCAGTTGCCGACATTAATAGCGCTGACTAATCACGTGCCCACAGCAGTTGCCGACATTAGTAGCACTGACTATACACGTGCCCACACCAGTTGCTGACATTATTAGCACTGACTATACACATGCCTACATCAGTTGCCGACATTAGTAGCGATGTCTACACACATGCTCACACCAGTTGCCGACATTAGTAGCGCTGACTATACATGTGCCAACACCAGCTGCTGACATTAGTAGCGCTAACTATACACGTGCCCACACCAGTTGCCGACATTAGTAGCGCTGACTATACATGTACCAACACCAGCTGCTGACATTAGCAGCGCTAACTATACACGTGCCCACACCAGTTGCCGACATTAGTAGCGCTGACTATACATGTGCCCACACAAGTTGCCGACATTAGTAGCAGTGACTATACACGTGCCCACACCAGTTGCTGACATTAGTAGCGCTGACTATACACATGTCCACACCAGTTGCTGACATTAGTAGCACTGACTATACACGTGCCCACACCAGTTGCCGACATTAGTAGCGCTGACTATACATGTGCCCACACCAGTTGCCGACATTAGTAGCAGTGACTATACACGTGCCCACACCAGTTGCTGACATTAATAGCGTTGACTATACACATGTCCACACCAGTTGCTGACATTGGTAGCGCTGTCTACACACATGCTCACACCAGTTGCTGACATTAGCAGCGCTAACTATACACGTGCCCACACCAGTTGCCGACATTAGTAGCGCTGACTATACATGTGCCCACACCAGTTGCCGACATTAGTAGCGCTGACTATACATGTGCCCACACCAGTTGCCGACATTAGTAGCAGTGACTATACACGTGCCCACACCAGTTGCTGACATTAATAGCGCTGACTATACACATGTCCACACCAGTTGCTGACATTAGTAGCGCTGACTATACATGTGCCCACACCAGTTGCCGACATTAGTAGCACTGACTATACACGTGCCCACACCAGTTGCCGACATTAGTAGCACTGACTATACATGTGCCCACACCAGTTGCCGACATTAGTAGCAGTGACTATACACGTGCCCACACCAGTTGCTGACATTAATAGCGTTGACTATACACATGTCCACACCAGTTGCTGACATTGGTAGCGCTGTCTACACACATGCTCACACCAGTTGCTGACATTAGCAGCGCTAACTATACACGTGCCCACACCAGTTGCCGACATTAGTAGCGCTGACTATACATGTGCCCACACCAGTTGCCGACATTAGTAGCGCTGACTATACATGTGCCCACATCAGTTGCCGACATTAGTAGCAGTGACTATACACGTGCCCACACCAGTTGCTGACATTAATAGCGCTGACTATACACATGTCCACACCAGTTGCTGACATTAGTAGCGCTGACTATACATGTGCCCACACCAGTTGCCGACATTAGTAGCACTGACTATACACGTGCCCACACCAGTTGCCGACATTAGTAGCAGTGACTATACACGTGCCCACACCAGTTGCCGACATTAGTAGCAGTGACTATACACGTGCCCACACCAGTTGCTGACATTAATAGCGCTGACTATACACATGTCCACACCAGTTGCCGACATTAGTAGCAGTGACTATACACGTGCCCACTGTCAGGTTAGCAAACTGACCGTAAGACTGTAATTATGATATTTTATTAGGTGTAGTAATTAATGTACTATTTTAGTCCGTCTGTACCCTCTTTATGTCTATATTCCCCCTATATGTGTGTGTAGTTCCAGATCACATATTATTAGGCTGTATAATCCCACCAGAAATGTATGTCTGTATTATACCATTGAGACCATTTGCCCGTGGTTACGTCACTGCCTCCAGGTAATGTTCTTAGTAAACTGCGATGGTATCATGAATAAGGGATTTGTGACTATGAAGTTAATTATGGCAGTCTTCCCAAATGCGTATTACTTAAATATTGTAACTGTGTATGTGGAGACAAATGGTCCGGCTAGAAGCGACCAAATGCTTAGATTAGAATCTGTTCAGTTTGTGTATAGTTTTTGGTTCAGGGATCAAAGGACCTCTTTATAGGCTGTTTAGTAACAGAGACAACAGGTAGTGGCAGAGACATACACTTCCCCCCCAAATAACAAGAAGCTAAAGGCTGGATAACACCAGGGTCACTCTCCAGAGAAGAGATCTGTTTACATGAAGGTGTGAAATCCCTCACATACACAAGCTTCAAAGCCAGATGAAGGGAGTGAGTTAATCAGCCCCTGGACAGGTAATAGGAGACCCTGTTACATTCATGCAACTGCACCCAGCATAGGAAGGGTTAAGAATTCCTGAGGGAGGGGGAGAGGGGTGCCTTTGGGATGTAAGTTGGGGTTTTGCAGGAAGAGAGGGGAGAGAATTGATGGACTGTCCTGGACTAAGAGGTTATGCTCTGTCTAGGTATCGTGTGGACTTATATGCTATCACTGCTGTGTGGGCTAAGTGATAGTTTGCCCTGTGGAACTGATCTGGGACTGTGACTATACAAGGACTGTCTGTTTGGGCCTGCTACCTGAATATCTTTCTACTCTGCAATTTACCTTTGCCACTGTTTATTGTCTATTTCGTGTGCTGTGATAAAAATAAACCATATTTTGGTTTCATCTGCTCGGTGTCTGAGTGATTGAGGAACTCGTACCCTCACATTTGGCGGCAGCGACAGTGGGATCATTCAGACACCAACCGTCGAGCACAGAAAGCACAGAGAACAGAGGATCAGACCATATGTAAGGAAACGGAAAATGCAATAAGGTGATGTTCAGCAAGTGAGCAGGTGTCATTCCTGTGGAAAGGGAAAATGTTTCCAAGGAAAGAAAATCGATGCCTCAAGACCCCTGTAGCAGAGGAGCTCAGGGATGGAGGTTCTTCAGTGTATCGGCAGGCTGGGGAGCCGGATCTGTTATTTATTGTCAGGAAAATGCAGTATATCTGGAAGTACTGGGAAGACGCTCAGCAGATGGTCAGCGGGTGGAGAGTATCCAGCATACAGGACAAAGTGTGTTACCTGGGGGATGCATTCCTGCACTGTAAAGGTGAGGCCACTTCTTGGAATCTGCTAGGAGAGCCAGAGTTTGTAGAATTTACAGAGGAAGTGATTGCTACAGTTACCCAGATGCTACAAAGAGGACAATATTCTGAGGCTGAAGGACAAGTCCAGAATAAATTGATGCCCCAGATAGAACCAGAGGAAAGGTCTAGAAGGGGGCTACTGCAATCTGGGCAGGCAACCGAGGGGTCTGCCACAGAATTAATTGTTACCGCAAGAGAAGGGTCGTTGTCAGGGGGGCCCCTAACTGCCCTTGAAGAAATGAGTATGGAGGAGCTGATAGCAGAAGGTCAGCTGCGAGGTATACCCATCCGATCCTGCACTCGCGGGGAACTCCTTCAGCAGATCCTGCACGATCAGGGAGATCCTACAAATGCATTTGCTGATTATCGAGCCTGGATCCTCCATTTCGGTGCACAGTTGAGTGTGTGGGAACAATTGCAGTGTCTGGAGGAGTGCTTCGTGGTGGCAGAGGAAGAGGCGATTGATCGGGGGCTCCTGGATACCCCAGCATGGCAAGATCAGTGTCGCAGGGGGCGTGATGAAAGGCACCGTTTGCAATTGCTTCTCCCCCATCTTAGGGAGGAGCTGCACTACTGCTTCCCTTTTGCTGAGGTGGGAGATGAAGAGTTATTATCCTGCTGCCAGGGGATCTATGAGGACTGCGTCCAAGAAGAGATCGCCGTGGTTAGAGGAGTATCCGACAACATCCAGGCCACCAGCCCACCAGTCACAGATGACGTCGTGTTTCGGGCTGCCCAGCATACTCAGCTGGGGAAGGAGGCTATCGCGGAGAAGGAGGTGTGCGCAGAAGTAGCTGCAGGTGAGCATCTGGCTTTTAAGGGGACAGAGCTGACACAGCCTGTCCTGCAGCCACCAGCGGAATTGTTTGTGATGGAGGGTCCCTCCTCAGCCCTGGACATTGAGACCAAATGCTGGACTGAAATGTGCCATGCCCCTAGTTTGGGTTTGGGGGAGGAAGGACATGACGGGGTGGTGGAAGTGCCAGGGCCAGAGCCCCTATATTGGCCTGCTGTTTGGCCCCTGTTCCTTGGGCAAGAGGGGGAGGTGGAAAGTGGTCCCTGCCCCATTGTGCCCGAGGCAAAAGTATTAGTAGGTTACAATGTTGCAGAGGGGGGGTACCCAGAATCCGAAGAAGAGGAATTGCTACAGCCCTTGTTAGTTCCAATGTATGACTTAGACTGTAATCATGCCCTTGCTGGTTCTGCAAACCAGCCGCCTTTTACAAGATGGGTTTGGTATGATGTCACCCTGTGGGACTCAGGTGGTATATCCAAACCCCAGATTCTCGGCTCTGCATCCCGCTATTCCAGGTTGTTATTGGTTCCAGAACAACTTGGTACAGGAACTAAAATAGTAGGGGAAGGAATGTCAGGTTAGCAAACTGACCGTAAGACTGTAATTATGATATTTTATTAGGTGTAGTAATTAATGTACTATTTTAGTCCGTCTGTACCCTCTTTATGTCTATATTCCCCCTATATGTGTGTGTAGTTCCAGATCACATATTATTAGGCTGTATAATCCCACCAGAAATGTATGTCTGTATTATACCATTGAGACCATTTGCCCGTGGTTACGTCACTGCCTCCAGGTAATGTTCTTAGTAAACTGCGATGGTATCATGAATAAGGGATTTGTGACTATGAAGTTAATTATGGCAGTCTTCCCAAATGCGTATTACTTAAATATTGTAACTGTGTATGTGGAGACAAATGGTCCGGCTAGAAGCGACCAAATGCTTAGATTAGAATCTGTTCAGTTTGTGTATAGTTTTTGGTTCAGGGATCAAAGGACCTCTTTATAGGCTGTTTAGTAACAGAGACAACAGGTAGTGGCAGAGACATACACTTCCCCCCCAAATAACAAGAAGCTAAAGGCTGGATAACACCAGGGTCACTCTCCAGAGAAGAGATCTGTTTACATGAAGGTGTGAAATCCCTCACATACACAAGCTTCAAAGCCAGATGAAGGGAGTGAGTTAATCAGCCCCTGGACAGGTAATAGGAGACCCTGTTACATTCATGCAACTGCACCCAGCATAGGAAGGGTTAAGAATTCCTGAGGGAGGGGGAGAGGGGTGCCTTTGGGATGTAAGTTGGGGTTTTGCAGGAAGAGAGGGGAGAGAATTGATGGACTGTCCTGGACTAAGAGGTTATGCTCTGTCTAGGTATCGTGTGGACTTATATGCTATCACTGCTGTGTGGGCTAAGTGATAGTTTGCCCTGTGGAACTGATCTGGGACTGTGACTATACAAGGACTGTCTGTTTGGGCCTGCTACCTGAATATCTTTCTACTCTGCAATTTACCTTTGCCACTGTTTATTGTCTATTTCGTGTGCTGTGATAAAAATAAACCATATTTTGGTTTCATCTGCTCGGTGTCTGAGTGATTGAGGAACTCGTACCCTCACATTTGGCGGCAGCGACAGTGGGATCATTCAGACACCAACCGTCGAGCACAGAAAGCACAGAGAACAGAGGATCAGACCATATGTAAGGAAACGGAAAATGCAATAAGGTGATGTTCAGCAAGTGAGCAGGTGTCATTCCTGTGGAAAGGGAAAATGTTTCCAAGGAAAGAAAATCGATGCCTCAAGACCCCTGTAGCAGAGGAGCTCAGGGATGGAGGTTCTTCAGTGTATCGGCAGGCTGGGGAGCCGGATCTGTTATTTATTGTCAGGAAAATGCAGTATATCTGGAAGTACTGGGAAGACGCTCAGCAGATGGTCAGCGGGTGGAGAGTATCCAGCATACAGGACAAAGTGTGTTACCTGGGGGATGCATTCCTGCACTGTAAAGGTGAGGCCACTTCTTGGAATCTGCTAGGAGAGCCAGAGTTTGTAGAATTTACAGAGGAAGTGATTGCTACAGTTACCCAGATGCTACAAAGAGGACAATATTCTGAGGCTGAAGGACAAGTCCAGAATAAATTGATGCCCCAGATAGAACCAGAGGAAAGGTCTAGAAGGGGGCTACTGCAATCTGGGCAGGCAACCGAGGGGTCTGCCACAGAATTAATTGTTACCGCAAGAGAAGGGTCGTTGTCAGGGGGGCCCCTAACTGCCCTTGAAGAAATGAGTATGGAGGAGCTGATAGCAGAAGGTCAGCTGCGAGGTATACCCATCCGATCCTGCACTCGCGGGGAACTCCTTCAGCAGATCCTGCACGATCAGGGAGATCCTACAAATGCATTTGCTGATTATCGAGCCTGGATCCTCCATTTCGGTGCACAGTTGAGTGTGTGGGAACAATTGCAGTGTCTGGAGGAGTGCTTCGTGGTGGCAGAGGAAGAGGCGATTGATCGGGGGCTCCTGGATACCCCAGCATGGCAAGATCAGTGTCGCAGGGGGCGTGATGAAAGGCACCGTTTGCAATTGCTTCTCCCCCATCTTAGGGAGGAGCTGCACTACTGCTTCCCTTTTGCTGAGGTGGGAGATGAAGAGTTATTATCCTGCTGCCAGGGGATCTATGAGGACTGCGTCCAAGAAGAGATTGCCGTGGTTAGAGGAGTATCCGACAACATCCAGGCCACCAGCCCACCAGTCACAGATGACGTCGTGTTTCGGGCTGCCCAGCATACTCAGCTGGGGAAGGAGGCTATCGCGGAGAAGGAGGTGTGCGCAGAAGTAGCTGCAGGTGAGCATCTGGCTTTTAAGGGGACAGAGCTGACACAGCCTGTCCTGCAGCCACCAGCGGAATTGTTTGTGATGGAGGGTCCCTCCTCAGCCCTGGACATTGAGACCAAATGCTGGACTGAAATGTGCCATGCCCCTAGTTTGGGTTTGGGGGAGGAAGGACATGACGGGGTGGTGGAAGTGCCAGGGCCAGAGCCCCTATATTGGCCTGCTGTTTGGCCCCTGTTCCTTGGGCAAGAGGGGGAGGTGGAAAGTGGTCCCTGCCCCATTGTGCCCGAGGCAAAAGTATTAGTAGGTTACAATGTTGCAGAGGGGGGGTACCCAGAATCCGAAGAAGAGGAATTGCTACAGCCCTTGTTAGTTCCAATGTATGACTTAGACTGTAATCATGCCCTTGCTGGTTCTGCAAACCAGCCGCCTTTTACAAGATGGGTTTGGTATGATGTCACCCTGTGGGACTCAGGTGGTATATCCAAACCCCAGATTCTCGGCTCTGCATCCCGCTATTCCAGGTTGTTATTGGTTCCAGAACAACTTGGTACAGGAACTAAAATAGTAGGGGAAGGAATGTCAGGTTAGCAAACTGACCGTAAGACTGTAATTATGATATTTTATTAGGTGTAGTAATTAATGTACTATTTTAGTCCGTCTGTACCCTCTTTATGTCTATATTCCCCCTATATGTGTGTGTAGTTCCAGATCACATATTATTAGGCTGTATAATCCCACCAGAAATGTATGTCTGTATTATACCATTGAGACCATTTGCCCGTGGTTACGTCACTGCCTCCAGGTAATGTTCTTAGTAAACTGCGATGGTATCATGAATAAGGGATTTGTGACTATGAAGTTAATTATGGCAGTCTTCCCAAATGCGTATTACTTAAATATTGTAACTGTGTATGTGGAGACAAATGGTCCGGCTAGAAGCGACCAAATGCTTAGATTAGAATCTGTTCAGTTTGTGTATAGTTTTTGGTTCAGGGATCAAAGGACCTCTTTATAGGCTGTTTAGTAACAGAGACAACAGGTAGTGGCAGAGACATACACTTCCCCCCCAAATAACAAGAAGCTAAAGGCTGGATAACACCAGGGTCACTCTCCAGAGAAGAGATCTGTTTACATGAAGGTGTGAAATCCCTCACATACACAAGCTTCAAAGCCAGATGAAGGGAGTGAGTTAATCAGCCCCTGGACAGGTAATAGGAGACCCTGTTACATTCATGCAACTGCACCCAGCATAGGAAGGGTTAAGAATTCCTGAGGGAGGGGGAGAGGGGTGCCTTTGGGATGTAAGTTGGGGTTTTGCAGGAAGAGAGGGGAGAGAATTGATGGACTGTCCTGGACTAAGAGGTTATGCTCTGTCTAGGTATCGTGTGGACTTATATGCTATCACTGCTGTGTGGGCTAAGTGATAGTTTGCCCTGTGGAACTGATCTGGGACTGTGACTATACAAGGACTGTCTGTTTGGGCCTGCTACCTGAATATCTTTCTACTCTGCAATTTACCTTTGCCACTGTTTATTGTCTATTTCGTGTGCTGTGATAAAAATAAACCATATTTTGGTTTCATCTGCTCGGTGTCTGAGTGATTGAGGAACTCGTACCCTCACACCCACACCAGTTGCCGACATTAGTAGCAGTGACTATACACGTGCCCACACCAGTTGCCGACATTAGTAGCACTACCTGTCCTATACACATCCCCACATCAGTTGCCGACATTAGTAATGCTGCCTACACACATGCTCACACCAGTTGCTGACATTGGTAATGCTGCCTACACACATGCTCACACCAGTTGCTGACATTGGTAATGCTGCCTACACACATGCTCACACCAGTTGCTGACATTGGTAATGCTGCCTACACACATGCTCACACCAGTTGCTGACATTGGTAATGCTGCCTACACACATGCTCACACCAGTTGCCGACATTAGTAGCACTACCTGTCCTATACACATCCCCACATCAGTTGCCGACATTAGTAATGCTGCCTACACACATGCTCACACCAGTTGCTGACATTAGTAATGCTGCCTACACACATGCTCACACCAGTTGCTGACATTGGTAATGCTGCCTACACACATGCCCACACCAGTTGCTGACATTAGTAATGCTGCCTACACACATGCTCACACCAGTTGCTGACATTAGTAATGCTGCCTGCCTATACACGTGCCCACACCAGTTGCCAACATTAGTACACTCACACTTTAGTCTGCTGTCCTGGCAGCTCAGCCTCTCCTGTGTCTCTCTTCAGTCTTGCTCCATCATAGCCCCGCCCCTCCGTCCATGTAGCCCCGCCCCTCCGTCCGTGTAGCCCCGCCCCTCCATCCGTGTAGCCCCACCCCTTTTAGTACGTACTGCTGCCCTGATGTATGCTATAGGAGCCTGGAGGGAACTCTGTGCCTCCGGCGCTGCTGCGTGCCCTGCAGCCGGCAGCCTCAGAGAGTCAGATACAGCAGGGGATGCAGAGCAGGGACAGTGGCGCCTCTCCTGCCCGGCGCCTACCTGCTTTGCATCCTCTGCTGAGCGGGTAGCGCTGGCCCTGTCTACATGGGAGTGGCACAGATGCTAGTGCATCTACATGGGCTCTACATGGGAGTGGCACGGATGCTAATGCATGTACACGGGCTCTACATGGGAGTGGCACAGATGCTAGTGCGTCTACATGGGCTCTACATGGGAGTGGCATGGATGCTAATGCATGTACACGGGCTCTACACGGGAGTGGCACAGATGCTAGTGCGTCCACATGGGCTCTACATGGGAGTGGCACGTATGCTAATGCATGTACATGGGCTCTACATGGGAGTGTCATGGATTAAGTGCTGTTTTTTTTGCTTGTTGCCATGGGGGATTTCTGATTTGTTTTTAATGTGGTAATTATTGTACAGTGCATTCTTGTTGCCATGGGTCCTTACATGCTTGTTGCCATGGGGTGATTACATGCCTGTTGCCTTGGGGTGATTACATGCTTGTTGCTATGGGGGATTTCCTATTTGTTTTAAATGTGGTGATTACTGTATAGTACAGGTACATGCTTGTTGCCATGGGTCCTTACATGCTTGTTGCCATGGGGGATTTCCTACAGCAATTGTTTTCAATGTGGTGATTACATGACTGTTGCCATGGCGTGATTACATGCATGTTGCCATGGGGTGATTACATGCTTGTTGCCATGGGGGATTTCCTATTTGTTTTTATTGTGGTGATTACTGTACAGTACAGGTAGATGCTTGTTGCCATGGGTCTTTGCATGCTAGTTGGCACGAGGGATTTCCTACAGCATTGGTTTTCAATGTGGTCATTACATGCCTGTTGCCATGGGGGATTTCTTTTTTTTTTATGTGGTGATTACTGTAAAGTACAGGTACATGCTTGTTGCCAAGGGTCCTTACATGCTTATTGCCATCGGGGATTTCCTACAGCATTTGTTTTCAATGGGGTGATTACATCCCTGTTGCCATGAGGTGATTACATGCCCGTTGCCATGGGGTGATTACATGCTAGTTGGCACAAGGGATTTCCTACAGCATTTGTTTTCAATGTGTACATGCTTGTTTTTAATGTGGTGATTATATTGTATGTTTGTTGCAATGGGGTGATTTCATGTCCTTACATGCTCATTGCCATGTGGTATTTGTGTGCAGTTTGACATGGGGTGATTAAATGTGCACATGGGGTGCACATGGGGTGAATAAAACTGGGGCACATGGGGTGCACATGGGGTGATTAAACTGGGGCACATGGGGTGATTTAACTGGGGCACATTGCATTCAGAGGTGTGTGCATTATTGTGCCACAGTGTACAGTAAGCTAAGGGCTTTGCTGTGTACAATACTGTACAGTACTACTCTAGGCAATTACTGTGGCAGATTCACTGTACAGTACTGTGTACAGTACTGTATATATAGTACATATATATTGTATACTGTATTTCTTTTTTTTACAGTTATCAGCAAAATGACACCACTGGAGAGGCGCCACCCCCATTGTAAGTACAGTATTCTTAGTTACTGTATAGTACAGACCATTGCAGTCCATACTGTGTACAGTAGCCTGCTGTACACAAAGATGGATTTCAACTTTCGAACATATGGTGTCATACTGTAACACATTATACAGTACAGAAGACTTTAGAAATCTTATTTCAGGGATATTATACAGTAGTTGGTAATACATTCCACCATTTGAATGTACTGTATACAGCATGGTATACAGTATAGTACTGTATTTATTGTACTGTACATTATTTAACAACTGCATGCAGTAATATGGGTCACTGTAGGTGGAATCAGGGAGAGTACTGTACATTATCTACTTTATCTCCATTGCCGTATGCTCCAGTAATGCTCCTCTGGGAACATTTTGGATGGGCAGGCAGGGTATCATTAAGGGACCCCTTGTAACCTGCTGGTCCCTACTGTACTGTTCAGTACAGTAATGTACAGTAGTTTGCCTTTTATTGTTGTATTTTTTAACACACCCTGTACGTTACCTCGTAATTTTTTTGTTTGCTATGTACGGCGCTGCGGACACTTTGCGGCGCCTTATAAATAAACGTACTACTACTACTACTACTACTACTACTACTACTACTACTACTTTTAGAAAATTTGGGTCAGATTTCCTGTGTGGCCTGTGTATTGAATACTGTGCTGTACATGTTACAAACTCAAGTTTTTTTGTGCTTTTCCACGGTGCCACCAAGTCAGTGAACCCTTTGCCGCCAGCAGCGTGTGCGCTCCCCCACCCAGGAGGAGATGGAGGATCCGGAGCAGCTGGGCCCCAGCTCAGATGGTAAGTTATGTACAGTACAGTATAACACCAGGGGTCCCGGCATGTGTACCAGATAATACTTGTGGGCCCGACATGTGTACTGTATTGTACCATACATGCATGTTTAAGTTGTCTTTTTTTTTACAGTTGCACCCACCGAAAGGTGCCCCACCACCCAGGAGGAAATGGAGGAGATGGGACCCAGCATGGAAGGTAAGTATTGTATAACACCAGGGGTCACGCCATGTGTACCAGAAAATCCTTGTGGGCCCGACATGTGTGCTGCATAAAATGACAGGTTTCAAACTGCGCCAAGAGCAGCTAAATGGAGACCATCAAAAGAAGAAGTCGCCAAACACTCTTAAATTGGAAACATAAAAAACAATACTGATTGCTCCCTAATGGCGCTTTTATCACCTGCTATAAATAGTGTATAGAGTGAATCCTCCTTGGATGAATGTATGCTGCATCACAATTGGGAGGTTTGTGCTGGGGGAATCACCTCAAACCTCAGAATTAACCTGTGCTGTTTAAGGGTAATGAGATGGAGTGGGAGGGGGTAGAGGAGTGGGAGGGGGCAGGGGAGTGGGTGGGTGCAGGGGAGTGGGAGGGAGCAGGGGAGTGGTAGGGGGTAGAGGAGTGGGAGGGGGTAGAGGAGTGGGTGGAGGTAGAGGAGTGGGAGGGGGCAGAGGAGTGAGAGGGGGTAGGGGAGTGGGAGGGGTCAAGGGAGTGGGAGGGGGTAGGGGGTAGGGGAGTGGGTGGGGGCAGGGGAGTGGGTGGGGGCAGGGGAGTGGGAGGGTGCAGGGGAGTGCGAGGGGGTAGAGGAGTGGGAGGGGGCAGGGGAGTGGGTGGGGGCATTGGAGGGGGAGATGGGGTAGGCACCAGCAGGACCAGATGTTGTAGCCCCATCATCGTCCTCCTCCTGCTGGCATTCAGCTCTCTCCCTCATGCGTGCCATGGCGCGTGCTGAAATGTTCATGTTGATGGTATTGATTTTGAAAGTGGCGGATCATGAAAATGGAGTAAAAAAACAACAACTCTCATTAGTCATGGTCATACCAGTACTAATGTACATTTTTCAATTAACTATTTAAAATATAATGCCAATGAATAGATATGCTACACACAAATGCATACATTAGCCATATATACACCCATATAGACACTACCCATATAGGCCCATATATACACATACTGTATACACCCATTTAGGCCCATATATACACATATACACCCATATAGACACTACCCATATAGGCCCATATATACACATATACACCCATATAGACACTACCCATATACAGTATACACATATACACCCATATAGACACTACCCATATAGGCCCATATATACACATATACACCCATATAGACACTACCCATATAGGCCCATATATACACATATACACCCAAATAGACACTACTCATATACAGTATACACATATACACCCATACACCCATATAGACACTACCCATATAGGCCCATATATACACATATACACCCATATAGACACTACCCATATAGGCCCATATATACACATATACACCCAAATAGACACTACCCATATACAGTATACACATATACACCCATACACCCATATAGACACTACCCATATAGGCCCATATATACACATATACACCCATATAGACACTACCCATATATACCACTATATCTGTAAACTTTGCTAACAATCGCTCACATATATTAAAAATAATACTTACATCGGCTGATGTACCGGCGTATACTGTTTAATAGCTCTGGCTGCCGCCTGTGGACGTTGGACCACCGGCATTGTAATTGGCCGATGGTCCGGCGTATGCCCGTACAGGCAAGAATTCTGTGCCGGGCAGTATTATATGCCTGCCACTTCTCTAAATTCGATACATAGGGGCCCCTGGGCCCCAGGTGCTGGTCCATTACCTGGACCAGCACCAGCAGTTCCCTGGAACGGAATGGTGCAGCTCTAGCGGTAGTCATTTTGACAATGGCTCACCTATTAATTGCAGGTACATATATAAGTTTTGCTGGTCACTGTTTGGTTAAAATCATTGTTATTTGGTATAAACTTTATTAATCCATTCAAGATTAACAGTATGTGTGCGAATCAAAAGATTCGCTGAACGTTCCAATATGCACACACGAACATACAGTATGCATGACATGTAGGGAGACACAGGTACTGTATATACAGTATGCGAAAATGTTTACACGCAACGATGAGAACAAACATATATTCGCCGAAAATTACGCCCATACAACATGTTGAAATGCGAATAACTATTAAACATGATAAATGTATTAAAACCATTGTTGTGACGTTTGTATGAATTTATAATGACATTAATCCATAAAACATATAAGTACTCCAGCAGAGGTCATGCAAATTGACATACTAATTATCTGTGGAATGACATGTGAACGCATTTAGCCATCTAGCACATATGTAACCAACCTGTGTATGTGCATGCACAGGTGCATTCATACCGCGTAATTTACACCGGATTTTCGGCGGGAAATAGCTACAACTTTGTTTTAAAACAAAAAACCTGTGAGAGGCGAGACTTTTCCTTATAACTAGCTAGACACATGAAATGTACTTTTGCTGCAAACATGTCTGACTCAGATGATTCTGCCGCAGAAGAAGCCCTACTTAGGGCAAAATTTGAGTCCATTACAGAGGCTATATTGAGGAGGGAAGCGGAGCGGAGGAGGAGGAACAGAGAAATGACTAGCCAAGGAGACCAGGCAGAGCAAGGGTCAGGCTCTCAAACAGACCCTGCCCCAAGTGCAGAGCCTCAAGAAGGCCCAAGCAACCAGGCAGAACAAGATGTTGCATTGCTTGAAACATGTGAGACCCAGCAGCTGCATGGTGAGGTGACTGGTCGCACCAGCAAACGGCCTGCATCATCTAAGAAGCGTGCTGGGCAGGATCCAAGCAAAAAAAAAAAAAAAAAACCCTGCATTTCAAGAGGCCGAATTAAAGATTCTAGTCCACTGAGCATGGGAATGGATTGAGTTAGCTCCTAAGAAGCTGGTTCCCTCTGCAAAGATGAAGTTTTGGCAACAAATAACAGAGTCAATAAGGTGGCACCAGTGGAGAGGGATTGGGTGGCGGTGAAGAAAAAGCAAGTGTGTTTTTTCTCCTAATATCTAAATATGTACATGTACATATGTTAAATGTATGTTTAGCAAATAATATAAAGGTGTGTTTGTAGATAGTGTTACACTTCAATGACACATGTGAACACAATCATAGAGGGGAATGCTCTACTGGTGTGAGGTGAGGTTAGGGCCACAGTTCTGGTCATGTGAAGTATGTGATGGGAAATCCATAAGTGTGGTGGTTAAAAGTACTTGTTGAAACATGTGTCATATGAATCCACTAAATTAAGGATGTCCAAACTGTGGCCATCCAGCTGTTGTGAAACTACACATCCCAGCATGCCTTTCCATAGTTTAATTACTCCCTAATCGCAAAACTGGCAAGCTATGCTGGGATGTGTAGTTTCACAATAGCTGGAGGAGCATACTTTGCCCATGCCTGCTCTAATTTCAACATACTGAGATATGTGTGTGCATTTAGGGTTCTAATGAGTGATACACTGTATGAGACACTGTCATGCTTCATAATGGTGACAGAAATGTGTGTGTGGCAAACGTAGGCAGAAACCTAACATAGCAGACATACTATTAAATGTACAGTACTCATGTCATGCATGAGCAGAGAGGTGGAGATATGTACTGATTATACATTGTATTTATGTTTTTTAAAGTGGCAAGATTTCAAAAGTGGCATGATGAAGAAGATGACTGAATGGTTTGCTCACAGCATGTCCACCAGGAGGGGGCCTATGCTGTCAAGTATACCCCCCAGGAGCTTGAGGCCTTGGATCTCATGGATGAGTTAGAGGTCAGGGGGGTATCCAATATGGATAGTGAGCTCCCGGTGGAGGTGTTTGCTGCTGAGCTCACAGGTAAATTTGAGAAATGCATTGATGTTGGTAACATACATTGTTTGTTGATGTGATGGTGAGAATGATTTGTATTTTTACCATAGCTGAGCCGGAGAGCCCAGAGTTACCGGAACCATCTTCTTCTTCATGCCCACCAGTCTACTCCATCAGGGTGCCCACAGCCTCCACAACATCCAGTGGATCACATTGGCAACCAGCTGCTGACCAGTATCCTGCAGCAAGGGTTGGAGAGTGGGGCCCGTCATGAGCGGCATATGGCATTGCTGGTGGAGTGGGTGGCTGGCACAACAAAGCTGTCGGGGCAGTCTAGCTGTCAGAATGACATTCTGGCGGCTGCAATGAATAACGTTGCAGAGCAACTCAGCTGCCAGAATGACATTCTGGCGGAGCTTGTCACCACCGCCAGGTCGCTTATGGCGGGCCAAGCAGCAATCCCATCTGCTTCCCCACCCCAAGCTGCCCACCACCTTCACTGTCTGCCAAGCCTCCTCTGCCCACTGTCAGATGAAGGCGCAAACCTGCTGCCCCCAAGGCCCCATCAACCAAGGGGAAAAGAGGGCGGAAGTAATGTCACCTTTATTGACTTTCTCATTAATTTGTCCCCAAATCTTTGCATTTGCATTGGGGTTCCACTTCCTGTGTGCTAACTCAATTCATTCCCGTGCAAAGGGTACTAAAATCTTTAATTTGTAATCTTAAAATGCACGGTCTTGTTTTGCTGCTGTGGATCCTGCTTAGCATTAGTACCGGGTGATGCAGGTCAGATGCTGGTGTTCCCTTTCATTTCACCATTGCAGTTGCTGTGTCTCACATGTTTCAAGTTATGCCACTTCTTGTTCTGCCTGGTTGCTTTTTTGTAATGATATTTTTTACATTTTTTTCACTGAAAAATACATATACTTTTAGCTGTGATGCTTAACAAACTAACCTCTTTTTCTGTGCTTTTCTGCAGTGCCACCCACCCACCCAGATAACCCTCTGCCCACCCCACCAAAGCAGCAAACCCTCTTCCCCCAGGCCATTGGCAGCTGGTAAGTAATGTGCAGTACTCTCTGATTTCATCCTCTATTGGACATAGACGGCAGTGGTGACTCATAGACAATGGGGACACTGACAGGAACCAGGCGCTACACAGTCTGTATGACCCATCCTCTCTTCCCAGCACGCCGGCCGTGACACATCTGTATGCCGCGACCAGAATAGGTTTTGGTGACCATAATTGTGGTGCAACTGTCATGGTTACACTGCTAAACATGTGTCCTGGATACAGTACAGTATAGTATGTTGCAAACTATAGTAAACTCTTTTTCTGTGCTTTTCCGCAGGGCCAACAAGCCAAATGACCCTCTGCCCACGCCACCGCCGAAGCAGCAAATCATCTCCCCCCAGGCCATTGGCAGCTGGTAAGTACTGTACAGTACTCTCTGATTTTCTCCTCTCTGGGACAGAGACGGCAGTGGTCTCATATACAATGTGGACACTGACAGAAACCAGGCGCTACACAGTTTGTATAACCCACCCTCTCCTCCCAGCACGTCGGTCGTGAACCGGCATACAGCACTGTTACCTCTCTCACGCTGGAGCACTCCAGTTAGCCGGCTTCCTAGTGTCCCTGCTGCTTAGGTGCCGAGCATGACCACGCCTTCCTTGGTACGCTCCACCAATGACTGCAAACCCTCTGGTACAAGGATCAGCTATTCCCGGCTAGCCTTGCCTTGGACTACAGGTCACTACCAGCTACAAGTATCCTGGCTCTGTCTCCGTTCAGTTACCTGTTCCTGCTCATCTCCCAGTGTGATTCCTCCAGTCAGTAATCTCCTGCTGGCTATTCCTCGTGTTCCTTTCCAAGTCCCTGAGTCTATACTCCAGTTATCCTCCGTGGAACTACTGCTCCCAGCAACCAGACTCCAGTTTCCAAGCTGCAGTACAAGCTATCACTTCCAAGTGCAGCAGAGACTTCCAGCAGCTGTAATCACCAGCAAGCACCTGAGCAATCCAGCCTGTAAACCCATCTGGTGCTGAAGATTCAGTGTAAGTCTCCTGTCAAGCAAACCTCTTGCTTTATATTCTGCAGCACTACTTGCATTTCCTGTGTTATTTACTGGACTTATATTACTCACCTTATGCTCTGACTCTCAGCTTCAACGCTGATTATTTCCATTGCTCCTACTATATTCATTGCATTGTTTCAACTTGCCATATTGCCTGTCTGCACCTTCAATGATAAATACCAGCGCACATGCACAGAAACTTCATCTCACCTCCATGACTAATCCTTCCTTCCTCCACTGACCCACAAGCACCAACACCGGGAACATCACTAAACCAAGACATGACAGGAGCTTTTCATCACCCAGCTGAACAGCCTCCCTCTGCCTGATGACCCAAGATCAAAAGGTAAATCCTACTGTACTATGCTTTGAGTATAGTACCTCTACAACAGGCCTCACACCTTAGGAAGAACATAAATGAACTGGAGCAGGTACAGAGAAGGGCGAGTAAGATAGTAAAAGGTCTGGAATCACTAGAATACAAGGATAGGTTATACCAGGCTGAATATGTTCTTACTGGAGAAATGGAGGGTGAGAGGTGATATGATTGGTATGTTCACATACAGGATTGGGAATCATATGGAACTGGTAGATGATTGGTCACTAACAGGCCTATACTTAGGACACGTGGGCATGTACTGAGGCTCGGGGAAAATAAATTCCGTACTGCATTAAGAAGAGGATTCTTCACCATTAGAGCAGTAACATTCTGGAACTGTTAGGCATTTCTGTATCCCTGTATATCACAACTAGGGGCATCAGGTACCTGTGGACTTGTCTCTCTGTCTCCAGACTCTGAGGAATCAGGTGCCTGATGATTGGAGACAATCAGCTCAATTGAACACCTGTGAGCGGCCTATTTAGTCCTCCTCAGACCAGCACTCAGGGCTGGTCATTGTTTCTATGTTCCTGTTGTGGAAAGGAGTGTTTCCAGCTCGTGTCCTGTACCTCAGCCTCAGCCTCCTTCAACCATTGCCTTGTGTCCTGTGTTTCATGTCCCGTGCCTCAGCCTCAGCCCCCTTCAGCCATTGTCTTGTGCCTCAGCCCCCTTCAGTCATTGTCTTGTGCCTCAGCCTCCTTCAGCCATTGTCTTATGTCCTGTGCCTCAGCCTCCTTCAGCCATTGCCTCGTGTCCAGTGTTTCATGTCCTGTGCTTCAGCCTCAGCCTCCTACAGCCGTTGCCTGGGGTCTTGTGCCTCGTGCCTCGTGTCTTGTGCCTCGTGCCTCAGGCTCAGCAAACTGCCGGATCATCTGCATCTGTACTCGGTACCTCGTTGTTTATTCTGTTCCCCAGTCACCTTGTATTTTTGTTTCATGAGCATTCAAGTTTGTTCCTGTTGTCTTCTGCATTAGTTCCTGTGTTCTTTGTTTATTTTTTCATTAAACACCCAGCATTCCCCTGCATCAGTTTGTTTGTTCTGTTTTTCCTGGAGCACCAAGGGTTAACCGTAACATAACGACCAGCCGAAACAGACAAGAGAATACTAAAGGACATGTCAGTCTGGATTCTCTCATTGAAACCTTGTGTGCAGAGCTCCCTGGTGTTTGCAGGTTTGCTGATGACTCCTGTGAAAAAACTACAATTAACCCTTTGCATGCAGACATAATTTTCAATGGGCTCAAGTCTGTGTCTTTTTGCCTGACTTTCTGAAGAAAATGTCTGCATTGCTACAAGTTCATTCTGCTTCTGGTATTCCTGGACATGTGACAGCAAAACAATCCTCCATACCGCAAGAGGGGCCTACCAGTTATTCCTGTCCTCAAGATACTTTTACCATCGGTCGCTGTGGCTCCAAATATAGTCCATACAGTAACTGGTGGTCCTCGTGCTCCGCTATCTGCAGCAGAGTGTGCCTCTCGCAGGAATAACTTTTTGTGCTTATATTGCGCTAGCCCCGAACCAGAGGCGTAACTAGAATGTTGTGGGCCCCATAGCAAAATTTTGAATGGGGCCCCTCCGCCTATTGTCACTATATTGCCCCTTGGGTGGGCAGAAAAAAGACTGAGACACAAATGGGTGAGAGAGAGAGGAGGAATTAGAGTGAGAGAAGGAAGAGGGGGGACCAAGAGAGAGAAAGGGAGAAGTGGGAGCAGGAGCGGGAGAAAGAGGAGAGCAAGAGTGAGTCAGAACAGAGGTTGTCAGTGAGAGGGTTTCAGGGAGAAAAATGGGGGAGAGCGTATAAGGGAGAGAAAGAGGAAGTGATAAAGAGAGAGAGAGAAATGCCAGGTAAGAAGAGAGGAGGGGGGGGGGTGAAAGATAAGGAGGAGAGAATAGAGTCAGCAAGAGATCAAGAGACAGACTAGGGACAGAGTGAGAGAGATATGGTGGTCGATTCAATATGGTGAATAGCACCAGGAGGGAGCTCCTGCAGCTATTCTGATCGACATGCTGCTAGCTCCAACTAGTGGTTTTCTGCTGGCACCCCTCCTGATCCTGGGGTGTGAGCAAAAATCTGACAAAACTAGGGTGGCACAAACAGCACCTTAAGTCAGAAAATGCTGGTGCTTACGGCAAAACACCCGTGAGTACTGGCATTCTTCAACCTAACAGTACACTGATTAGAAAACCTATTCACTGTATACCACACCCTAAAGAGAGACATGGGGCAGAGAGATGAAGGCAGAGTGAGAGAGAGGGTTGAAGGGGCAGGGGGAAAGAGAGAAGTGGGACAGGAGGTGAGAAGAGACATGGGGGAGCTAGTGAGGGGGAGGGAAAGTGAGAGAGTGACTGAAGAGAGAAAATGAGTGGACACAGAAAGAGAGGGGAGAGGAGTGAGACACGGGGGAGGGGGTGATGTCTGTTTGAACGTCTAATACCATTCCCCCTCCAGGCACACTATGCAGCTTGCACTGTCCCCGTCCCCCTCCCCCTTCAGTGCAAGCACAGCAATTTGTGTACCTGCAGCAATGGCGTCGGGTGTCCTTCACATCGCTATGCGTTTTCCGGGTCTTTGGTACATCGGAGCTGCACTTCGGCTGTGGGTCTCCTGAGTCCTGCATCTGGAAGCCAGGTCTCCTGCACGGAGGCGCCGGCCGGCCGGGTGTCTCGCACATCGTGGCGGCAACCGCAAAGTTTTTACGCTGGGGCCAGATCATCATGCTGCCGAGCTCAGCAGCGCCAGAAAAGGGTAGGAAGGAAAGGCTGGATCAGCTGATCCACCTCCTCATCTTTATTGGACCACCGCTGCTGTGCTGACGGGATGAGAGGGAGAGTGGGTGCACAGGACAGCCACCTCGCTGCTGCTTCCACAGTGTCCGCCCGTGCGGCACTACTTTTACATTTAAAAACAAATTCTAAAGGGTGCAGGGGATAGCCTGCTGGGCCTCGGCTCGGGCCCCCCAAGCGGCCGGGCCCCATAGCAGCTGCATCCCCTGCACCCACTATAGTTACGCCACTGCCCCGAACACTTCTTGAATTCCTGTCCTCATCGCAGGCCAAAAAGGGAGGAAAGAGCTGCCCAGCCAGAGTCTCTACAGTCTGAGGAATTTAATGGGGGGAGGCCAACCTCCGATGTCCCGGTCTCCGCCAGAGGGTCCGATGTCCCGGTCTCCGCCAGAGGGTCCGATGTCCCGGTCTCCGCCAGAGGGTCCGATGTCCCGGTCTCCGCCAGAGGGTCCGATGTCCCGGTCTCCGCCAGAGGGTCCAATGTCCCGGTCTCCGCTAGAGGGTGCGGTGTCCCGGTCTCCGCCAGAGGGTCCGATGTCCCGGTCCCCGCCAAGGAGCCCGATGATCCGGTCCCCGCCAAGGAGCCCGATGTTCTAGCCCCAGGAGGGGGTTCCGTCTGTCTAGCCCCAGGAGGGGTTCCATCTGTCTAGCCCCCGGAGGGGGTTCCGTCTGTTTAGCCCCAGGAGGGGGTTCCGTCTGTTTAGCCCCAGGAGGGGTTTCCATCTCTCTACATTTCTGTATCCCTGTATATCACCACTAGGGGCATCAGGCACCTGTGGACTTGTCTCTCTGTCTCCAGACTCTGAGGAATCAGGTGCCTGATGATTGGAGACAGCTCAATTGAACACCTGTGAGCGGCCTATTTAGTCCTCCTCAGACCAGCACTCAGGGCTGGTCATTGTTTCTATGTTCCTGTTGTGGAAAGGAGTGTTTCTAGCTCGTGTCCTGTACCTCAGCCTCCTTCAGCCATTGCCTCGTGTCCTGTGTTTCATGTCCTGTGCCTCAGCCTCAGCCCCCTTCAGCCATTGTCTTGTGCCTCAGCCTCCTTCAGCCATTGTCTTATGTCCTGTGCCTCAGCCTCCTTCAGCCATTGCCTTGTGTCCAGTGTTTCATGTCCTGTGCTTCAGCCTCAGCCTCCTACAGCCATTGCCTGGGGTCTTGTGCCTCGTGTCTTGTGCCTCGTGCCTCAGTCTCAGCCAACTGTCGGATCATCTGCATCTGTACTCTGTACCTCGTTGTTTATTCTGTTCCCCAGTCACCTTGTATTTTTGTTTCATGAGCATTCAAGTTTGTTCCTGTTGTCTTCTGCATTAGTTCCTGTGTTCTTTGTTTATTTTTTTCATTAAACACCCAGCATTCCCCTGCATCGGTTTGTTTGTTCTGTTTTTCCTGGAGCACCAAGGGTTAACCATAACAGGAACCCATTGCTGGTGGAGATGTTACATCCCTTAAGTTAGAGTACAGTACTACAGTATATTATCATTATTACATTGTAAAGTATTTGTGTTGTACCATAATACTGTCCATTTTTCCCCCTCACAGAAAATTTCCAAAGGGTCCTGGGCCAGATGAGGGTGGTGTTCCACCAGATTGTAGATATAATTTTTCGGGCGGCTTTCCGACACATTTGATTTTTTATTTATTTTTATATTATTTGTAAATACTGTACTACTGTTACTGTACTAAGTAAAAGTTAATTTTAAGGTTGAACAGTATTGTCTCTTTTTCATTTTTACTGACAGCAGATGAAATGGAATGCAATCAATGCATAGCTGTTCACTGTGCAGTTCCTGGGTGCACCTCCCCCCCCCCCCCGAGTTCCTAGCCGTGTGTATTTAGCTCAGACTTCTGTCTCCAGCATACCTCAGCCTGTATTCACTTTCTTGTGTATAAGTATCAAGTCTGGGCTCTAAGCGCTGAATATAATGTCTGCAGCACCAAATCACTAAATTTACTCCCCAAGTAAAATATGAGGATTTTGAATGCAACGGGCAGATATACACAATAGATCAATTTATGACATGCCACACAACGAACGTAGTCTATTTGATCGAATGCAGCTGCAACCTCATATATATAGGAAGAACCAGTAGGGCACTCAAAACCAGATTGAGTGAACATTTAAGAAACATCAAAAAAGGCCTTACAGCGCATTCCCTATCAAACCATTTTAAGGAGCAACATAATTGCCAAACAAACCAAATCTCGAAATTCATGGCCATAGAGGTTATCAAGAATACATGGCGAAACAGGAATGAAGAATCGATGTTGGCAAAGGCCGAAATGAAATGGATTTTTAAATTGAAAAACCTTATGCCAAAAGGCCTGAACTCGGATTTTGAAATTAAGTGGTTCTTATAATAGTGGTTTTAGCTACTATCCATTTTTATATATTTTAAAAGAATTTTATTCAAATTTTAAATATTGTCCATTTCTCTCCCTTAATATGCACCCGATTGAGCACTTTATTTAATTTATCTATGAAAATTCCATTTTTAAGTACTTTATGTCTTATAGTGATTTTGTATATAAGAACATCTATTCTAAATAAATTTTATTCTCCAGTTTCAGAAAACCTACACCAGAAGTCCATCTGGGTAGGATTATGAATTTAAGCTTGAAAAGACTTTGATGGAATGCTCAAATATGATGTTCAAAATCATACTAATACAATGGCTAAAAGAAAAAATGGAGGTGCGCTCCACTACAATGGGAAGGGAGGAAGAGAAACATTATGAACCGCAACATCCATTCCGTATCCTCATTGCAAGACAAGAGCACTATACAGACACTTCTGCTAGATGACACGCACCAAGGAGAAAACGCTGCGTTCCACAACATGAGCATAGAGTTCCGGGTTTGACGCATATATCAGCAGGGACTCTCGTTCTGCGATGCGTCCCACAAGGAGGACGCTGCGTTCCATAGCGCACGACCTGGCTTCCAGTTGGACGGAGCCTAGAGTTCAGGGCAGATAGATATACAAGCCGGGACTTCCGCCTTGCGATGCGTCCCACAAGGAGGACGCTGCGTGTCACAGCACACGTCCTGACTTCCGGGTGGACGGAGACGGAAGTCAGGATTATAAAAGAGAGATGCATGAATTACCTTTGTTACTTCTATTAGTTTAGAAATATTACATATAACTCTATGTATCTATAATAAGCGGCACCTTTCAAATGTTATTATAGAAGTTTTAGAAGATATCGTTGATTAGTTAGAGATTATAATAGGACAGGATGTGACAAACTTTTGACCCGGATGTAATTTGTTAGATGGGTATAAATATGAGAAGTGTGCTACTCTTCAGTGTACTGCCTGAGGAAGGGACACTTGGTCCTAATACGCGTTGCAGCAGCCTGGAGTGTATCACCACACAAGGATTTTGACCAGACCTGGACCTTTTGAGGCACCTGAGACCTATGGTTTTCCGGAGAACCGGTGGATCTCTAGAATAATAACATCTATTCTACAGGCGCTGAAAAATCCAGATTCTGGTAAACCTCCAATTTTAACGTTTTGCATATAGCAACAGGGTTGCTTTGTATATATACAGTTTTACCAATTTTGTGGATATATCTTTTTTGTGTGAATAAAATAATTTTTGTGACAATATCACACTATGTTATAAATCTTATCTTCCACATATCGCTACCATACTAAAGATTGGAGAGCCTTTTTGAGAGGCGAAGAAAATCAATATAAGGAGAGTATTATTCCTTCTTATTTTCCACTTGTCACCCTATCTTTACCTCACGGTGTTTTTTGGAAAAGTGTCAGCGCACAAAAATCACTTATTTTTTGTATTCACTTTCTGACTTCCCAGTTTGGAGTTTCTACACCTGCAGTTGAAATCCAATCCAGCAATCTTTATCTCTTGTCACTTACTCTGGGTATTGTGAGTCCTGCGGGATTTCTGCACATTGCAGCTAGGTCCTTTGTTTATATTCTGTTGTTCTATGAATATTTTGCTTCTGGGTTATTTATTTTATGTTTGCTTGATTATTAGTGACAGGGCCGTCTTTTGTTCTTATTTGCGATGAGGTTGCTATTGTACTTGTGTGTGCAACGAGGTTGCTTCCGGTTTTTGTGTTTTCTTATTGCTCATCTTACATAGTTCCAAAGTAGGTGAGGCTGAATAAAGACTTGCGTCCATCTAGTTCAACCTATGTTTATAATAATTTATCCCTTGTTGTATTGTATGATCCGATATGATAAAGACAGATTATGTTACTTATTCGTACCATGGATGTTTTTAACCAATAAATGTTTATCCAACCTTATTTTAATCTTCTAAATCTCAGCCCTCCACTATGATCATTATTTCGCTACCACAGTCCTCATTTTCAAGTTATTCTATACGTTTTTCATCTTCAGTTTATTCTCCTAAATTGATCCATATCCAGTTCATCTCCAGCATCCATCAAGTATTTCTATGTGCATGACTGTTACTCTTATCATTACCAACGTTATTATTTGAACTGTACAGATTCAGTCAGTCTTAGCTGATTAAGGCTACTACTCACACCATTATGACATAGACACACTATATAATATGTTGGCAAATAATGTTCCAATGGCCATTTTTTTTAGCTGTCATTCATCAATGGGGAATTAGCTCAGATGGTAGAGCGCTCGCTTAGCATGCGAGAGGTAGCGAGATCGATGCTCGCATTCTCCAAATGTTTTATCATTTCATTTGTAGATACTCTTCACAGTCCAAATGTTTTAATCTTTCATTTTATTTGTATATACCCTTCATAGTTACAAATAGTTTTTTGTCATTCAACATATAAAAATATTTAGTCAGACTTAGCTAATTATGACAACTACTCACACCATTTTAAAAGAGAGACACCTTATAATATGTTAGTAAATGATCTCCCAATGCCATTTATTGAACTTGTCGCTCATCGATGGGGAATTAGCTCAGATGGTAGAGCGCTCGCTTAGCATGCGAGAGGTAGCGAGATCGATGCTCGCATTCTCCAAATGTTTTATCCTTTCATTTCATTTGTAGATACACTTCAAAGTCCAAATGTTTTAATCTTTCATTTTATTTGTATATACCCTTCATAGTTACAAATAGTTTTTTGTCATTCAACATATAAAAATATTTAGTCAGACTTAGCTAATTATGACAACTACTCACACCATTTTAAAAGAGAGACACCTTATAATATGTTAGTAAATGATCTCCCAATGCCATTTATTGAACTTGTTGCTCATCGATGGGGAATTAGCTCAGATGGTAGAGCCAGAGGCGTAACCAGAAGTTTCTGGGCCCCATAGCAAAATTTATAATGGGGCCCCCCCATGCCCATTACATCTTACACGACACACAACAATGACCATAACACATTACACAACATACTGCAAACAGTCAGTCCCACAAATCAGTGTAAATTTCTATGAATCAGGTGCATATATCTATCATGTTATACAGACAGCTCCCAAGCAAACATATGCCCCACAATATATACACACACATATCCTACACTATATATATATACTGTACACACACACATCCCACACTATATATACTACACACATGTCCCGCACTATATATACTGTACACACATATCCCACACTATATATACTGTACACACAGACACACGTGTGTCCCACAATATGTATACGCACTGCTCTTGTCCAACTGCATCCATTCACCTTTTTGTGTTCACTTGTTCTTTGAATTTCTTGGCTCCCGCAGCAGCAGAGCTTGTGCTGCCGAGTTCCATGTCCATACAGTACAGAGGGCTCAGCCAGTCGGATACATACAGTTCCCCGGCAGCGGTAGCCGCTGCCTGGGACTCCCCACCTCCCTGTTGCAGGTGACCACCGTCCACCGCTGTCCTCACCTCACTTCCTCTCTCCCAGCATGCTGCTGCAGTACCCGGCACGGCGCGACAACCCCCAGCTCCTTGCACTCCTTTACCCGCAGCAGTGTCCTGCTTTCACCCAGCATGCGGCTGCCATTGCCTGCCCGGCACAGCACGACCCCCCCAGCTCCTTGCATGCCTTTCCCTCCTTTCCCGTCAACAGTGTCCCACGCCATGACGGCTCTATTATAAAAGTAATGAATTCACTATGTAAGCACAGTCACGGTGCAGGGGAGTGCTTACTGTCCATGGGGCCCCCCAGCCGCCGGGCCCCATAGCAGCTGCACCCCCTGCACCCTCGGTAGTTCCGCCACTGGGTAAAGCGCTTGCTTAGTATGCGAGAGATAGCGAGATCGATGCTCGCATTCTCCAAATGTTTTATCCTTTCATTTCATTTATAGATACCCTTCACAGTCCAAATGTTTTAATCTTTCATTTTATTTGTATATACCCTTCACAGGGTATTCACAGTTACAAATAGTTTTTTGTCATGCAACATATAAAAATATTTAGTCAGACTTAGCTAATTATGCCAACTACTCACACCATTTTAAAGGAGAGACACCTTATAATATGTTAGTAAATCATCTCCCAATGCCATTTATTGAACTTGTCGCTCATCGATGGGGAATTAGCTCAGATGGTAGAGCGCTCGCTTAGCATGCGAGAGGTAGCGAGATCGATGCTCGCATTCTCCAAATGTTTTATCCTTTCATTTCATTTGTAGATACACTTCAAAGTCCAAATGTTTTAATCTTTCATTTTATTTGTATATACCCTTCATAGTTACAAATAGTTTTTTGTCATTCAACATATAAAAATATTTAGTCAGACTTAGCTAATTATGACAACTACTCACACCATTTTAAAAGAGAGACACCTTATAATATGTTAGTAAATGATCTCCCAATGCCATTTATTGAACTTGTTGCTCATCGATGGGGAATTAGCTCAGATGGTAGAGCCAGAGGTGTAACCAGAAGTTTCTGGGCCCCATAGCAAAATTTATAATGGGGCCCCCCCATGCCCATTACATCTTACACGACACACAACAATGACCATAACACATTACACAACATACTGCAAACAGTCAGTCCCACAAATCAGTGTAAATTTCTATGAATCAGGTGCATATATCTATCATGTTATACAGACAGCTCCCAAGCAAACATATGCCCCACAATATATACACACACATATCCTACACTATATATATATACTGTACACACACACATCCCACACTATATATACTACACACATGTCCCGCACTATATATACTGTACACACATATCCCACACTATATATACTGTACACACAGACACACGTGTGTCCCACAATATGTATACGCACTGCTCTTGTCCAACTGCATCCATTCACCTTTTTGTGTTCACTTGTTCTTTGAATTTCTTGGCTCCCGCAGCAGCAGAGCTTGTGCTGCCGAGTTCCATGTCCATACAGTACAGAGGGCTCAGCCAGTCGGATACATACAGTTCCCCGGCAGCGGTAGCCGCTGCCTGGGACTCCCCACCTCCCTGTTGCAGGTGACCACCGTCCACCGCTGTCCTCACCTCACTTCCTCTCTCCCAGCATGCTGCTGCAGTACCCGGCACGGCGCGACAACCCCCAGCTCCTTGCACTCCTTTACCCGCAGCAGTGTCCTGCTTTCACCCAGCATGCGGCTGCCATTGCCTGCCCGGCACAGCACGACCCCCCCAGCTCCTTGCATGCCTTTCCCTCCTTTCCCGTCAACAGTGTCCCACGCCATGACGGCTCTATTATAAAAGTAATGAATTCACTATGTAAGCACAGTCACGGTGCAGGGGAGTGCTTACTGTCCATGGGGCCCCCCAGCCGCCGGGCCCCATAGCAGCTGCACCCCCTGCACCCTCAGTAGTTCCGCCACTGGGTAAAGCGCTTGCTTAGTATGCGAGAGATAGCGAGATCGATGCTCGCATTCTCCAAATGTTTTATCCTTTCATTTCATTTATAGATACCCTTCACAGTCCAAATGTTTTAATCTTTCATTTTATTTGTATATACCCTTCACAGGGTATTCACAGTTACAAATAGTTTTTTGTCATGCAACATATAAAAATATTTAGTCAGACTTAGCTAATTATGCCAACTACTCACACCATTTTAAAGGAGAGACACCTTATAATATGTTAGTAAATCATCTCCCAATGCCATTTTTTTGAAGTAGTCATTCATTAATGGGGAATTAGCTCAGATGGTAAAGCGCTCGCTTAGCATGCGAGAGGTAGCGAGATCGATGCTCGCATTCTCCAAATGTTTTATCCTTTCATTTCATTTGTAGATACCCTTCAAAGTCCAAATGTTTTAATCTTTCATTTTATTTGTATATACCCTTCACAGTTACAAATAGTTTTTTGTCATGCAACATATAAAAATATTTAGTCAGACTTAGCTAATTATGACCACTACTCACACCATTTTAAAAGAGAGACACCTTATAATATGTTAGTAAATCATCTCCCAATGCCATTTTTTTTAAGTTGTCTTTCATCAATGGGGAATTAGCTCAGATAGTAGAGCGCTCGCTTAGCATGCGAGAGGTAGCGAGATCGATGCTCGCATTCTCCAAATGATTTAGCCTTTCATTTCATTTGTAGATACCCTTCACAGTCCAAATGTTTTAATCTTTCATTTTATTTGTATATACCCTTCACAGTTACAAATAGTTTTTTGTCATGCAACATATAAAAATATTTAATCAGACTTAGCTAATTATGACAACTACTCACACCATTTTAAAAGAGAGACACCTTATAATATGTTAGAAAATGATCTCCCAATGCAATTTTTTGAACTAGTCTTTCATCAATGGGGAATTAGCTCAGATGGTAGAGCGATTAGCATGCGAGAGGTAGCGAGATCGATGCTCACATTCTCCAAATGTTTTATCCTTTCATTTCATTTGTAGATACCCTTCAAAGTCTAAATGTTTTAATCTTTCATTTTATTTGTATATACCCTTCACAGTTACAAATAGTTTTTTGTCATGCAACATATAAAAATATTTAGTCAGACTTAGCTAATTATGACTAGTACTCACACCATTTTAAAAGAGAGACACCTTATAATATGTTAGTAAATGATCTCCCAATGCCTTTTATTTTAACTTGTCATTCATCAATGGGGAATTAGCTCAGATGGTAGAGCGCTCGCTTAGCATGCGAGAGGTAGCGAGATCGATGCTCGCATTCTCCAAATGTTTTATCCTTTCATTTCATTTGTAGATACCCTTCAAAGTCCAAATGTTTTACTCTTTCATTTTATTTGTATATACCCTTCACAGTTACAAATAGTTTTTTGTCATGCAACATATAAAAATATTTAGTCAGACTTAGCTAATTATGACAACTACTCACACCATTTTAAAAGAGAGACACCTTATAATATGTTAGTAAATGATCTCCCAATGCCATTTTTTTGAAGTTGTCATTCATCAATGGGGAATTAGCTCAGATGGTAGAGCGCTCGCTTAGCGTGCGAGAGGTAGCGAGATCGATGCTCGCATTCTCCAAATGATTTAGCCTTTCATTTCATTTGTAGATACCCTTCACAGTCCAAATGTTTTAATCTTTCATTTTATTTGTATATACCCTTCACAGTTACAAATAGTTTTTTGTCATGCAACATATAAAAATATTTAATCAGACTTAGCTAATTATGACAACTACTCACACCATTTTAAAAGAGAGACACCTTATAATATGTTAGAAAATGATCTCCCAATGCCATTTTTTGAACTAGTCTTTCATCAATGGGGAATTAGCTCAGATGGTAGAGCGTTTAGCATGCGAGAGGTAGCGAGATCGATGCTCACATTCTCCAAATGTTTTATCCTTTCATTTCATTTGTAGATACCCTTCAAAGTCTAAATGTTTTAATCTTTCATTTTATTTGTATATACCCTTCACAGTTACAAATAGTTTTTTGTCATGCAACATATAAAAATATTTAGTCAGACTTAGCTAATTATGCACACTACTCACACCATTTTAAAAGAGAGACACCTTATAATATGTTAGTAAATCATCTCCCAATGCCATTTTTTTGAAGTTGTCTTTCATCAATGGGGAATTAGCTCAGATGGTAGAGCGCTCGCTTAGCATGCGAGAGGTAGCGAGATCGATGCTCGCATTCTCCAAATGTTTTATCCTTTCATTTCACTTGTAGATACCCTTCAAAGTCCAAATGTTTTAATCTTTCATTTTATTTGTATATACCCTTCACAGTTACAAATAGTTTTTTGTCATGCAACATATAAAAATATTTAGTCAGACTTAGCTAATTATGACTAGTACTCACACCATTTTAAAAGAGAGACACCTTATAATATGTTAGTAAATGATCTCTCAATGCCTTTTATTTTAACTTGTCATTCATCAATGGGGAATTAGCTCAGATGGTAGAGCGCTCGCTTAGCATGCGAGAGGTAGCGAGATCGATGCTCGCATTCTCCAAATGTTTTATCCTTTCATTTCATTTGTAGATACCCTTCAAAGTCCAAATGTTTTAATATTTCATTTTATTTGTATATACCCTTCACAGTTACAAATAGTTTTTTGTCATGCAACATATAAAAATATTTAGTCAGACTTAGCTAATTATGCCAACTACTCACACCATTTTAAAAGAGAGACACCTTATAATATGTTAGTAAATCATCTCCCAATGCCATTTTTTTGAAGTTATCATTCATCAATGGGGAATTAGCTCAGATGGTAGAGCGCTCGCTTAGCATGCGAGAGGTAGCGAGATCGATGCTCTCAATCTCCAAATGTTTTATCCTTTAATTTCATTTGTAGATACCCTACACAGTCCAAATGTTTTAATCTTTCATTTTATTTGTATTCACAGTTACAAATAGTTTTTTGTCATGCAACATATAAAAATATTTAGTCAGACTTAGCTAATTATGCCAACTACTCACACCATTTTAAAGGAGAGACACCTCATAATATGTTAGTAAATCATCTCCCAATGCCATTTTTTTGAAGTAGTCATTCATCAATGGGGAATTAGCTCAGATGGTAGAGTGCTCGCTTAGCATGCGAGAGGTAGCGAGATCGATGCTCGCATTCTCCAAATGTTTTATCCTTTCATTTCATTTGTAGATACCCTTCAAAGTCCAAATGTTTTAATCTTTCATTTTATTTGTATATACCCTTCACAGTTACAAATAGTTTTTTGTCATGCAACATATAAAAATATTTAATCAGACTTAGCTAATTATGACAACTACTCACACCATTTTAAAAGAGAGACACCTTATAATATGTTAGTAAATCATCTCCCAATGCCATTTTTTTGAAGTTGTTATTCATAAATGGGGAATTAGCTCAGATGGTAGAGCGCTCGCTTAGCATGCGAGAGGTAGCGAGATCGATGCTCGCATTCTCTAAATGATTTAGCCTTTCATTTCATTTGTAGATACCCTTCACAGTCCAAATGTTTTAATCTTTCATTTTATTTGTATATACCCTTCACAGTTACAAATAGTTTTTTGTCATGCAACATATAAAAATATTTAATCAGACTTAGCTAATTATGACAACTACTCACACCATTTTAAAAGAGAGACACCTTATAATATGTTAGGAAATGATCTCCCAATGCCATTTTTTGAACTAGTCTTTCATCAATGGAGAATTAGCTCAGATGGTAGAGCGTTTAGCATGCGAGAGGTAGCGAGATCGATGCTCGCATTCTCCAAATGTTTTATCCTTTCATTTCATTTGTAGATACCCTTCAAAGTCTAAATGTTTTAATCTTTCATTTTATTTGTATATACCCTTCACAGTTACAAATAGTTTTTTGTCATGCAACATATAAAAATATTTAGTCAGACTTAGCTAATTATGCCAACTACTCACACCATTTTAAAAGAGAGACACCTTATAATATGTTAGTAAATCATCTCCCAATGCCATTTTTTTGAAGTTGTCATTCATCAATGGGGAATTAGCTCAGATGGTAGAGCGTTCGCTTAGCATGCGAGAGGTAGCGAGATCGATGCTCGCATTCTCCAAATCTTTTATCCTTTCATTTCACTTGTAGATACCCTTCACAGTCCAAATGTTTTAATCTTTCATTTTATTTGTATATACCCTTCACAGTTACAAATAGTTTTTTGTCATGCAACATGTAAAAATATTTAGTCAGACTTAGCTAATTATGACTAGTACTCACACCATTTTAAAAGAGAGACACCTTATAATATGTTAGTAAATGATCTCCCAATGCCTTTTTTTGAACTTGTCATTCATCAATGGGGAATTAGCTCAGATGGTAGAGCGCTCGCTTAGCATGCGAGAGGTAGTGAGATCGATGCTCGCATTCTCCAAATGTTTTATCCTTTCATTTCATTTGTAGATACCCTTCACAGTGCAAATTTTTGAATCTTTCATTTTATTTGTGTATACCCTTCACAGTTACACATAGTTTTTTTGTCATGCAACATATAAAAATATTTATTTAGACTTAGCTAATTATGACAACTACTCACACCATTTTAAAAGAGAGACACCTTATAATATGTTAGTAAATGATCTCCCAATGCCTTTTTTTAAACTTGTCATTCATCAATGTGAATTAGCTCAGATGTTAGAGCGCTCGCTTAGCATGCGAGAGGTAGCGAGATCGATGCTCACATTCTCCAAATGTTTTATCCTTTCATTTCATTTGTAGATACCCTTCACAGTTTAAAAGTTTTAATCTTTCATTTTATTTGTATTCACAGTTACAAATAGTTTTTTGTCATGCAACATATAAAAATATTTAGTCAGACTTAGCTAATTATGACAACTACTCACACCATTTTAAAAGAGAGACACCTTATAATATGTTAGTAAATCATCTCCCAATGCCATTTTTTTGAAGTAGTCATTCATCAATGGGGATTTAGCTCAGATGGTAGAGCGCTCGCTTAACATGCGAGAGGTAGCGAGATCGATGCTCGCATTCTCCAAATGTTTTATCCTTTCATTTCATCTGTAGATACCCTTCAAAGTCCAAATGTTTTAATCTTTCATTTTATTTGTATATACCCTTCACAGTTACAAATAGTTTTTTGTCATGCAACATATAAAAATATTTAGTCAGACTTAGCTAATTATGCCAACTACTCACACCATTTTAAAAGAGAGACACCTTATAATATGTTAGTAAATCATCTCCCAATGCCATTTTTTTGAAATTGTCATTCATCAATGGGGAATTAGCTCAGATGGTAGAGCGCTCGCTTAGCATGCGAGAGGTAGCGAGATCGATGCTCGCATTCTCCAAATGTTTTATCCTTTCATTTCATTTGTAGATACCCTTCACAGTCCAAATGTTTTAATCTTTCATTTTATTTGTATATACCCTTCACAGTTACAAATAGTTTTTTGTCATGCAACGTATAAAAATATTTAGTCAGACTTAGCTAATTATGACTAGTACTCACACCATTTTAAAAGAGAGACACCTTATAATATGTTAGTAAATGATCTCCCAATGCCTTTTTTTGAACTTGTCATTCATCAATGGGGAATTAGCTCAGATGGAAGAGCGCTCGCTTAGCATGCGAGAGGTAGCGAGATCGATGCTCGCATTCTCCAAATCTTTTATCCTTTCATTTCATTTGTAGATACCCTTCAAAGTCCAAATGATTTATTCTTTCATTTTATTTGTATTCACAGTTACAAATAGTTTTTTGTCATGCAACATATAAAAATATTTAGTCAGACTTAGCTAATTATGACAACTACTCACACCATTTTAAAAGAGAGACACCTTATAATATGTTAGAAAATGATCTCCCAATGCCATTTTTTGAACTAGTCTTTCATCAATGGGGAATTAGCTCAGATGGTAGAGCGTTTAGCATGCGAGAGGTAGCGAGATCGATGCTCGCATTCTCCAAATGTTTTATCCTTTCATTTCATTTGTAGATACCCTTCAAAGTCCAAATGTTTTAATCTTTCATTTTATTTGCATATACCCTTCACAGTTACAAATATTTTTTTGTCATGCAACATATAAAAATATTTAGTCAGACTTAGCTAATTATGCCAACTACTCACACCATTTTAAAAGAGAGACACCTTATAATATGTTAGTAAATCATCTCCCAATGCCATTTTTTTGAAGTTTTTATTCATCAATGGGGAATTAGCTCTGATGGTAGAGCGCTCGCTTAGCATGCGAGAGGTAGCGAGATCGATGCTCGCATTCTCCAAATGATTTAGCCTTTCATTTCATTTGTAGATACCCTTCACAGTCCAAATTTTTTAATCTTTCATTTTATTTGTGTATACCCTTCACAGTTACACATAGTTTTTTTGTCATGCAACATATAAAAATATTTAGTCAGACTTAGCTAATTATGACAACTACTCACACCATTTTAAAAGAGAGACACCTTATAATATGTTAGAAAATGATCTCCCAATGCCTTTTTTTTTTAACTTGTCATTCATCAATGGGGAATTAGCTCAGATGGTAGAGCGCTCTCTTAGCATGCGAGAGGTAGCGAGATGGATGCTCGCATTCTCCAAATGTTTTATCCTTTCATTTCATTTGTAGATACCCTTTACAGTCCAAATGTTTTAATCTTTCATTTTATTTGTATATACCCTTCACAGTTACAAATCGTTTTTTGTCATGCAACATATAAAAATATTTAGTCAGACTTAGCTAATATGACAACTACTCACACCATTTTAAAAGAGAGACACCTTATAATATGTTAGTAAATGATCTCCCAATGCCTTTTTTTTTAACATGTTATTCATCAATGGGGAATTAGCTCAGATGGTAGAGCGCTCGCTTAGCATGCGAGAGTTAGCGAGATCTATGCTCGCATTCTCAAAATGTTTTATCCTTTCATTTCATTTGTAGATACCCTTCACAGTCCAAATGTTTTAATCTTTCATTTTATTTGTATATACCCTTCACAGTTACAAATAGTTTTTTGTCATGCAACATATAAAAATATTTAATCAGACTAAGCTAATTATGACAACTACTCACACCATTTTAAAAGAGACACCTTATGATATGTTAGTAAATCATCTCCCAATGCATTTTTTTGAACTTGTCATTCATCAATGGGGAATTAGCTCAGATGGTAGAGCGCTCGCTTAGCATGCGAGAGGTAGCGAGATCTATGCTCGCATTCTCAAAATGTTTTATCCTTTCATTTCATTTGTAGATACCCTTCACAGTCCAAATGTTTTAATCTTTCATTTTATTTGTATATACCCTTCACAGTTACAAATAGTTTTTTGTCATGCAACATATAAAAATATTTACTCAGACTTAGCTAATTATGACAACTACTCACACCATTTTAAAAGAGAGACACCTTATAATATGTTAGTAAATGATCTCAAAATGCCTTTTTTTTTTTAACTTGTTATTCATCAATGGGGAATTAGCTCAGATGGTAGAGCGCTCGCTTAGCATGCGAGAGGTAGCGAGATCTATGCTCGCATTCTCAAAATGTTTTATCCTTTCATTTCATTTGTAGATACCCTTCACAGTCCAAATGTTTTAATCTTTCATTTTATTTGTATATACCCTTCACAGTTACAAATAGTTTTTTGTCATGCAACATATAACAATATTTAATCAGACTTAGCTAATTATGACAACTACTCACACCATTTTAAAAGAGAAACACCTTATAATATGTTAGTAAATGATCTCCCAATGCCTTTTTTTTCGAACTTGTCATTCATCAATGGGGAATTAGCTCAGATGGTAGAGCGCTCGCTTAGCATGCGAGAGGTAGCGAGATCGATGCTCGCATTCTCCAAATGTTTTATCCTTTCATTTCATTTGTAGATACCCTTCACAGTCCAAATGTTTTAATCTTTCATTTTATTTGTATATACCCTTCACAGTTACAAATAGTTTTTTGTCATGCAACATATACAAATATTTAGTCAGACTTAGCTAATTATGACAACTACTCACACCATTTTAAAAGAGAGACAGCTTATAATATGTTAGTAAATGATCTCCCAATACCTTTTTTTTGAACTTGTCATTCATAAATGGGGAATTAGCTCAGATGGTAGAGCGCTCGCTTAGCATGCGAGAGGTAGCGAGATCGATGCTCGCATTCTCCAAATGTTTTATCCTTTCATTTCATTTGTAGATACACTTCAAAGTCCAAATGTTTTAATCTTTCATTTTATTTGTATTCACAGTTACAAATAGTTTTTTGACATGCAACATATAAAAATATTTAGTCAGACTTAGCTAATTATGACAACTACTCACACCATTTTAAAGGAGAGACACCTTATAATATGTTAGTAAATCATCTCCCAATGCCATTTTTTTGAAGTAGTCATTCATCAATGGGGAATTAGCTCAGATGGTAGAGCGCTTGCTTAGCATGCGAGAGGTAGCGAGATCGATGCTCTCATTCTCCAAATGTTTTATCCTTTCATTTCATTTGTAGATACCCTACACAGTCCAAATGTTTTAATCTTTCATTTTATTTGTATTCACAGTTACAAATAGTTTTTTGTCATGCAACATATAAAAATATTTAGTCAGACTTAGCTAATTATGCCAACTACTCACACCATTTTAAAAGAGAGACACCTTGTAATATGTTAGTAAATCATCTCCCAATGCCATTTTTTTGAAGTTTTATTTGTTAATGGGGAATTTGCTCAGATGGTAGAGCGCTCGCTTAGCATGCGAGAGGTAGCGAGATCGATGCTCGCATTCTCCAAATGTTTTATCCTTTCATTTCATTTGTAGATACCCTTCAAAGTCCAAATATTTTAATCTTTCAATTTATTTGTATATACCCTTCACAGTTACAAATAGTTTTTTTGTCATGCAACATATAAAAATATTTAGTCAGACTTAGCTAATTATGACAACTACTCACACCTTTTTAAAAGAGAGACACCTTAAAATATATTAGTAAATCATCTCCCAATGCCATTTTTTTGAAGTTGTCATTCATCAATGGGGAATTAGCTCAGATGGTAGAGCGCTCGCTTAGCATGCGAGAGGTAGCGAGATCGATGCTCGCATTCTCCAAATGATTTAGCCTTTCCTTTCATTTGTAGATACCCTTCACAGTCCAAATGTTTTAATCTTTCATTTTATTTGTATATACCCTTCACAGTTACAAATAGTTTCTTGACATGCAACATATAAAAATATTTAGTCAGACTTAGCTAATTATGCCAACTACTCACACCATTTTAAAAGAGAGACACCTTATAATATGTTAGTAAATCATCTCCCAATGCCATTTTTTTTAAGTTGTCATTCGTTAATGGGGAATTAGCTCAGATGGTAGAGCGCTTGCTTAGCATGCGAGAGATAGCGAGATCGATGCTCTCATTCTCCAAATGTTTTATCCTTTCATTTCATTTGTAGATACCCTTCACAGTCCAAATGTTTTAATCTTTCATTTTATTTGTATTCACAGTTACAAATAGTTTTTTGTCATGCAACATATAAAAATATTTAGTCAGACTTAGCTAATTATGCCAACTACTCACACCATTTTAAATGAGAGACACCTTATAATATGTTAGTAAATCATCTCCCAATGCCATTTTTTTGAAGTAGTCATTCATCAATGGGGAATTAGCTCAGATGGTAGAGCGCTCGCTTAGCATGCGAGAGGTAGCGAGAACGATGCTCGCATTCTCCAAAAGTTTTATCCTTTCATTTCATTTGTAGATACCCTTCAAAGTCCAAATGTTTTAATCTTTCATTTTATTTGTATATACCCTTCACAGTTACAAATAGTTTTTTGTCATGCAACATATAAAAATATTTAGTCAGACTTAGCTAATTATGACAACTACTCACACCATTTTAAAAGAGAGACACCTTATAATATGTTAGTAAATGATCTCCCAATGCCTTTTTTTGAACCTGTCATTCATCAATGGGGAATTAGCTCATATGGTAGAGCGCTCGCTTAGCATGCGAGAGGTAGCGAGATCGATGCTCGCATTCTCCAAATGTTTTTTCCTTTCATTTCATTTGTAGATACCCTTCAAAGTCCAAATGTTTTATTCTTTCACTTTATTTGTATATACCCTTCACAGTTACAAATAGTTTTTTGTCATGCAACATATAAAAATATTTAGTCAGACTTAGCTAATTATGCCAACTACTCACACCATTTTAAAAGAGAGACACCTTATAATATGTTAGTATATCATCTCCCAATGCCATTTTTTTTTAGTTTTTATTCATCAATGGGGAATTAGCTCAGATGGTAGAGCGCTCGCTTAGCATGCGAGAGGTAGCGAGATCGATGCTCGCATTCTCCAAATGATTTAGCCTTTCATTTCATTTGTAGATACCCTTCACAGTCCAAATTTTTGAATCTTTCATTTTATTTGTGTATACCCTTCACAGTTACACATAGTTTTTTTGTCATGCAACATATAAAAATATTTAGTCAGACTTAGCTAATTATGACAACTACTCACACCATTTTAAAAGAGAGACTTAGCTAATTATGACAACTACTCACACCATTTTAAAAGAGAGACACGTTATAATATGTTAGTAAATGATCTCCCAATGCCTTTTTTTTGAACTTGTCATTCATCAATGGGGAATTAGCTCAGATGGTAGCGCGCTCGCTTAGCATGCGAGAGGTAGCGAGATCGATGTTCGCATTCTCCAAATGATTTAGCCTTTCATTTCATTTGTAGATACCCTTCACAGTCCAAATCTTTTAATCTTTCATTTTATTTGTATATACCCTTCACAGTTACAAATAATTTTTTTGTCATGCAACATATAAAAATATTTAGTCAGACTTAGCTAATTATGACTAGTACTCACACCATTTTAAAAGAGAGACACCTTATAATATGTTAGTAAATCATCTCCCAATGCCATTTTTTGAAGTTTTTCTTCATCAATGGGGAATTAGCTCAGATGGTAGAGCGCTTGCTTAGCATGCGAGAGGTAGCGAGATCGATGCTCGCATTCTCCAAATGATTTAGCCTTTCATTTCATTTGTAGATACCCTTCACAGTCCAAATTTTTGAATCTTTCATTTTATTTGTGTATACCCTTCACAGTTACACATAGTTTTTTTGTCATGCAACATATAAAAATATTTAGTCAGACTTAGCTAATTATGACAACTACTCACACCATTTTAAAAGAGAGACACCTTATAATATGTTAGTAAATGATCTCCCAATGCCTTTTATTTGAACTTGTCATTTATCAATGGGGAATTAGCTCAGATGGTAGAGCGCTCGCTTAGCATGCGAGAGGTAGCGAGATCGATGTTCACATTCTCCAAATGATTTAGCCTTTCATTTCATTTGTAGATACCCTTCACAGTCCAAATGTTTTAATCTTTCATTTTATTTGTATATACCCTTCACAGTTACAAATATTTTTTTGTCATGCAACATATAAAAATATTTAATCAGACTTAGCTAATTATGACAACTACTCACACCATTTTAAAAGAGAGACACCTTATAATATGTTAGAAAATGATCTCCCAATGCCATTTTTTGAACTAGTCTTTCTTCAATGGGGAATTAGCTCAGATGGTAGAGCGTTTAGCATGCGAGAGGTAGCGAGATCGATGCTCGCATTCTCCAAATGTTTTATCCTTTCATTTCATTTGTAGATACCCTTCAAAGTCCAAATGTTTTAATCTTTCACTTTATTTGTATATACCCTTCACAGTTACAAATAGTTTTTTGTCATGCAACATATAAAAATATTTAGTCAGACTTAGCTAATTATGCCAACTACTCACACCATTTTAAAAGAGAGACACCTTATAATATGTTAGTAAGTCATCTCCCAATGCCATTTTTTTAAATTTTTATTCATCAATAGGGAATTAGCTCAGATGGTAGAGCGCTCGCTTAGCATGCGAGAGGTAGCGAGATCGATGCTCGCATTCTCCAAATGATTTAGCCTTTCATTTAATTTGTAGATACCCTTCACAGTCCAAATTTTTGAATCTTTCATTTTATTTGTGTATACCCTTCACAGTTACACATAGTTTTTTTGTCATGCAACATATAAAAATATTTAGTCAGACTTAGCTAATTATGACAACTACTCACACCATTTTAAAAGAGAGACACCTTATAATATGTTAGTAAATGATCTCCCAATGCCTTTCATTTGAACTTGTCATTCATCAATGGGGAATTAGCTCAGATGGTAGAGCGCTCGCTTAGCATGCGAGAGGTAGCAAGATCGATGCTCGCATTCTCCAAATGTTTTATCCTTTCATTTCATTTGTAGATACCCTTCAAAGTCCAAATGTTTTAATCTTTCATTTTATTTGTATATACCCTTCACAGTTACAAATAGTTTTTTGTCATGCAACATATAAAAATATTCAGTCAGACTTAGCTAATTATGCCAACTACTCACACCATTTTAAAGGAGATACAAATTATAATATGTTAGTAAATCATCTCCCAATGCCATTTTTTTAAAGAAGTCATTCATCAATGGGGAATTAGCTCAGATGGTAGAGTGCTTGCTTAGCATGCGAGAGGTAGCGAGATCGATGCTCGCATTCTCCAAATGTTTTATCCTTTCATTTCATTTGTAGATACCCTTCAAAGTCCAAATGTTTTAATCTTTCATTTTATTTGTATATACCCTTCACAGTTACAAATAGTTTTTTGTCATGCAACATATAAAAATATTTAGTCAGACTTAGCTAATTATGACAACTACTCACACCATTTTAAAAGAGAGACACCTTATAATATGTTAGTAAATGATCTCCCAATGCCTTTTTTTTGAACTTGTCATTCATCAATGGGGAATTAGCTCAGATGGTAGAGCGCTCGCTTAGCATGCGAGAGGTAGTGAGATCGATGCTCGCATTCTCCAAATGATTTAGCCTTTCATTTCATTTGTAGATACCCTTCACAGTCCAAATCTTTTAATCTTTCATTTTATTTGTATATACCCTTCACAGTTACTAATAATTTTTTGTCATGCAACATATAAAAATATTCAGTCAGACTTAGCTAATTATGCCAACTACTCACACCATTTTAAAGGAGATACACCTTATAATATGTTAGTAAATCATCTCCCAATGCCATTTTTTTAAAGAAGTCATTCATCAATGGGGAATTAGCTCAGATGGTAGAGAGCTCGCTTAGCATGCGAGAGGTAGTGAGAACGATGCTCGCATTCTCCAAATGTTTTATCCTTTCATTTCATTTGTAGATACCCTTCAAAGTCCAAATGTTTTAATCTTTCATTTTATTTGTATATACCCTTCACAGTTACAAATAGTTTTTTGTCATGCAACATCTAAAAATATTTAGTCAGACTTAGCTAATTATGACAACTACTCACACCATTTTAAAAGAGAGACACCTTATAATATGTTAGTAAATCATCTCCCAATGCCATTTTTTGAAGTTTTTATTCATCAATGGGGAATTAGCTCAGATGGTAGAGTGCTCGCTTAGCATGCGAGAGGTAGCGAGATCGATGCTCGCATTCTCCAAATGATTTAGCCTTTCATTTCATTTGTAGATACCCTTCACAGTCCAAATTTTTGAATCTTTCATTTTATTTGTGTATACCCTTCACAGTTACACATAGTTTTTTTGTCATGCAACATATAAAAATATTTAGTCAGACTTAGCTAATTATGACAACTACTCACACCATTTTAAAAGAGAGACACCTTATAATATGTTAGTAAATCATCTCCCAATGCCATTTTTTGAAGTTTTTATTCATCAATGGGGAATTAGCTCAGATGGTAGAGCGCTCGCTTAGCATGCGAGAGGTAGCGAGATCGATGCTCGCATTCTCCAAATGATTTAGCCTTTCATTTCATTTGTAGATACCCTTCACAGTCCAAATTTTTGAATCTTTCATTTTATTTGTGTATACCCTTCACAGTTACACATAGTTTTTTTGTCATGCAACATATAAAAATATTTAGTCAGACTTAGCTAATTATGACAACTACTCACACCATTTTAAAAAAGAGACACCTTATAATATGTTAGTAAATGATCTCCCAATGCCTTTTATTTGAACTTGTCATTTATCAATGGGGAATTAGCTCAGATGGTAGAGCGCTCGCTTAGCATGCGAGAGGTAGCGAGATCGATGTTCACATTCTCCAAATGATTTAGCCTTTCATTTCATTTGTAGATACCCTTCACAGTCCAAATGTTTTAATCTTTCATTTTATTTGTATATACCCTTCACAGTTACAAATATTTTTTTGTCATGCAACATATAAAAATATTTAATCAGACTTAGCTAATTATGACAACTACTCACACCATTTTAAAAGAGAGACACCTTATAATATGTTAGAAAATGATCTCCCAATGCCATTTTTTGAACTAGTCTTTCTTCAATGGGGAATTAGCTCAGATGGTAGAGCGTTTAGCATGCGAGAGGTAGCGAGATCGATGCTCGCATTCTCCAAATGTTTTATCCTTTCATTTCATTTGTAGATACCCTTCAAAGTCCAAATGTTTTAATCTTTCACTTTATTTGTATATACCCTTCACAGTTACAAATAGTTTTTTGTCATGCAACATATAAAAATATTTAGTCAGACTTAGCTAATTATGACAACTACTCACACCATTTTAAAAGAGAGACACCTTATAATATGTTAGTAAATCATCTCCCAATGCCATTTTTTGAAGTTTTTATTCATCAATGGGGAATTAGCTCAGATGGTAGAGCGCTCGCTTAGCATGCGAGAGGTAGCGAGATCGATGCTCGCATTCTCCAAATGATTTAGCCTTTCATTTCATTTGTAGATACCCTTCACAGTCCAAATTTTTGAATCTTTCATTTTATTTGTGTATACCCTTCACAGTTACACATAGTTTTTTTGTCATGCAACATATAAAAATATTTAGTCAGACTTAGCTAATTATGACAACTACTCACACCATTTTAAAAGAGAGACACCTTATAATATGTTAGTAAATCATCTCCCAATGCCATTTTTTGAAGTTTTTATTCATCAATGGGGAATTAGCTCAGATGGTAGAGCGCTCGCTTAGCATGCGAGAGGTAGCGAGATCGATGCTCGCATTCTCCAAATGATTTAGCCTTTCATTTCATTTGTAGATACCCTTCACAGTCCAAATTTTTGAATCTTTCATTTTATTTGTGTATACCCTTCACAGTTACACATAGTTTTTTTGTCATGCAACATATAAAAATATTTAATCAGACTTAGCTAATTATGACAACTACTCACACCATTTTAAAAGAGAGACACCTTATAATATGTTAGAAAATGATCTCCCAATGCCATTTTTTGAACTAGTCTTTCTTCAATGGGGAATTAGCTCAGATGGTAGAGCGTTTAGCATGCGAGAGGTAGCGAGATCGATGCTCGCATTCTCCAAATGTTTTATCCTTTCATTTCATTTGTAGATACCCTTCAAAGTCCAAATGTTTTAATCTTTCACTTTATTTGTATATACCCTTCACAGTTACAAATAGTTTTTTGTCATGCAACATATAAAAATATTTAGTCAGACTTAGCTAATTATGCCAACTACTCACACCATTTTAAAAGAGAGACACCTTATAATATGTTAGTAAGTCATCTCCCAATGCCATTTTCTTTCATTTTTATTCATCAATAGGGAATTAGCTCAGATGGTAGAGCGCTCGCTTAGCATGCGAGAGGTAGCGAGATCGATGCTCGCATTCTCCAAATGATTTAGCCTTTCATTTCATTTGTAGATACCCTTCACAGTCCAAATTTTTGAATCTTTCATTTTATTTGTGTATACCCTTCACAGTTACACATAGTTTTTTTGTCATGCAACATATAAAAATATTTAGTCAGACTTAGCTAATTATGACAACTACTCACACCATTTTAAAAGAGAGACACCTTATAATATGTTAGTAAATGATCTCCCAATGCCTTTCATTTGAACTTGTCATTCATCAATGGGGAATTAGCTCAGATGGTAGAGCGCTCGCTTAGCATGCGAGAGGTAGCAAGATCGATGCTCGCATTCTCCAAATGTTTTATCCTTTCATTTCATTTGTAGATACCCTTCAAAGTCCAAATGTTTTAATCTTTCATTTTATTTGTATATACCCTTCACAGTTACAAATAGTTTTTTGTCATGCAACATATAAAAATATTCAGTCAGACTTAGCTAATTATGCCAACTACTCACACCATTTTAAAGGAGATACACCTTATAATATGTTAGTAAATCATCTCCCAATGCCATTTTTTTAAAGAAGTCATTCATCAATGGGGAATTAGCTCAGATGGTAGAGTGCTTGCTTAGCATGCGAGAGGTAGCGAGATCGATGCTCGCATTCTCCAAATGTTTTATCCTTTCATTTCATTTGTAGATACCCTTCAAAGTCCAAATGTTTTAATCTTTCATTTTATTTGTATATACCCTTCACAGTTACAAATAGTTTTTTGTCATGCAACATATAAAAATATTTAGTCAGACTTAGCTAATTATGACAACTACTCACACCATTTTAAAAGAGAGACACCTTATAATATGTTAGTAAATCATCTCCCAATGCCATTTTTTGAAGTTTTTATTCATCAATGGGGAATTAGCTCAGATGGTAGAGTGCTCGCTTAGCATGCGAGAGGTAGCGAGATCGATGCTCGCATTCTCCAAATGATTTAGCCTTTCATTTCATTTGTAGATACCCTTCACAGTCCAAATTTTTGAATCTTTCATTTTATTTGTGTATACCCTTCACAGTTACACATAGTTTTTTTGTCATGCAACATATAAAAATATTTAGTCAGACTTAGCTAATTATGACAACTACTCACACCATTTTAAAAGAGAGACACCTTATAATATGTTAGTAAATCATCTCCCAATGCCATTTTTTGAAGTTTTTATTCATCAATGGGGAATTAGCTCAGATGGTAGAGCGCTCGCTTAGCATGCGAGAGGTAGCGAGATCGATGCTCGCATTCTCCAAATGATTTAGCCTTTCATTTCATTTGTAGATACCCTTCACAGTCCAAATTTTTGAATCTTTCATTTTATTTGTGTATACCCTTCACAGTTACACATAGTTTTTTTGTCATGCAACATATAAAAATATTTAGTCAGACTTAGCTAATTATGACAACTACTCACACCATTTTAAAAAAGAGACACCTTATAATATGTTAGTAAATGATCTCCCAATGCCTTTTATTTGAACTTGTCATTTATCAATGGGGAATTAGCTCAGATGGTAGAGCGCTCGCTTAGCATGCGAGAGGTAGCGAGATCGATGTTCACATTCTCCAAATGATTTAGCCTTTCATTTCATTTGTAGATACCCTTCACAGTCCAAATGTTTTAATCTTTCATTTTATTTGTATATACCCTTCACAGTTACAAATATTTTTTTGTCATGCAACATATAAAAATATTTAATCAGACTTAGCTAATTATGACAACTACTCACACCATTTTAAAAGAGAGACACCTTATAATATGTTAGAAAATGATCTCCCAATGCCATTTTTTGAACTAGTCTTTCTTCAATGGGGAATTAGCTCAGATGGTAGAGCGTTTAGCATGCGAGAGGTAGCGAGATCGATGCTCGCATTCTCCAAATGTTTTATCCTTTCATTTCATTTGTAGATACCCTTCAAAGTCCAAATGTTTTAATCTTTCACTTTATTTGTATATACCCTTCACAGTTACAAATAGTTTTTTGTCATGCAACATATAAAAATATTTAGTCAGACTTAGCTAATTATGACAACTACTCACACCATTTTAAAAGAGAGACACCTTATAATATGTTAGTAAATCATCTCCCAATGCCATTTTTTGAAGTTTTTATTCATCAATGGGGAATTAGCTCAGATGGTAGAGCGCTCGCTTAGCATGCGAGAGGTAGCGAGATCGATGCTCGCATTCTCCAAATGATTTAGCCTTTCATTTCATTTGTAGATACCCTTCACAGTCCAAATTTTTGAATCTTTCATTTTATTTGTGTATACCCTTCACAGTTACACATAGTTTTTTTGTCATGCAACATATAAAAATATTTAGTCAGACTTAGCTAATTATGACAACTACTCACACCATTTTAAAAGAGAGACACCTTATAATATGTTAGTAAATCATCTCCCAATGCCATTTTTTGAAGTTTTTATTCATCAATGGGGAATTAGCTCAGATGGTAGAGCGCTCGCTTAGCATGCGAGAGGTAGCGAGATCGATGCTCGCATTCTCCAAATGATTTAGCCTTTCATTTCATTTGTAGATACCCTTCACAGTCCAAATTTTTGAATCTTTCATTTTATTTGTGTATACCCTTCACAGTTACACATAGTTTTTTTGTCATGCAACATATAAAAATATTTAATCAGACTTAGCTAATTATGACAACTACTCACACCATTTTAAAAGAGAGACACCTTATAATATGTTAGAAAATGATCTCCCAATGCCATTTTTTGAACTAGTCTTTCTTCAATGGGGAATTAGCTCAGATGGTAGAGCGTTTAGCATGCGAGAGGTAGCGAGATCGATGCTCGCATTCTCCAAATGTTTTATCCTTTCATTTCATTTGTAGATACCCTTCAAAGTCCAAATGTTTTAATCTTTCACTTTATTTGTATATACCCTTCACAGTTACAAATAGTTTTTTGTCATGCAACATATAAAAATATTTAGTCAGACTTAGCTAATTATGCCAACTACTCACACCATTTTAAAAGAGAGACACCTTATAATATGTTAGTAAGTCATCTCCCAATGCCATTTTCTTTCATTTTTATTCATCAATAGGGAATTAGCTCAGATGGTAGAGCGCTCGCTTAGCATGCGAGAGGTAGCGATATCGATGCTCGCATTCTCCAAATGATTTAGCCTTTCATTTCATTTGTAGATACCCTTCACAGTCCAAATTTTTGAATCTTTCATTTTATTTGTGTATACCCTTCACAGTTACACATAGTTTTTTTGTCATGCAACATATAAAAATATTTAGTCAGACTTAGCTAATTATGACAACTACTCACACCATTTTAAAAGAGAGACACCTTATAATATGTTAGTAAATGATCTCCCAATGCCTTTCATTTGAACTTGTCATTCATCAATGGGGAATTAGCTCAGATGGTAGAGCGCTCGCTTAGCATGCGAGAGGTAGCAAGATCGATGCTCGCATTCTCCAAATGTTTTATCCTTTCATTTCATTTGTAGATACCCTTCAAAGTCCAAATGTTTTAATCTTTCATTTTATTTGTATATACCCTTCACAGTTACAAATAGTTTTTTGTCATGCAACATATAAAAATATTCAGTCAGACTTAGCTAATTATGCCAACTACTCACACCATTTTAAAGGAGATACACCTTATAATATGTTAGTAAATCATCTCCCAATGCCATTTTTTTAAAGAAGTCATTCATCAATGGGGAATTAGCTCAGATGGTAGAGTGCTTGCTTAGCATGCGAGAGGTAGCGAGATCGATGCTCGCATTCTCCAAATGTTTTATCCTTTCATTTCATTTGTAGATACCCTTCAAAGTCCAAATGTTTTAATCTTTCATTTTATTTGTATATACCCTTCACAGTTACAAATAGTTTTTTGTCATGCAACATATAAAAATATTTAGTCAGACTTAGCTAATTATGACAACTTCTCACACCATTTTAAAAGAGAGACACCTTATAATATGTTAGTAAATGATCTCCCAATGCCTTTTTTTTTAACTTGTCATTCATCAATGGGGAATTAGCTCAGATGGTAGAGCGCTCGCTTAGCATGCGAGAGGTAGTGAGATCGATGCTCGCATTCTCCAAATGATTTAGCCTTTCATTTCATTTGTAGATACCCTTTACAGTCCAAATCTTTTAATCTTTCATTTTATTTGTATATACCCTTCACAGTTACTAATAATTTTTTGTCATGCAACATATAAAAATATTTAGTCAGACTTAGCTAATTATGACAACTACTCACACCATTTTAAAAGAGAGACACCTTATAATATGTTAGTAAATCATCTCCCAATGCCATTTTTTTGAAGTAGTCATTCATCAATGGTGAATTAGCTCAGATGGTAGAGCGCTCGCTTAGCTTGCGAGAGGTAGCGAGATCGATGCTCGCATTCTCCAAATGTTTTATCCTTTCATTTCATTTGTAGATACCCTTCAAAGTCCAAATGTTTTAATCTTTCATTTTATTTGTATATACCCTTCACAGTTACAAATAGTTTTTTGTCATGCAACATATAAAAATATTTAATCAGACTTAGCTAATTATGCCAACTACTCACACCATTTTAAAAGAGAGACACCTTATAATATGTTAGTAAATCATCTCCCAATGCCATTTTTTTTGAAGTTTTTATTCATCAATGGGGAATTAGCTCAGATGGTAGAGCGCTTGCTTAGCATGCGAGAGGTAGCGAGATCGATGCTCGCATTCTCCAAATGATTTAGCCTTTCATTTTGTTTGTAGATACCCTTCACAGTCCAAATTTTTGAATCTTTCATTTTATTTGTATTCACAGTTACACATAGTTTTTTTGTCATGCAACATATAAAAATATTTAGTCAGACTTAGCTAATTATGACAACTACTCACACCATTTTAAAAGAGAGACACCTTATAATATGTTAGTAAATGATCTCCAAATGCCTTTTTTTGAAGTAGTCATTCATCAATGGGGAATTAGCTCAGATGGTAGAGCGCTTGCTTAGCATGCGAGAGGTAGCAAGATCGATGCTCGCATTCTCCAAATGTTTTATCCTTTCATTTCATTTGTAGATACCCTTCAAAGTCCAAATGTTTTAATCTTTCATTTTATTTGTATATACCCTTCACAGTTACAAATAGTTTTTTGTCATGCAACATATAAAAATATTCAGTCAGACTTAGCTAATTATGCCAACTACTCACACCATTTTAAAGGAGATACACCTTATAATATGTTAGTAAATCATCTCCCAATGCCATTTTTTTAAAGAAGTCATTCATCAATGGGGAATTAGCTCAGATGGTAGAGTGCTTGCTTAGCATGCGAGAGGTAGCGAGATCGATGCTCGCATTCTCCAAATGTTTTATCCTTTCATTTCATTTGTAGATACCCTTCAAAGTCCAAATGTTTTAATCTTTCATTTTATTTGTATATACCCTTCACAGTTACAAATAGTTTTTTGTCATGCAACATATAAAAATATTTAGTCAGACTTAGCTAATTATGACAACTTCTCACACCATTTTAAAAGAGAGACACCTTATAATATGTTAGTAAATGATCTCCCAATGCCTTTTTTTTTAACTTGTCATTCATCAATGGGGAATTAGCTCAGATGGTAGAGCGCTCGCTTAGCATGCGAGAGGTAGTGAGATCGATGCTCGCATTCTCCAAATGATTTAGCCTTTCATTTCATTTGTAGATACCCTTCACAGTCCAAATCTTTTAATCTTTCATTTTATTTGTATATACCCTTCACAGTTACTAATAATTTTTTGTCATGCAACATATAAAAATATTTAGTCAGACTTAGCTAATTATGACAACTACTCACACCATTTTAAAAGAGAGACACCTTATAATATGTTAGTAAATCATCTCCCAATGCCATTTTTTTGAAGTAGTCATTCATCAATGGTGAATTAGCTCAGATGGTAGAGCGCTCGCTTAGCTTGCGAGAGGTAGCGAGATCGATGCTCGCATTCTCCAAAAGTTTTATCCTTTCATTTCATTTGTAGATACCCTTCAAAGTCCAAATGTTTTAATCTTTCATTTTATTTGTATATACCCTTCACAGTTACAAATAGTTTTTTGTCATGCAACATATAAAAATATTTAATCAGACTTAGCTAATTACAGATGGCGCCGGCCTTATTATTGCCGCCTGGACGCCATGGCGGAGGTTCTGGCGCATCGATATTTTTATGGCGCTGGCGTCCGCCAAGCGACATGGTTGCTCGCCATGTAATACAATCTGCCACCACTGGGTGGCTAATGCTCCATCAAGATACAGTCGGAGTGATTCCTCCATTCGCCGTATTACTATACTGTATGAGAAGCTCGTGCGCGATTAGACGCTCATGCACGATGAGGTGCTCGTGGGAAATGATAAAGTACAGTACAGTACAGTAAAGTAAATTAAAATGAGACACTAGTGAACGTACAATACAGTACAAGTGAGCAAATGGAGGAGGCGCTGAAGTCAAAGTGCCTCCTGCCTTTCCAGAGTTGGACGGTATCGACTTGCGCTAAAATAAAGTACAGTACTACAGTACATGACAGCACTAATCTATGAAAGGACAAACTCAGACAATCCATGAAAGAACTACAGGTATCAGACGCTGGCGGGCCGTCCTCGGGGTTCTCGCAAGGGGGGCGTCTCAGAGGCTGCAGGGGTACTGGTTTTGCCATCACATCCTGCCACGGATTACATGACAGTACAGTAGTCTAGTGGTTAGCTGCGCGGCAAACCAAGCAGGAGGCCCGAGTTCGATTACGGAGGGGAGGGGGTTGTAAGATAATTTTGATGTTTATTTATTTATTTATTCATTTATTCATTCATTTATTTATTTATTTATTTATTTATTTATTTATAAATGCACAGTAATCAATAAAGCTAGCGTAGACCACTAAATGTGTACTGAAGGATTCACAAGCCGAGTCCTGACAGACCAGACTTCACGGAGGTTCAGGCGCATCTGCGGCCGAATCTAGATAGTACACTCGGGAGATTTAGCCGCTAATGCGACTGAACCTCCGCGAGGACCAAGAGTTACAGTATGAGTTGAAGCGTCCAGTGCGAGGTTTGCCGGGGGTGACTGGTTTAAGAAAGCCCTATTTCACACGCTGCAATACTGTATTGTCTCTTGCAAGGAGTAATGAAGTCAAGCGCCTCCTCCCCTCCCCCCAGGGGTGGAGGGGGTCGGCTAATACAGGTCATTACACTTCAACATCTCCTGCAGAGCAAAGAATCCACGAAGGGGCGGGCCGTGCCGTCCTCGGGGTTCTCGCCAGGGGGGCGTCTCAGAGGCTGCAGGGGTACTGGTTTTGCCATCACAACTGCTGCTCCTCCTCCTCCTGCCACGGTTTACATGACCGTGCAGTAGTCTAGTGGTTAGCTGCGCGGCAATCCAAGCAGGAGGCCCGAGTTCGATTACGGAGGGGAGGGGGTTGTAAGATAATTTTGATGTTTATTTATTTATTCATTCATTCATTTATTTATTTATAAATGCACAGTAATCAATAAAGCTAGCGTAGACCACTAAATGTGTACTGAAGGATTCACAAGCCGAGTCCTGACAGACCAGACTTCACGGAGGTTCAGGCGCATCTGCGGCCGAATCTAGATAGTACACTCGGGAGATTTAGCCGCTAATGCGACTGAACCTCCGCGAGGACCAAGAGTTACAGTATGAGTTGAAGCGTCCAGTGCGAGGTTTGCCGGGGGTGACTGGTTTAAGAAAGCCCTATTTCACACGCTGCAATACTGTATTGTCTCTTGCAAGGAGTAATGAAGTCAAGCGCCTCCTCCCCTCCCCCCAGGGGTGGAGGGGGTCGGCTAATACAGGTCATTACACTTCAACATCTCCTGCAGAGCAAAGAATCCACGAAGGGGCGGGCCGTGCCGTCCTCGGGGTTCTCGCCAGGGGGGCGTCTCAGAGGCTGCAGGGGTACTGGTTTTGCCATCACAACTGCTGCTCCTCCTCCTCCTGCCACGGTTTACATGACCGTGCAGTAGTCTAGTGGTTAGCTGCGCGGCAATCCAAGCAGGAGGCCCGAGTTCGATTACGGAGGGGAGGGGGTTGTAAGATAATTTTGATGTTTATTTATTTATTCATTCATTCATTTATTTATTTATAAATGCACAGTAATCAATAAAGCTAGCGTAGACCACTAAATGTGTACTGAAGGATTCACAAGCCGAGTCCTGACAGACCAGACTTCACGGAGGTTCAGGCGCATCTGCGGCCGAATCTAGATAGTACACTCGGGAGATTTAGCCGCTAATGCGACTGAACCTCCGCGAGGACCAAGAGTTACAGTATGAGTTGAAGCGTCCAGTGCGAGGTTTGCCGGGGGTGACTGGTTTAAGAAAGCCCTATTTCACACGCTGCAATACTGTATTGTCTCTTGCAAGGAGTAATGAAGTCAAGCGCCTCCTCCCCTCCCCCCAGGGGTGGAGGGGGTCGGCTAATACAGGTCATTACACTTCAACATCTCCTGCAGAGCAAAGAATCCACGAAGGGGCGGGCCGTGCCGTCCTCGGGGTTCTCGCCAGGGGGGCGTCTCAGAGGCTGCAGGGGTACTGGTTTTGCCATCACAACTGCTGCTCCTCCTCCTCCTGCCACGGTTTACATGACCGTGCAGTAGTCTAGTGGTTAGCTGCGCGGCAATCCAAGCAGGAGGCCCGAGTTCGATTACGGAGGGGAGGGGGTTGTAAGATAATTTTGATGTTTATTTATTTATTCATTCATTCATTTATTTATTTATAAATGCACAGTAATCAATAAAGCTAGCGTAGACCACTAAATGTGTACTGAAGGATTCACAAGCCGAGTCCTGACAGACCAGACTTCACGGAGGTTCAGGCGCATCTGCGGCCGAATCTAGATAGTACACTCGGGAGATTTAGCCGCTAATGCGACTGAACCTCCGCGAGGACCAAGAGTTACAGTATGAGTTGAAGCGTCCAGTGCGAGGTTTGCCGGGGGTGACTGGTTTAAGAAAGCCCTATTTCACACGCTGCAATACTGTATTGTCTCTTGCAAGGAGTAATGAAGTCAAGCGCCTCCTCCCCTCCCCCCAGGGGTGGAGGGGGTCGGCTAATACAGGTCATTACACTTCAACATCTCCTGCAGAGCAAAGAATCCACGAAGGGGCGGGCCGTGCCAGACGTGCTTCCAGAGCTGGCGGGCCATCCTCAGGGTTTTTTCTATTGGAATACAGTGTGTACAGTATTTTGTAGAATGATATTTAATAAAACTATACAGTACAGTATGTCCTAGCGATTTAGTATCTCCAAACTCTTTTAAATAAAGTTTTGGGCGCATGATGAAAGTCATGTGTCTAGGACCCCCGCGCCGAAATTTTGCGTCACCTGTGCTTTATTGTACTGTATGCTGTGCACCACTGCATTGTACAGTACAATGGCGGAGCGCAGAGAGGGCCCGTACAGCACCCGGGAGCTGAGGCACCTTGTGCGCTGGAGAGACAGGACTCTCTCCAGCAACAAGGAGAAAATGAAGGCCTACAGAAAGACCCGCAGGGCTATCCTTAGGGACACTGGCCGTCAGCGGTCTATCCGCTCCTTAGAGCGGCGCTGGAGTGACCTGGTCAGGAGGGATCCTGAGAGACTTCAGGCCATCAGGCGCTGTAAGCACAGTACTGTACCGAGGGGGGTACAGGGAGGGGGGGTTGGCGGCTCTAGAGAGCACCGTCGATATGGTCTGTGTGGGCCCTGGGCAGCAGACCATATCAACGGCGCACTTTCACAGTACGGGATGCGGTCATAATGTCGAATGACATAATGTCGAATGTCAAAATGTCGACACCACAATGTCAAATGTGTAAAAATGCCCTAAGCATCGCGAGCGAAGCGAGCGATGCGAGGGTCCGATTCACTATGTCAATAGTGTCCATGTCGACACTGTTGACATTTCGGGCCAAAAAAAACCCAAAAGAGCAATTCGACATAACCCCAGTCAACATTATGGCAGTCGACATTTTTGAAATGTCGACATTAACCCATGTCGACATTTTTACACATTTGACATTGTGGTGTCGACATTTTGACATTCGACATTATGTCATTCGACATTTCAATCCACACCCTACAGTACATGTACTGTACAGTACACCATAAACAATTGGGGCTGTGTGTGAATAGGGATCAACAATGCGGTGTACTGTAGGAAGGAAGAGGAGGATGAGGTGGAGCAGCAGGAGGACCAGGAGCCAGGCAGTGAGTACAGTGGTCCGGTGGAGGGGGTGCTTTGTGGGATGCGGAGGTGGGGGTTGGCTGTTGAAGTGGTTGGAAGTGCAGGTGGTTCTGGAGGAACTGAAGATGCCGTTCAGCGAAGGCATTCACTTTGGGGTGCACTGCATTGAGTGTCACGCAGCCTTTGGGCCTTTGCTGGTTGTACAGTACATATGTACACATCCCAGCATGCCACTTTTTGTATACAGTACAGTATGATGGATTGTTAAAACTGTGGCATGGCATGCTGGGTGGGATGTGTACAGTACTTCCACAACAATTGGAGGGCCATGACTTTGACACAACCGTTCTATGGAGTTCTAAAAGTAGAAGGGAATTTACTGTACAGTACAGTACGTTTACAATGTTTTTTTTTTTTTTTTTTAATGCAGCCTTACTAGGCCACACCCGGGAAGAAGAGGCGGTTCCCCTCGACACCGAGGAGGAAGAGGAGGATGAGGTGGAGCAGCAGGAGGACCAGGAGCCAGGCAGTGAGTACAGTGGTCCGGTGGAGGGGGTGCTTTGTGGGATGCGGAGGTGGGGGTTGGCTGTTGAAGTGGTTGGAAGTGCAGGTGGTTCTGGAGGAACTGAAGATGCCGTTCAGCGAAGGCATTCACTTTGGGGTGCACTGCATTGAGTGTCACGCAGCCTTTGGGCCTTTGCTGGTTGTACAGTACATATGTACACATCCCAGCATGCCACTTTTTGTATACAGTACAGTATGATGGATTGTTAAAACTGTGGCATGGCATGCTGGGTGGGATGTGTACAGTACTTCCACAACAATTGGAGGGCCATGACTTTGACACAACCGTTCTATGGAGTTCTAAAAGTAGAAGGGAATTTACTTTACAGTACAGTACGTTTACAATGTTTTTATTTTTTTTTATTTTTAATGCAGCATCACTAGGCCACACCCGGGTAGAAGAGGCGGTTCCCCTCGACACCGAGGAGGAAGAGGAGGATGAGGTGGAGCAGCAGGAGGACCAGGAGCCAGGCAGTGAGTACAGTGGTCCGGTGGAGGGGGTGCTTTGTGGGATGCGGAGGTGGGGGTTGGCTGTTGAAGTGGTTGGAAGTGCAGGTGGTTCTGGAGGAACTGAAGATGCCGTTCAGCGAAGGCATTCACTTTGGGGTGCACTGCATTGAGTGTCACGCAGCCTTTGGGCCTTTGCTGGTTGTACAGTACATATGTACACATCCCAGCATGCCACTTTTTGTATACAGTACAGTATGATGGATTGTTAAAACTGTGGCATGGCATGCTGGGTGGGATGTGTACAGTACTTCCACAACAATTGGAGGGCCATGACTTTGACACAACCGTTCTATGGAGTTCTAAAAGTAGAAGGGAATTTACTTTACAGTACAGTACGTTTACAATGTTTTTATTTTTTTTTATTTTTAATGCAGCATCACTAGGCCACACCCGGGTAGAAGAGGCGGTTCTCCTCGACACCGAGAAGGAACAGGAGGAGGAGGTGGAGCAGCAGGAGGACCAGGAGCCAGGCAGTGAGTACAGTGGTCCGGTGGAGGGGGTGCTTTGTGGGATGCGGAGGTGGGGGTTGGCTGTTGAAGTGGTTGGAAGTGCAGGTGGTTCTGGAGGAACTGAAGATGCCGTTCAGCGAAGGCATTCACTTTGGGGTGCACTGCATTGAGTGTCACGCAGCCTTTGGGCCTTTGCTGGTTGTACAGTACATATGTACACATCCCAGCATGCCACTTTTTGTATACAGTACAGTATGATGGATTGTTAAAACTGTGGCATGGCATGCTGGGTGGGATGTGTACAGTACTTCCACAACAATTGGAGGGCCATGACTTTGACACAACCGTTCTATGGAGTTCTAAAAGTAGAAGGGAATTTACTTTACAGTACAGTACGTTTACAATGTTTTTATTTTTTTTTATTTTTAATGCAGCATCACTAGGCCACACCCGGGTAGAAGAGGCGGTTCTCCTCGACACCGAGAAGGAACAGGAGGAGGAGGTGGAGCAGCAGGAGGACCAGGAGCCAGGCAGTGAGTACAGTGGTCCGGTGGAGGGGGTGCTTTGTGGGATGCGGAGGTGGGGGTTGGCTGTTGAAGTGGTTGGAAGTGCAGGTGGTTCTGGAGGAACTGACAATGCCTTTGGTGTAGGACTTCACTTTGGGGGGGCTCTGCGCTGGGTGTCACGCAGACTTTGGGCCTTGCCTGTTTGTACAGTACACTACTGTAGGTGGGTGGTGCCCGCTTGGAGATGGTGTGTAGACATTTCAATCTACACCATTAGGACCTTCTTCTATGGAGTTGTACTGTACAGTACATGTTCAGTACAGTACCTGTAAGTAGGCAAATGATGTTTTTTTTCCTGTACTACTGTATTTTCCTTTCTCCACTCAGACATCATTGAGGTGGAGGCCATGGAGCTGGAGGAAGATGAGGAGGAGGACGATGAAAGTGGTAAGAATTACTGTAGTACTGCACTGTAACCAGAGGTGTAAAAGTGATGGGCAACTGGTTTCCAATGGTAGAGGGAACTGAGTTCCGCCTCTGACACAGTCCTGAACAGTAATTCCAATAGAAAAGCCTGTCCCACCCACCAGCTTCTTCTTTTGGCATGGCATGCTTTATTTTATGGCATACTGTACAGTACAGTACGACCACCACCGTTGAAGTGAAGAAGGGCCACTAAGTGGAACAGGTTCTGTACATGCTGTATTGTAATGCTCACTTTTTCTCCCACTACAGTGCCAATCGTCCATGGGGGCCCAAGACACCAACTGCGGATAAGCCAGCACAGGCCAGGATCAGACTCGCAGGGGCCTGGCCCGGGTCCCGGCCCCAATTATAGAGGTACAGTTACAGTACAGTATGTCAGTGGTTGGGATTGCTTTTGTAGAATAATAATACAGTACAGTACAGTACTTACCGTACAGTACACTATAGTAACGTTAACATTTTACTTCCCCACCACAGAACAACAACAGAGGGCTCAGCGGCTCAGGGCGCTTGAGGCGGTGCGGGTGCTGATGCACCAGTTCATTGATTTCATTTTCCAATTTTTAGTTCGTTTAATTTAATTGTTATTCTGGCGTTGTTTCTTTTTTTTTCATACTGTATTTATAAATATTTTATTGTTACTCCAATGTATCCTTGTCTTTTTTCCAGCGTGAGACGATACTGTACAGTAACTTATTGTATGCTACTGCAAATACTGAATACTGTAGTAAACACTTTTATTGACAGCAGATGGATGATATGGCATACAGTACAATCAGTGGGGAAAAGGTAGCAAGGTACAGTACAGTACAGAATAGAAAAAAAAAAAAAATCACACACAGATTTTTTTTTTTTTTTTATTTGTTTGGGGTGGGGGTTCAGCAAGACACACACATACAGTAAAACAGACTGTCTACAGTACAGTACATTGCACCGAATCAACATTTTTCTACTTGTTATCCACATGTACAGTACAGTAAAATACTTTTATTGACAACAGATGGATAATATGGCATACAGTACAATCAGAGGGGACAAGGTACAGTTCAGTAGCAAGGTGCAGGACAGAATAATAAACAAAAGGTACTGTACAGCAGTGGTGCAGGTAGAATTTTTTTCTTGGTGGTACAGTACTCATGGGCTCTACCAAATACTGTATGGGTGTGGCCATGTGTCATGAGTGTTCGTGGTCACACAAAGCTAGAAGAGTGACTAAGGGCCTTATTCGAATTTACTCTTTCTGACAAAATTCTTCTTAGATGGACAAAACCATGTGCACTGCAGGTGGGGTAGATTTTACTATTGCAGAGAGAATTAGATTTGGGTGGGGTTTTACTGTACTGTACTTCAAAGTACAGTACAGTAAGCTCTATATTGCAGTGTAACAATAAAGCAGTCAGTATTTTTCCTGCACAGAAACAAAATACTGTAACTCACCCAAATCTAATTCTCTCTGCTCATTATACTGTACATCTGCCCCACCTGCAGTTTTGTCCATCTAAGAAGAATTGTGACAGAAAGAGTGAATGCGAATAAGGCCCTAAATGACAATAGTGGCGTGGCATCAGGAGACAGGGAATGAGAAGCAGGAAATGACTGGGGGTCGGTTGGCTCTTGCTTGGCGGAGAGCTGGGCAGATTGTGCTTACAATTGTGGAGCCTGCTCTTCATGCTATCGCCACTGCAGATGCCTGTCAGTGTGACAGGCTAAATCAGCAGTAGCGGTAGCTACGCCAATCATAACGCTGAGTGGGCGGGCTGCGGATGTATTATATTTAGACTTAAATTAAAAATAGAATTGACAGTGGGTCAGGGAGTAAGTGGTACTGCGTACCTGCAACATACTGTATTTCTTACAGGTACTGTACAGTACTCTGTACCACACCGTACCCCCTTGCTTGCAACACTGCTGTACAGTACTGTAACATCACACACACAACTTTTATTTTTATTATACAGTATTTTGGGGTGGGGGTTCATAGAGAAACACACAGAAAACAGACTGATTAAGTACTTCTATACTATTTTAATACAGTACTACATACCACTGGGTTGTCCATTTATTTTGACTATAACAGGCAATACTTTATATAGATGATTTATGCAATTATTACAAATGTCCGGTGTCAGCACTTCTTGCCAAAATTTACGGATCCCATCCAACAGCTGCTGTTTTGTTGTCGGCTTCGCAGTGTTCCTGATGTAATACTTCATTTGAGCCCATACCAATTCAATTGGATTCATGTCCGGGGATCTAAAGTAAACAGTATGATACAATAAAGGTATTTCAATAATGTTTCTTTTAGAACAGAAAAGCATACAATCTTGATAAAACCATAAAAGTACAGTACAATATTAAAGCAATACTCACTCTGGTGGTGTGCGTTCCCAATTGATGCCTTTCTCTTCCATGAATTTTGCAGAGGCAGAGTGTTTAGGATCATTGTCCTGGAATAGTCTATGATGCGATGGGAAACGTTTCCGCACATATGGCACCATACATCCCTCTACTATTCTTTCTTGAAAGAATTGTTTATCCATGATCCCTAGAGAAAAAAGCAGTATTGTTTATTAATAACCACTGCATTCAATTTTAATTATTGTAGTGTACAGTATAGTACATTATTTCTTACAAACACAGACAACGCATGGTACTGTATACTGTACTATACTGTACCTTCGAACATTAACAATGGGCCAGCTCCCAATCGTGATATGGCTCCCCATACGTGGACTTTCAGTGGATGCTTTGGCCGTGGCTTCAATGAGATATGGTCCTTCTTACGGAATGACATTCGCGAGAACCTCTCGAGTGCAACTGAGGATTCATCGGTGAAAAGGACATCCTGAAAAGTTTCACCGCTCTCAATCCAACGACGTGCCTGTTCCACTCTCTTCTCTTTGTTGACATCTCTAACCATGGGAGTTATCCTGTCAACAGCACAAAAATATACAGGTAATTTAATACAGTACTGTATTATAGACATCATTAAACAACCGTGCAGTACTGTATGCAAATAATGTAGGTATTAACCACTTGAGTGGTACTGTACTGAATGCCTGGAGATTTTCCGGATTCAGCTGTGCTGGTGCAGTGGGCTGTCCCGGAAAATCTCAAGGCATGCCACTATACAGTAGGTGTACGCCAGTGGTGTCCTTGTGTGCACCACTGGTGCAGCACCTCCAGTCAATTCCCCCACCCCTCCCCCACTGCCGGGTATGGTTGGTGCGGCTTGTGGGGGCTGGCGAGTGCTCAGGCCGAGTCCTCCAGAGCTGCCACGAAAATCCCTCATCATGACGCCATTGTCACTATGAGGAACAGTAGCATCAAGCTCTGCCGCCGCTGCCCTGGTACTGTAGGTTTGTACAGCAAAAAAAAGGACAAAATAAAGAGGGTGTATCGTGCAAGCAGGGGTATTTTTGAACAGGCTCCAGCAGGAACTGATGCCCTTACTCTGCTTCACTCTCTGACAAAATCCTCCCCACAGTAGATGGACAAACCCATGTGCACAGCAGGCGAGGCAGTGCAAAATGACACACCCAAATCTACTGTACAGTAGATACTGTAATTCTCTCTGCGCAAGTCCAGTAACACCTGCCTCACCTGCAGTGCACATGGGTTTGTCCATCCAAGAAGGATTTTGTCAGAGAGTGAAGAAGAACAAGGGCCTCAGTACATGCTGGAGCCTGTTCAAAAATACTTTTCCGGTACAGATGGTGAGAGCCCTGGTGTTATACTGTACAATACTTACCAACCGCGCTCAGAGACTCCTCCTCCAGCTGGGTGGGGGCAGAGGTGGCCCTCTCCTCCTGGGTGGCGGCAGGGAGGCTTTCTGGAGCTGCAAATGTCAAAAAAAAAAAAGGACAAAATAAAGAGGGTGTATCGTGCAAGCAGGGGTATTTTTGAACAGGCTCCAGCAGGAACTGATGCCCTTACTCTGCTTCACTCTCTGACAAAATCCTCCCCACAGTAGATGGACAAACCCATGTGCACAGCAGGCGAGGCAGTGCAAAATGACACACCCAAATCTACTGTACAGTAGATACTGTAATTCTCTCTGCGCAAGTCCAGTAACACCTGCCTCACCTGCAGTGCACATGGGTTTGTCCATCCAAGAAGGATTTTGTCAGAGAGTGAAGAAGAACAAGGGCCTCAGTACATGCTGGAGCCTGTTCAAAAATACTTTTCCGGTACAGATGGTGAGAGCCCTGGTGTTATACTGTACAATACTTACCAACCGCGCTCAGAGAATCCTCCTCGAGCTGGGTGGGGGCAGAGGTGGCCCTCTCCTCCTGGGTGGCGGCAGGGAGGCTTTCTGGAGCTGCAAATGTCAAAAAAAAAAGGACAAAATAAAGAGGGTGTATCGTGCAAGCAGGGGTATTTTTGAACAGGCTCCAGCAGGAACTGATGCCCTTACTCTGCTTCACTCTCTGACAAAATCCTCCCCACAGTAGATGGACAAACCCATGTGCACAGCAGGCGAGGCAGTGCAAAATGACACACCCAAATCTACTGTACAGTAGATACTGTAATTCTCTCTGCGCAAGTCCAGTAACACCTGCCTCACCTGCAGTGCACATGGGTTTGTCCATCCAAGAAGGATTTTGTCAGAGAGTGAAGAAGAACAAGGGCCTCAGTACATGCTGGAGCCTGTTCAAAAATACTTTTCCGGTACAGATGGTGAGAGCCCTGGTGTTATACTGTACAATACTTACCAACCGCGCTCAGAGAATCCTCCTCGAGCTGGGTGGGGGCAGAGGTGGCCCTCTCCTCCTGGGTGGCGGCAGGGAGGCTTTCTGGAGCTGCAAATGTCAAAAAAAAAAGGACAAAATAAAGAGGGTGTATCGTGCAAGCAGGGGTATTTTTGAACAGGCTCCAGCAGGAACTGATGCCCTTACTCTGCTTCACTCTCTGACAAAATCCTCCCCACAGTAGATGGACAAACCCATGTGCACAGCAGGCGAGGCAGTGCAAAATGACACACCCAAATCTACTGTACAGTAGATACTGTAATTCTCTCTGCGCAAGTCCAGTAACACCTGCCTCACCTGCAGTGCACATGGGTTTGTCCATCCAAGAAGGATTTTGTCAGAGAGTGAAGAAGAACAAGGGCCTCAGTACATGCTGGAGCCTGTTCAAAAATACTTTTCCGGTACAGATGGTGAGAGCCCTGGTGTTATACTGTACAATACTTACCAACCGCGCTCAGAGAATCCTCCTCGAGCTGGGTGGGGGCAGAGGTGGCCCTCTCCTCCTGGGTGGCGGCAGGGAGGCTTTCTGGAGCTGCAAATGTCAAAAAAAAAAAGGACAAAATAAAGAGGGTGTATCGTGCAAGCAGGGGTATTTTTGAACAGGCTCCAGCAGGAACTGATGCCCTTACTCTGCTTCACTCTCTGACAAAATCCTCCCCACAGTAGATGGACAAACCCATGTGCACAGCAGGCGAGGCAGTGCAAAATGACACACCCAAATCTACTGTACAGTAGATACTGTAATTCTCTCTGCGCAAGTCCAGTAACACCTGCCTCACCTGCAGTGCACATGGGTTTGTCCATCCAAGAAGGATTTTGTCAGAGAGTGAAGAAGAACAAGGGCCTCAGTACATGCTGGAGCCTGTTCAAAAATACTTTTCCGGTACAGATGGTGAGAGCCCTGGTGTTATACTGTACAATACTTACCAACCGCGCTCAGAGACTCCTCCTCCAGCTGGGTGGGGGCAGAGGTGGCCCTCTCCTCCTGGGTGGCGGCAGGGAGGCTTTCTGGAGCTGCGACATCCACTGGGACTGCGGAAAAGCACACAAAAAAACGACTGTGCTGTACAGTACTGTATATTCTCTAACACGAACATACTGTACTATAAAGTACAATGTGTTAAGGTACTGTATCAACACTACAGTACATACTGTACTGTGCAGTACATAACAGTACAGTACAGTACAGTACCTGCCAAAATGACCCATTCCAGGAGGGATGAAATGCTGTGGTCCTGTACAGTATCCCACATGTTTGAAAGTCAATATGCAATGTTCCGCTCTGTACTGTATACAGTATACTGTACTGTACTTACAGTGGCGGTGCTGTCTCTCCCGCAGCGTCATCCTGCTGATACCTGGAAAAATAAGAAATACAGTGCGTAAGGCATACTGTAATTACTGCAGATACAGTATTTGTAGGCCCCATATCAAAAGTTTGTAAGGGCCCACAATTTACTGTACAGTACTGTACAGTATGTCATGAAAACCAATGCTGTAGGAAATCACCCATGGCAACAAGCATGTACTGTACAGCATACAGTAGTTGCCTTCCCTCTTCAGCAGGAGACTCCCTGAAATACTGCACAGTACTGTAGCAGCAATCTCCATCTCTCTCTCATTAGTCCTACACATTATGCCATACTGTACACCAAAATACTGTACAGTACCTACTGTATTACAGTACAGTATGTACAGTATTTTACCACATTCCATAATGTCCATTACCCATTACTACACACACTATAATGCTCATTGCATATTAGGGGGTTAACATGCTCGTTGCCATGGGATGAACCTGGTCTTCCAGGTGTTGCACACTCTGGAAGGGATTAACATGCTCATTGCAAAGAATTTACTGTACAGTACATGATCTGCCATGGATTCCGGGGGTTAACATGTTGACATCACCCCAACCATGGGCTGGAAACCAGGTCTGGTGGCTGCAGGAATGGGAATGTAAGAAGTGGGGTCCAGGCCCTGGAGTTGGAGAGCGGAACAATGCTCAGAAGGACCTGTCTAATACTGCTCCCCCCAAATCTGTATCAATACCACTGCTGAACAGCTGACTCTGGCGCTCTCAGACCCGGTCCAAAAAACCTCTCTGTCCAGGTCAGCGCCCCCCCCCCCCCACACACAATACAGTATCTCCATGTACAGTACAGTAGTGTACTGTATGGAAGTACTGTAGACACACCCTTCAGGTGGAGAATGACACACCCCCTAATTCTAAATTCTAATTCTAATAGCAAGTTCTGTAAAATCTACCTGAACAGTTGTACAGCAATCAGCACATTAAAAAAAAATACAGGTACAGTATACTGTAAAATCCCCCATGGCAACAAGTAAAAAAATACTGTATACAATAGCACTCAACATTGTACAGGTACAGTATGTACAGTACTTACTTTGCCTGAGGGAGTCCAGCAGTTGAGGGTCCCGACGGACCAGGTCGGACCATCTCCTCTGGAGGCTCCTAACTGGCCTGTCTCTATGGAACCTCACCCTGATGGCTTGACGGGCCCCCTGGTAGGCCTCCACAATCTCCCGATTAGAGACCAGGAGCCTGTCCCGCCAAGCCACCAGGGTGAGGAGCTCCCCTCTGCCAAAGGGCCTTGCCCTCCTGACTCTGCCAGTGTCCGACATACTGAACAGGTCCAGGTACAGTACTAGCGATACTGATAATGGCGCCTACAGTATACTGCATTAGCGTGTGCGCCGTGCGTCCTATGCGCCGTGCGTGCTATGCGCCGTGCGTCCTATGCGCCGTGCGTCCTGTGCGGAACAACGTCCCATTCTGTGCGCCCGCCGCTGAGTAGTGGGTACAGTAGTTTATCAGTAGTTTATCAGTAGTTTTTATATACTGTAATAAATTACTTATACAATATACTGTAAAATGTAATACTATACTGTAAATATAAATAATTATATTTTAATCACACAGTATATTGTCAATAATTATATCTTAGTTAAAACTGTAAAATTTGATACTATAATATTAAAGGTTTAACGCCGTAATCGAACACGGGTCTCCGGCGTGAAACACCATGCAGATAACCACTACACTACAGCCAAGAACTGTACAGTGTAATGACTACTATACTACCATGACTGATTCTACACCCAGCCTGTAGCTTAACAGTCAGGAGCTGACGGGGAAAGCAGGGCCTAGCGACGGGGAGCGGATACCGTCGTTGCTGCTCGAGCGTCTCATTAGCTCGAGCGTCCCGTTAGCTCGAGCGTCTCATTAGCTCGAGCGTCCCGTTAGCTCGAGCGTCATGCGTAATGCTGCAAAACCATATTGTGACCAAGTTTCCAATATTGTGACCGCCTTTAGAACAATACTGTACTGTATACTGAGACGCATAGCGTCCGTGTCGTACAACCTTTAGAACTACAGTACGGTGTTTGATGTTACGGTGTTTGATGTTACGCATTAGCGTCTGTGCGGCTACATCTCCTAACTGTCACTGCGTCTATAGACGCAGTGACAGTTAGAAGCCATGACGTACATGTACGTCATGTGTCGGGAAGTACCTCCCGGCCATGACGTACATGTACGACACTCTCTGTCCGCATCAGCATGATGCACTCTCGGCTGAAGAGACTGGATCACGCTCGTGCCAGCGGCATTAGAGAGGTGCTCATCGTATAATAAAGTTCATGTAATTCCTGCGCATCATGCACGCGCTGAAGCACAAATCTTACGCATGCGCAAATGAGGTTTTTAAAAGTGACATCTGGTGGTTGGTCTGTGATATTGCACTCGTCGTGAAGCGCCACGGCGATTCGCTACATGTATGCGCCATGGCGTGTGTCGGAAACATCGCCATAGGCGGCAATAATAAGGCCGGCGCCATCTGTATGCCAACTACTCACACCATTTTAAAAGAGAGACACCTTATAATATGTTAGTAAATCATCTCCCAATGCCATTTTTTTTGAAGTTTTTACTCATCAATGGGGAATTAGCTCAGATGGTAGAGCGCTTGCTTAGCATGCGAGAGGTAGCGAGATCGATGCTCGCATTCTCCAAATGATTTAGCCTTTCATTTTGTTTGTAGATACCCTTCACAGTCCAAATTTTTGAATCTTTCATTTTATTTGTATTCACAGTTACACATAGTTTTTTTGTCATGCAACATATAAAAATATTTAGTCAGACTTAGCTAATTATGACAACTACTCACACCATTTTAAAAGAGAGACACCTTATAATATGTTAGTAAATGATCTCCAAATGCCTTTTTTTTAAGTAGTCATTCATCAATGGGGAATTAGCTCAGATGGTAGAGCGCTCGCTTAGCATGCGAGAGGTAGCAAGATCGATGCTCGCATTCTCCAAATGTTTTATCCTTTCATTTCATTTGTAGATACCCTTCAAAGTCCAAATGTTTTAATCTTTCATTTTATTTGTATATACCCTTCACAGTTACAAATAGTTTTTTGTCATGCAACATATAAAAATATTTAGTCAGACTTAGCTAATTATGACAACTACTCACACCATTTTAAAAGAGAGACACCTTATAATATGTTAGTAAATCATCTCCCAATGCCATTTTTTTTGAAGTTTTTATTCATCAATGTGGAATTAGCTCAGATGGTAGAGCGCTCGCTTAGCATGCGAGAGGTAGCGAGATCGATGCTCGCATTCTCCAAATGTTTTATCCTTTCATTTCATTTGTAGATACCCTTCAAAGTCCAAATGTTTTAATCTTTCATTTTATTTGTATATACCCTTCACAGTTACAAATAGTTTTTTGTCATGCAACATATAAAAATATTCAGTCAGACTTAGCTAATTATGCCAACTACTCACACCATTTTAAAGGAGATACACCTTATAATATGTTAGTAAATCATCTCCCAATGCCATTTTTTTAAAGAAGTCATTCATCAATGGGGAATTAGCTCAGATGGTAGAGCGCTCGCTTAGCATGCGAGAGGTAGCGAGATCGATGCTCGCATTCTCCAAATGTTTTATCCTTTCATTTCATTTGTAGATACCCTTCAAAGTCCAATTGTTTTAATCTTTCATTTTATTTGTATATACCCTTCACAGTTACAAATAATTTTTTGTCATGCAACATATAAAAATATTTAGTCAGACTTAGCTAATTATGACTAGTACTCACACCATTTTAAAAGAGAGACACCTTATAATATGTTAGTAAATCATCTCCCAATGCCATTTTTTTGAAGTAGTCATTCATCAATGGGGGATTAGCTCAGATGGTAGAGCGCTCGCTTAGCATGCGAGAGGTAGCGAGATCGATGCTCGCATTCTCCAAAGGTTTTATCCTTTCATTTCATTTGTAGATACCCTTCAAAGTCCAAATGTTTTAATCTTTCATTTTATTTGTATATACCCTTCACAGTTACAAATAGTTTTTTGTCATGCAACATATAAAAATATTCAGTCAGACTTAGCTAATTATGCCAACTACTCACACCATTTTAAAGGAGATACACCTTATAATATGTTAGTAAATCATCTCCCAATGCCATTTTTTTAAAGAAGTCATTCATCAATGGGGAATTAGCTCAGATGGTAGAGCGCTCGCTTAGCATGCGAGAGGTAGCGAGATCGATGCTCGCATTCTCCAAATGTTTTATCCTTTCATTTCATTTGTAGATACCCTTCAAAGTCCAATTGTTTTAATCTTTCATTTTATTTGTATATACCCTTCACAGTTACAAATAATTTTTTGTCATGCAACATATAAAAATATTTAGTCAGACTTAGCTAATTATGACTAGTACTCACACCATTTTAAAAGAGAGACACCTTATAATATGTTAGTAAATCATCTCCCAATGCCATTTTTTTGAAGTAGTCATTCATCAATGGGGGATTAGCTCAGATGGTAGAGCGCTCGCTTAGCATGCGAGAGGTAGCGAGATCGATGCTCGCATTCTCCAAAGGTTTTATCCTTTCATTTCATTTGTAGATACCCTTCAAAGTCCAAATTTTTTAATCTTTCATTTTATTTGTATATACCCAGGGGAGCCGAGAGAGGGGGGGAGCGGGTACTAATTACCCGGGCCCACAGTTGCTGAAGGGGCCCCGCAGGGGCCCTGGTCTGACCCCTCCATCCCTCCCGGGTAGCAACAGTAGCACACACTTCTACAGCATGTGCTGTGCTGACAGCAGGCTCAGCATGAGTGTCTCACTGACAGCGTGAGAGGTCATGCTGAGCCTGCAGTCAGCACAGCACATGCTGTAGGTGTGTGCTGCTTCTGAGATTAGTTTTTAGAGTTTTCTTTCACCCTCCTCTAAACATTTTGGGGGCGTGGCCTAAGTGTGGGAGGTTCCCACAACACACTTAGGCCACGCCCCCAAAATTTTACCGGGGCCCGGCATTCCTCTCGGCTGCCCTGTATATACCCTTCACAGTTACAAATAGTTTTTTGTCATGCAACATATAAAAATATTTAATCAGACTTAGCTAATTATGACAACTACTCACACCATTTTAAAAGAGAGACACCTTATAATATGTTAGTAAATGATCTCCCAATGCCTTTTTTTGAAGTAGTCATTCATCAATGGGGAATTAGCTCAGATGGTAGAGCGCTCGCTTAGCATGCGAGAGGTAGCGAGATCGATGCTCGCATTCTCCAAATGTTTTATCCTTTCATTTCATTTGTAGATACCCTTCAAAGTCCAAATGTTTTAATCTTTCATTTTATTTGTATATACCCTTCACAGTTACAAATAGTTTTTTGTCATGCAACATATAAAAATATTTAGTCAGACTTAGCTAAAAATGGCATTGGGAGATGATTTACTAACATATTATAAGGTGTCTCTCTTTTAAAATGGTGTGAGTAGTTGTCATAATTAGCTAAGTCTGATTAAATATTTTTATATGGTGCATGACAAAAAACTATTTGTAACTGTGAAGGGTATATACAAATAAAATGAAAGATTAAAACATTTGGACTTTGAAGGGTATCTACAAATGAAATGAAAGGATAAAACATTTGGAGAATGCGAGCATCGATCTTGCTACCTCTCGCATGCTAAGCGAGCACTCTACCATCTGAGCTAATTCCCCATTGATGAATGACTACTTCAAAAAAATGGCATTGGGAGATGATTTACTAACATATTATGAGGTGTCTCTCCTTTAAAATGGTGTGAGTAGTTGGCATAATTAGCTAAGTCTGACTAAATATTTTTATATGTTGCATGACAAAAAACTATTTGTAACTGTGAATACAAATAAAATGAAAGATTAAAACATTTGGACTGTGTAGGGTATCTACAAATGAAATTAAAGGATAAAACATTTGGAGATTGAGAGCATCGATCTCGCTACCTCTCGCATGCTAAGCGAGCGCTCTACCATCTGAGCTAATTCCCCATTGATGAATGATAACTTCAAAAAAATGGCATTGGGAGATGATTTACTAACATATTATAAGGTGTCTCTCTTTTAAAATGGTGTGAGTAGTTGGCATAATTAGCTAAGTCTGACTAAATATTTTTATATGTTGCATGACAAAAAACTATTTGTAACTGTGAAGGGTATATAATATACCCTTCACAGTTACAAATAGTTTTTTGTCATGCAACATATAAAAATATTTAATCAGACTTAGCTAATTATGACAACTACTCACACCATTTTAAAAGAGAGACACCTTATAATATGTTAGAAAATGATCTCCCAATGCCATTTTTTTAAAGAAGTTATTCATCAATGGGGAATTAGCTCAGATGGTAGAGAGCTCGCTTAGCATGCGAGAGGTAGCGAGAACGATGCTCGCATTCTCCAAATGTTTTATCCTTTCATTTCATTTGTAGATACCCTTCAAAGTCCAAATGTTTTAATCTTTCATTTTATTTGTATATACCCTTCACAGTTACAAATAGTTTTTTGTCATGCAACATCTAAAAATATTTAGTCAGACTTAGCTAATTATGACAACTACTCACACCATTTTAAAAGAGAGACACCTTATAATATGTTAGTAAATCATCTCCCAATGCCATTTTTTGAAGTTTTTATTCATCAATGGGGAATTAGCTCAGATGGTAGAGCGCTCGCTTAGCATGCGAGAGGTAGCGAGATCGATGCTCGCATTCTCCAAATGATTTAGCCTTTCATTTCATTTGTAGATACCCTTCACAGTCCAAATTTTTGAATCTTTCATTTTATTTGTGTATACCCTTCACAGTTACACATAGTTTTTTGTCATGCAACATATAAAAATATTCAGTCAGACTTAGCTAATTATGCCAACTACTCACACCATTTTAAAGGAGATACACCTTATAATATGTTAGTAAATCATCTCCCAATGCCATTTTTTTAAAGAAGTCATTCATCAATGGGGAATTAGCTCAGATGGTAGAGAGCTCGCTTAGCATGCGAGAGGTAGCGAGAACGATGCTCGCATTCTCCAAATGTTTTATCCTTTCATTTCATTTGTAGATACCCTTCAAAGTCCAAATGTTTTAATCTTTCATTTTATTTGTATATACCCTTCACAGTTACAAATAGTTTTTTGTCATGCAACATCTAAAAATATTTAGTCAGACTTAGCTAATTATGACAACTACTCACACCATTTTAAAAGAGAGACACCTTATAATATGTTAGTAAATCATCTCCCAATGCCATTTTTTGAAGTTTTTACTCATCAATGGGGAATTAGCTCAGATGGTAGAGCGCTCGCTTAGCATGCGAGAGGTAGCGAGATCGATGCTCGCATTCTCCAAATGATTTAGCCTTTCATTTCATTTGTAGATACCCTTCACAGTCCAAATTTTTGAATCTTTCATTTTATTTGTGTATACCCTTCACAGTTACACATAGTTTTTTTGTCATGCAACATATAAAAATATTTAGTCAGACTTAGCTAATTATGACAACTACTCACACCATTTTAAAAGAGAGACACCTTATAATATGTTAGTAAATCATCTCCCAATGCCATTTTTTGAAGTTTTTATTCATCAATGGGGAATTAGCTCAGATGGTAGAGCGCTCGCTTAGCATGTGAGAGGTAGCGAGATCGATGCTCGCATTCTCCAAATGATTTAGCCTTTCATTTCATTTGTAGATACCCTTCACAGTCCAAATTTTTGAATCTTTCATTTTATTTGTGTATACCCTTCACAGTTACACATAGTTTTTTTGTCATGCAACATATAAAAATATTTAGTCAGACTTAGCTAATTATGACAACTACTCACACCATTTTAAAAGAGAGACACCTTATAATATGTTAGTAAATGATCTCCCAATGCCTTTTATTTGAACTTGTCATTTATCAATGGGGAATTAGCTCAGATGATAGAGCGCTCGCTTAGCATGCGAGAGGTAGCGAGATCGATGTTCACATTCTCCAAATGATTTAGCCTTTCATTTCATTTGTAGATACCCTTCACAGTCCAAATGTTTTAATCTTTCATTTTATTTGTATATACCCTTCACAGTTACAAATATTTTTTTGTCATGCAACATATAAAAATATTTAATCAGACTTAGCTAATTATGACAACTACTCACACCATTTTAAAAGAGAGACACCTTATAATATGTTAGAAAATGATCTCCCAATGCCATTTTTTGAACTAGTCTTTCTTCAATGGGGAATTAGCTCAGATGGTAGAGCGTTTAGCATGCGAGAGGTAGCGAGATCGATGCTCGCATTCTCCAAATGTTTTATCCTTTCATTTCATTTGTAGATACCCTTCAAAGTCCAAATGTTTTAATCTTTCACTTTATTTGTATATACCCTTCACAGTTACAAATAGTTTTTTGTCATGCAACATATAAAAATATTTAGTCAGACTTAGCTAATTATGCCAACTACTCACACCATTTTAAAAGAGAGACACCTTATAATATGTTAGTAAGTCATCTCCCAATGCCATTTTTTTAAATTTTTATTCATCAATAGGGAATTAGCTCAGATGGTAGAGCGCTCGCTTAGCATGCGAGAGGTAGCGAGATCGATGCTCGCATTCTCCAAATGATTTAGCCTTTTATTTCATTTGTAGATACCCTTCACAGTCCAAATTTTTGAATCTTTCATTTTATTTGTGTATACCCTTCACAGTTACACATAGTTTTTTTGTCATGCAACATATAAAAATATTTAGTCAGACTTAGCTAATTATGACAACTACTCACACCATTTTAAAAGAGAGACACCTTATAATATGTTAGTAAATGATCTCCCAATGCCTTTTTTTTGAACTTGTCATTCATCAATGGGGAATTAGCTCAGATGGTAGAGCGCTCGCTTAGCATGCGAGAGGTAGTGAGATCGATGCTCGCATTCTCCAAATGATTTAGCCTTTCATTTCATTTGTAGATACCCTTCACAGTCCAAATCTTTTAATCTTTCATTTTATTTGTATATACCCTTCACAGTTACTAATAATTTTTTGTCATGCAACATATAAAAATATTTAGTCAGACTTAGCTAATTATGACAACTACTCACACCATTTTAAAAGAGAGACACCTTATAATATGTTAGTAAATCATCTCCCAATGCCATTTTTTTGAAGTAGTCATTCATCAATGGTGAATTAGCTCAGATGGTAGAGCGCTCGCTTAGCATGCGAGAGGTAGCGAGATCGATGCTCGCATTCTCCAAATGTTTTATCCTTTCATTTCATTTGTAGATACCCTTCAAAGTCCAAATGTTTTAATCTTTCATTTTATTTGTATATACCCTTCACAGTTACAAATAGTTTTTTGTCATGCAACATATAAAAATATTTAATCAGACTTAGCTAATTATGCCAACTACTCACACCATTTTAAAAGAGAGACACCTTATAATATGTTAGTAAATCATCTCCCAATGCCATTTTTTTTGAAGTTTTTATTCATCAATGGGGAATTAGCTCAGATGGTAGAGCGCTCGCTTAGCATGCGAGAGGTAGCGAGATCGATGCTCGCATTCTCCAAATGATTTAGCCTTTCATTTTGTTTGTAGATACCCTTCACAGTCCAAATTTTTGAATCTTTCATTTTATTTGTATTCACAGTTACACATAGTTTTTTTGTCATGCAACATATAAAAATATTTAGTCAGACTTAGCTAATTATGACAACTACTCACACCATTTTAAAAGAGAGACACCTTATAATATGTTAGTAAATGATCTCCCAATGCCTTTTTTTGAAGTAGTCATTCATCAATGGGGAATTAGCTCAGATGGTAGAGCGCTCGCTTAGCATGCGAGAGGTAGCAAGATCGATGCTCGCATTCTCCAAATGTTTTATCCTTTCATTTCATTTGTAGATACCCTTCAAAGTCCAAATGTTTTAATCTTTCATTTTATTTGTATATACCCTTCACAGTTACAAATAGTTTTTTGTCATGCAACATATAAAAATATTCAGTCAGACTTAGCTAATTATGCCAACTACTCACACCATTTTAAAGGAGATACACCTTATAATATGTTAGTAAATCATCTCCCAATGCCATTTTTTTAAAGAAGTCATTCATCAATGGGGAATTAGCTCAGATGGTAGAGCGCTCGCTTAGCATGCGAGAGGTAGCGAGATCGATGCTCGCATTCTCCAAATGTTTTATCCTTTCATTTCATTTGTAGATACCCTTCAAAGTCCAAATGTTTTAATCTTTCATTTTATTTGTATATACCCTTCACAGTTACAAATAGTTTTTTGTCATGCAACATATAAAAATATTTAGTCAGACTTAGCTAATTATGACAACTACTCACACCATTTTAAAAGAGAGACACCTTATAATATGTTAGTAAATCATCTCCCAATGCCATTTTTTTTGAAGTTTTTATTCATCAATGGGGAATTAGCTCAGATGGTAGAGCGCTCGCTTAGCATGCGAGAGGTAGCGAGATCGATGCTCGCATTCTCCAAATGTTTTATCCTTTCATTTCATTTGTAGATACCCTTCAAAGTCCAAATGTTTTAATCTTTCATTTTATTTGTATATACCCTTCACAGTTACAAATAGTTTTTTGTCATGCAACATATAAAAATATTCAGTCAGACTTAGCTAATTATGCCAACTACTCACACCATTTTAAAGGAGATACACCTTATAATATGTTAGTAAATCATCTCCCAATGCCATTTTTTTAAAGAAGTCATTCATCAATGGGGAATTAGCTCAGATGGTAGAGCGCTCGCTTAGCATGCGAGAGGTAGCGAGATCGATGCTCGCATTCTCCAAATGTTTTATCCTTTCATTTCATTTGTAGATACCCTTCAAAGTCCAAATGTTTTAATCTTTCATTTTATTTGTATATACCCTTCACAGTTACAAATAGTTTTTTGTCATGCAACATATAAAAATATTTAGTCAGACTTAGCTAATTATGACAACTACTCACACCATTTTAAAAGAGAGACCCCTTATAATATGTTAGTAAATGATCTCCCAATGCCTTTTTTTTTAACTTGTCATTCATCAATGGGGAATTAGCTCAGATGGTAGAGCGCTCGCTTAGTATGCGAGAGGTAGCGAGATCGATGCTCGCATTCTCCAAATGATTTAGCCTTTCATTTCATTTGTAGATACCCTTCACAGTCCAAATATTTTAATCTTTCATTTTATTTGTATATACCCTTCACAGTTACAAATAATTTTTTGTCATGCAACATATAAAAATATTTAGTCAGACTTAGCTAATTATGACTAGTACTCACACCATTTTAAAAGAGAGACACCTTATAATATGTTAGTAAATCATCTCCCAATGCCATTTTTTTGAAGTAGTCATTCATTAATGGGGAATTAGCTCAGATGGTAGAGCGCTCGCTTAGCATGCGAGAGGTAGCGAGATCGATGCTCGCATTCTCCAAAGGTTTTATCCTTTCATTTCATTTGTAGATACCCTTCAAAGTCCAAATGTTTTAATCTTTCATTTTATTTGTATATACCCAGGGGAGCCGAGAGAGGGGGGGAGCGGGTACTAATTACCCGGGCCCACAGTTGCTGAAGGGGCCCCGCAGGGGCCCTGGTCTGACCCCTCCATCCCTCCCGGGTAGCAACAGTAGCACACACTTCTACAGCATGTGCTGTGCTGACAGCAGGCTCAGCATGAGTGTCTCACTGACAGCGTGAGAGGTCATGCTGAGCCTGCAGTCAGCACAGCACATGCTGTAGGTGTGTGTTGCTTCTGAGATTAGTTTTTAGAGTTTTCTTTCACCCTCCTCTAAACATTTTGGGGGCGTGGCCTAAGTGTGGGAGGTTCCCACAACACACTTAGGCCACGCCCCCAAAATTTTACCGGGGCCCGGCATTCCTCTCGGCTGCCCTGTATATACCCTTCACAGTTACAAATAGTTTTTTGTCATGCAACATATAAAAATATTTAATCAGACTTAGCTAATTATGACAACTACTCACACCATTTTAAAAGAGAGACACCTTATAATATGTTAGAAAATGATCTCCCAATGCCATTTTTTGAACTAGTCTTTCATCAATGGGGAATTAGCTCAGATGTTAGAGCGCTCGCTTAGCATGCGAGAGGTAGCAAGATCGATGCTCGCATTCTCCAACTGTTTTATCCTTTTATTTCATTTGTAGATACCCTTCAAAGTCCAAATGTTTTAATCTTTCATTTTATTTGTATATACCCTTCACAGTTACAAATAGTTTTTTGTCATGCAACATATAAAAATATTTAGTCAGACTTAGCTAATTATGCCAACTACTCACACCATTTTAAAGGAGATACACCTTATAATATGTTAGTAAATCATCTCCCAATGCCATTTTTTTAAAGAAGTCATTCATCAATGGGGAATTAGCTTAGATGGTAGAGCGCTCGCTTAGCATGCGAGAGGTAGTGAGAACGATGCTCGCATTCTCCAAATGATTTAGCCTTTCATTTCATTTGTAGATACCCTTCACAGTCCAAATCTTTTAATCTTTCATTTTATTTGTATTCACAGTTACAAATAGTTTTTTGTCATGCAACATATAAAAATATTCAGTCAGACTTAGCTAATTATGCCAACTACTCACACCATTTTAAAGGAGATACACCTTATAATATGTTAGTAAATCATCTCCCAATGCCATTTTTTTAAAGAAGTCATTCATCAATGGGGAATTAGCTCAGATGGTAGAGCGCTCGCTTAGCATGCGAGAGCTAGCGAGAACGATGCTCGCATTCTCCAAATGTTTTATCCTTTCAATTCATTTGTAGATACCCTTCAAAGTCCAAATGTTTTAATCTTTCATTTTATTTGTATATACCCTTCACAGTTACAAATAGTTTTTTGTCATGCAACATATAAAAATATTTAGTCAGACTTAGCTAATTATGACAACTATTCACACCATTTTAAAAGAGAGACACCTTATAATATGTTAGTAAATCATCTCCCAATGCCATTTTTTTTGAAGTTTGCATTCATCAATGGGGAATTAGCTCAGCCGGTAGAGCGCTCACTTAGCATGCGAGAGGTAGCGAGATCGATGCTCGCATTCTCCAAATGATTTAGCCTTTCATTTCATTTGTAGATACCCTTCACAGTCCAAATCTTTTAATCTTTCATTTTATTTGTATTCACAGTTACAAATAGTTTTTTGTCATGCAACATATAAAAATATTCAGTCAGACTTAGCTAATTATGCCAACTACTCACACCATTTTAAAGGAGATACACCTTATAATATGTTAGTAAATCATCTCCCAATGCCATTTTTTTAAAGAAGTCATTCATCAATGGGGAATTAGCTCAGATGGTAGAGAGCTCGCTTAGCATGCGAGAGGTAGCGAGAACGATGCTCGCATTCTCCTAATGTTTTATCCTTTCATTTCATTTGTAGATACCCTTCAAAGTCCAAATGTTTTAATCTTTCATTTTATTTGTATATACCCTTCACAGTTACAAATAGTTTTTTGTCATGCAACATATAAAAATATTTAGTCAGACTTAGCTAATTATGACAACTACTCACACCATTTTAAAAGAGAGACACCTTATAATATGTTAGTAAATCATCTCCCAATGCCATTTTTTTTTAAGTTGTCATTCATCGATGGGGAATTAGCTCAGATGGTAGAGCGCTCGCTTAGCATGCGAGAGGTAGCGAGATCGATGCTCGCATTCTCCAAATGATTTAGCCTTTCATTTCATTTGTAGATACCCTTCACAGTCCAAATGTTTTAATCTTTCATTTTATTTGTATATACCCTTCACAGTTACACATAGTTTTTTTGTCATGCGAAATATAAAAATATTTAGTCAGACTTAGCTAATTATGACATCTACTCACACCATTTTAAAAGAGAGACACCTTATAATATGTTAGTAAATGATCTCCCAATGCCTTTCATTTGAACTTGTCATTCATCAATGGGGAATTAGCTCAGATGGTAGAGCGCTCGCTTAGCATGCGAGAGGTAGCGAGATCGATGCTCGCATTCTCCAAATGTTTTATCCTTTCATTTCATTTGTAGATACCCTTCACAGTCCAAATGTTTTAATCTATCATTTTATTTGTATATACCCTTCACAGTTACAAATAGTTTTTTGTCATGCAACATATAAAAATATTTAGTCAGACTTAGCTAATTATGACAACTACTCACACCATTTTAAAAGAGAGACACCTTATAATATGTTAGTAAATCATCTCCCAATGCCATTTTTTTTTGAAGTTGTCATTCATCAATGGGGAATTAGCTCAGATGGTAGAGCGCTCACTTAGCATGCGAGAGGTAGCGAGATCGATGCTCGCATTCTCCAAATGATTTAGCCTTTCATTTAATTTGTAGATACCCTTCACAGTCCAAATCTTTTAATCTTTCATTTTATTTGTATTCACAGTTGTGAGGTTATCATACTCACTGTAAATCTGTAATTACTATATTTTATTAGGTGTAGTAATTAATGTACTATTTTAGTCCGTCGGTACCCTCATATTCCCCATAGATGTTTCTATTCCCCATATCTGTGTGTACCATAGTATTAGATGCTGTTAAGCAAATCTGGTCGGACAGGAAATAACCTTGTGGTGAATTCTTTCCTGTGTATGTCCAATTACCATACTTTTGTTCCTGCTATCACAGGAGGGTGGAAGCTGAGGGACAATCTTCACAGGGGGTGATCAGCCCATAATGTAATCAGCCGATTATTGTTCCTGCTGTTTACATGAGGGGGATAGCTGAAGGACAATCACCACAGGGGGTGATCAAATTCCCCTACTATCAACAGGAGGGTTGTCCACAGGGGGTGACCACCACATAATGTAATCAGACTGTGTTTTCTATCTTGTGTTGACTCTGCTATGCATATCCTGGCCACTTCCAGACTTACTGGAACCGACCCAGCAGGGGGGCTACAGCAGATGGCCAGCTGAATAGTACCTGGGAGGGGGGATAAACCTGACTTGAATCCACCAATCAGGAACTTGGGCAACCCCACAGATGATGCGATCACCGTGGGAAATTGGAAGTTTTTAAAATGACTTGTACACCTGCCAGCTCAGTATGTTAGTCGCAATCCGGTCTCAGGGGTCCTACCCTTCACTGGATCTTGTGGAACACATCGTTTGCCCGGGAAGGGGGCATCCTACCAAGCTCTGGTGTGGAGCGTCTGTGTTGTGTGGATTTACACAAGGTATCGTGTGGACTTATATGCTATCACTGCTGTGTGGCTTAAGTGATAGTTTGCCCTGTGGAACTGATCTGGGACTGTGACTATACAAGGACTGTCTGTTTGGGCCTGCTACCTGAATATCTTTCTACTCTGCAATTTACCTTTGCCACTGTTTATTGTCTATTTGTGCGTGCTGTGGAAAATAAACCATTCTTCTGGTTTCATCTGCTCGGTGTCTGAGTGATTGAGGAACTCGTACCCTCACATTTGGCGGCAGCGACAGTGGGATCATTCAGACACCAACCATCGAGCACAGAAAGCACAGAGAACAGAGGATCAGACCATACGTAAGGAAACGGAAAATGCAATAAGGTGATGTTCAGCAAGTGAGCAGGTGTCAGTCCTGTGAAAGGGAAAATGTTTCCAAGGGAAGGAGCAGAGGAGCTCAGGGATGGAGGTTCTTCAGTGTATCGGCAGGCTGGGAAGCCGGATCTGTTATTTATTGTCAGGAAAATGCATTATATCTGGAAGTACTGGGAAGACGCTCAGCAGATGGTCAGCGGGTGGAGAGTATCCAGCATACAGGACAAGTTGTGTTACCTGGGGGATGCATTCCTGCACTGTAAAGGTGAGGCCACCTCTTGGAATCTGTTGGGAGAGCCAGAGTTTGTAGAATTTACAGAGGAAGTGATTGCTACAGTTACCCAGATGCTACAAAGAGGACAATATTCTGAGGCTGAAGGACAAGTCCAGAATACATTGATGCCCCAGATAGAACCAGAGGAAAGGTCTAGAAGGGGGCTACTGCAATCTGGGCAGACAACCGAGGGGTCTGCCACAGAATTAATTGTTACTGCAAGAGAAGGGTCGTTGTCAGGGGGGCCCCTAACTGCCCTTGAAGAAATGAGTATGGAGGAGCTGATAGCAGAAGGTCAGCTGCGAGGTATACCCATCCGATCCTGCACTCGCGGGGAACTCCTTCAGCAGATCCTTCACGATCAGGGAGATCCTACAAATGCATTTGCTGATTACCGAGCATGGATTCTCCATTTCGGTGCACAGTTGAGTGTGTGGGAACAATTGCAGTGTCTGGAGGAGTGCTTCGTGGTGGCAGAGGAAGAGGCGATTGATCGGGGGCTCCTGGATACCCCAGCATGGCAAGATCAGTGTCGCAGGGGGCGTGATGAAAGGCACCGTTTGCAATTGCTTCTCCCCCATCCTAGGGAGGAAGCTGCTTCGTGTTCTATACAGGGGGAGGTTATCCCCATAATGAAGGAGGTTATTCAGGAGGATCTGCACTACAGCTTCCCTTTTGCTGAGATGGAAGATGAAGAGCTATTATCCTGCTGCCAGGGGATCTATGAGGACTGCATCCAAGAAGAGATCGCCGGGGTTAGAGGAGTGTTCGACAACATCCAGGCCACAAGCATACCAGTCGCAGATGATGTCGTGCTTCAGGCTGCCCAGCATATTCAGCTGGGGAAGGTGGTTATCCTGGAGACTGAGGACTGCGCAGAGGAAGCGGCAGGTAAGACCCAGGCTTTTGAGGGGGTAGGACTGGCCTTGGACCAGCCTGCCCTGCAGCCACCAGCGGAATTGTTCCTGATGGAGGGTCCCTCCTCAGCCCTGGACATTGAGACCAAATGCTGGACTGAAATTTGCCATGCCCCTAGTTTGGGTTTGGGGGAGGAAGGACATGACGGGGTGGTGGAAGTGCCAGGGCCAGAGCCCCTATATTGGCCTGCTGTTTGGCCCCTGGTCCTTGGGCAAGAGGGGGAGGTGGAAAGTGGTCCCTGCCCCATTGTGCCCGAGGCAAAAGTATTAGTAGGTTACAATGTTGCAGAGGGGGGGTACCCAGAAACCGAAGAAGAGGAATCGCTACATCCCTTGTTAGTTCCAATGTATGACTTAGACTGTAATCATGCCCTTGCTGGTTCTGCAAACCAGCCGCCTTTTACAAGATGGGTTTGGTATGATGTCACCCTGTGGGACTCAGGTGGTATATCCAAACCCCAGATTCTCGGCTCGGCATCCCGCTATTCCAGGTTGTTATTGGTTCCTGAACAGCTGGGTACCGGGACTACAATAGTAGGGGAAGGAATGTGAGGTTATCATACTCACTGTAAATCTGTAATTACTATATTTTATTAGGTGTAGTAATTAATGTACTATTTTAGTCCGTCGGTACCCTCATATTCCCCATAGATGTTTCTATTCCCCATATCTGTGTGTACCATAGTATTAGATGCTGTTAAGCAAATCTGGTCGGACAGGAAATAACCTTGTGGTGAATTCTTTCCTGTGTATGTCCAATTACCATACTTTTGTTCCTGCTATCACAGGAGGGTGGAAGCTGAGGGACAATCTTCACAGGGGGTGATCAGCCCATAATGTAATCAGCCGATTATTGTTCCTGCTGTTTACATGAGGGGGATAGCTGAAGGACAATCACCACAGGGGGTGATCAAATTCCCCTACTATCAACAGGAGGGTTGTCCACAGGGGGTGACCACCACATAATGTAATCAGACTGTGTTTTCTATCTTGTGTTGACTCTGCTATGCATATCCTGGCCACTTCCAGACTTACTGGAACCGACCCAGCAGGGGGGCTACAGCAGATGGCCAGCTGAATAGTACCTGGGAGGGGGGATAAACCTGACTTGAATCCACCAATCAGGAACTTGGGCAACCCCACAGATGATGCGATCACCGTGGGAAATTGGAAGTTTTTAAAATGACTTGTACACCTGCCAGCTCAGTATGTTAGTCGCAATCCGGTCTCAGGGGTCCTACCCTTCACTGGATCTTGTGGAACACATCGTTTGCCCGGGAAGGGGGCATCCTACCAAGCTCTGGTGTGGAGCGTCTGTGTTGTGTGGATTTACACAAGGTATCGTGTGGACTTATATGCTATCACTGCTGTGTGGCTTAAGTGATAGTTTGCCCTGTGGAACTGATCTGGGACTGTGACTATACAAGGACTGTCTGTTTGGGCCTGCTACCTGAATATCTTTCTACTCTGCAATTTACCTTTGCCACTGTTTATTGTCTATTTGTGCGTGCTGTGGAAAATAAACCATTCTTCTGGTTTCATCTGCTCGGTGTCTGAGTGATTGAGGAACTCGTACCCTCACAACAGTTACAAATAGTTTTTTGTCATGCAACATATAAAAATATTCAGTCAGACTTAGCTAATTATGCCAACTACTCACACCATTTTAACAGAGAGACACCTTATAATATGTTAGAAAATGATCTTCCAATGCCATTTTTTGAACTAGTCTTTCATCAATGGGGAATTAGCTCAGATGGTAGAGCGTTTAGCATGCGAGAGGTAGCGAGATCGATGCTCGCATTCTCCAAACGTTTTATCCTTTCATTTCATTTGTAGATACCCTTCAAAGTCCAAATGTTTTAATCTTTCACTTTATTTGTATATACCCTTCACAGTTACAAATAGTTTTTTGTCATGCAACATATAAAAATATTTAGTCAGACTTAGCTAATTATGCCAACTACTCACACCATTTTAAAAGAGAGACACCTAATAATATGTTAGTAAATCATCTGCCAATGCCATTTTTTTGAAGTTTTTATTCATCAATGGGGAATTAGCTCAGATGGTAGAGCGCTCGCTTAGCATGCGAGAGATAGCGAGATCGATGCTCGCATTCTCCAAATGATTTAGCCTTTCATTTCATTTGTATATACCCTTCACAGTCCAAATTTTTGAATCTTTCATTTTATTTGTGTATACCCTTCACAGTTACACATAGTTTTTTTGTCATGCAACATATAAAAATATTTAGTCAGACTTAGCTAATTATGACATCTACTCACACCATTTTAAAAGAGAGACACCTTATAATATGTTAGTAAATGATCTCCCAATGCCTTTCATTTGAACTTGTCATTCATCAATGGGGAGTTAGCTCAGCCGGTAGAGCGCTCACTTAGCATGCGAGAGGTAGCGAGATCGATGCTCGCATTCTCCAAATGATTTAGCCTTTCATTTCATTTGTAGATACCCTTCAAAGTCCAAATGTTTTAATCTTTCATTTTATTTGTATATACCCTTCACAGTTACAAATAGTTTTTTGTCATGCAACATATAAAAATATTCAGTCAGACTTAGCTAATTATGCCAACTACTCACACCATTTTAAAGGAGATACACCTTATAATATGTTAGAAAATCATCTCCCAATGCCATTTTTTTTTGAAGTTGTCATTCATCAATGGGGAATTAGCTCAGATGGTAGAGCGCTCGCTTAGCATGCGAGAGGTAGCAAGATCGTTGCTCGCATTCTCCAAATGTTTTATCCTTTCATTTCATTTGTAGATACCCTTCAAAGTCCAAATGTTTTAATCTTTCATTTTATTTGTATATACCCTTCACAGTTACAAATAGTTTTTTGTCATGCAACATATAAAAATATTTAGTCAGACTTAGCTAATTATGACAACTACTCACACCATTTTAAAAGAGAGACACCTTATAATATGTTAGTAAATCATCTCCCAATGCCATTTTTTTTGAAGTTTTTATTCATCAATGGGGAATTAGCTCAGATGGTAGAGCGCTCGCTTAGCATGCGAGAGGTAGCGAGATCGATGCTCGCATTCTCCAAATGTTTTATCCTTTCATTTCATTTGTAGATACCCTTCAAAGTCCAAATGTTTTAATCTTTCATTTTATTTGTATATACCCTTCACAGTTACAAATAGTTTTTTGTCATGCAACATATAAAAATATTCAGTCAGACTTAGCTAATTATGCCAACTACTCACACCATTTTAAAGGAGATACACCTTATAATATGTTAGTAAATCATCTCCCAATGCCATTTTTTTAAAGAAGTCATTCATCAATGGGGAATTAGCTCAGATGGTAGAGCGCTCGCTTAGCATGCGAGAGGTAGCGAGATCGATGCTCGCATTCTCCAAATGTTTTATCCTTTCATTTCATTTGTAGATACCCTTCAAAGTCCAAATGTTTTAATCTTTCATTTTATTTGTATATACCCTTCACAGTTACAAATAGTTTTTTGTCATGCAACATATAAAAATATTTAGTCAGACTTAGCTAATTATGACAACTACTCACACCATTTTAAAAGAGAGACCCCTTATAATATGTTAGTAAATGATCTCCCAATGCCTTTTTTTTGAACTTGTCATTCATCAATGGGGAATTAGCTCAGATGGTAGAGCGCTCGCTTAGTATGCGAGAGGTAGCGAGATCGATGCTCGCATTCTCCAAATGATTTAGCCTTTCATTTCATTTGTAGATACCCTTCACAGTCCAAATCTTTTAATCTTTCATTTTATTTGTATATACCCTTCACAGTTACAAATAATTTTTTGTCATGCAACATATAAAAATATTTAGTCAGACTTAGCTAATTATGACTAGTACTCACACCATTTTAAAAGAGAGACACCTTATAATATGTTAGTAAATCATCTCCCAATGCCATTTTTTTGAAGTAGTCATTCATCAATGGGGAATTAGCTCAGATGGTAGAGCGCTCGCTTAGCATGCGAGAGGTAGCGAGATCGATGCTCGCATTCTCCAAAGGTTTTATCCTTTCATTTCATTTGTAGATACCCTTCAAAGTCCAAATGTTTTAATCTTTCATTTTATTTGTATATACCCAGGGGAGCCGAGAGAGGGGGGGAGCGGGTACTAATTACCCGGGCCCACAGTTGCTGAAGGGGCCCCGCAGGGGCCCTGGTCTGACCCCTCCATCCCTCCCGGGTAGCAACAGTAGCACACACTTCTACAGCATGTGCTGTGCTGACAGCAGGCTCAGCATGAGTGTCTCACTGACAGCGTGAGAGGTCATGCTGAGCCTGCAGTCAGCACAGCACATGCTGTAGGTGTGTGCTGCTTCTGAGATTAGTTTTTAGAGTTTTCTTTCACCCTCCTCTAAACATTTTGGGGGCGTGGCCTAAGTGTGGGAGGTTCCCACAACACACTTAGGCCACGCCCCCAAAATTTTACCGGGGCCCGGCATTCCTCTCGGCTGCCCTGTATATACCCTTCACAGTTACAAATAGTTTTTTGTCATGCAACATATAAAAATATTTAATCAGACTTAGCTAATTATGACAACTACTCACACCATTTTAAAAGAGAGACACCTTATAATATGTTAGAAAATGATCTCCCAATGCCATTTTTTGAACTAGTCTTTCATCAATGGGGAATTAGCTCAGATGTTAGAGCGCTCGCTTAGCATGCGAGAGGTAGCAAGATCGATGCTCGCATTCTCCAACTGTTTTATCCTTTTATTTCATTTGTAGATACCCTTCAAAGTCCAAATGTTTTAATCTTTCATTTTATTTGTATATACCCTTCACAGTTACAAATAGTTTTTTGTCATGCAACATATAAAAATATTTAGTCAGACTTAGCTAATTATGCCAACTACTCACACCATTTTAAAGGAGATACACCTTATAATATGTTAGTAAATCATCTCCCAATGCCATTTTTTTAAAGAAGTCATTCATCAATGGGGAATTAGCTTAGATGGTAGAGCGCTCGCTTAGCATGCGAGAGGTAGTGAGAACGATGCTCGCATTCTCCAAATGATTTAGCCTTTCATTTCATTTGTAGATACCCTTCACAGTCCAAATCTTTTAATCTTTCATTTTATTTGTATTCACAGTTACAAATAGTTTTTTGTCATGCAACATATAAAAATATTCAGTCAGACTTAGCTAATTATGCCAACTACTCACACCATTTTAAAGGAGATACACCTTATAATATGTTAGTAAATCATCTCCCAATGCCATTTTTTTAAAGAAGTCATTCATCAATGGGGAATTAGCTCAGATGGTAGAGCGCTCGCTTAGCATGCGAGAGCTAGCGAGAACGATGCTCGCATTCTCCAAATGTTTTATCCTTTCAATTCATTTGTAGATACCCTTCAAAGTCCAAATGTTTTAATCTTTCATTTTATTTGTATATACCCTTCACAGTTACAAATAGTTTTTTGTCATGCAACATATAAAAATATTTAGTCAGACTTAGCTAATTATGACAACTACTCACACCATTTTAAAAGAGAGACACCTTATAATATGTTAGTAAATCATCTCCCAATGCCATTTTTTTTGAAGTTTGCATTCATCAATGGGGAATTAGCTCAGCCGGTAGAGCGCTCACTTAGCATGCGAGAGGTAGCGAGATCGATGCTCGCATTCTCCAAATGATTTAGCCTTTCATTTCATTTGTAGATACCCTTCACAGTCCAAATCTTTTAATCTTTCATTTTATTTGTATTCACAGTTACAAATAGTTTTTTGTCATGCAACATATAAAAATATTCAGTCAGACTTAGCTAATTATGCCAACTACTCACACCATTTTAAAGGAGATACACCTTATAATATGTTAGTAAATCATCTCCCAATGCCATTTTTTTAAAGAAGTCATTCATCAATGGGGAATTAGCTCAGATGGTAGAGAGCTCGCTTAGCATGCGAGAGGTAGCGAGAACGATGCTCGCATTCTCCTAATGTTTTATCCTTTCATTTCATTTGTAGATACCCTTCAAAGTCCAAATGTTTTAATCTTTCATTTTATTTGTATATACCCTTCACAGTTACAAATAGTTTTTTGTCATGCAACATATAAAAATATTTAGTCAGACTTAGCTAATTATGACAACTACTCACACCATTTTAAAAGAGAGACACCTTATAATATGTTAGTAAATCATCTCCCAATGCCATTTTTTTTGAAGTTGTCATTCATCGATGGGGAATTAGCTCAGATGGTAGAGCGCTCGCTTAGCATGCGAGAGGTAGCGAGATCGATGCTCGCATTCTCCAAATGATTTAGCCTTTCATTTCATTTGTAGATACCCTTCACAGTCCAAATGTTTTAATCTTTCATTTTATTTGTATATACCCTTCACAGTTACACATAGTTTTTTTGTCATGCGAAATATAAAAATATTTAGTCAGACTTAGCTAATTATGACATCTACTCACACCATTTTAAAAGAGAGACACCTTATAATATGTTAGTAAATGATCTCCCAATGCCTTTCATTTGAACTTGTCATTCATCAATGGGGAATTAGCTCAGATGGTAGAGCGCTCGCTTAGCATGCGAGAGGTAGCGAGATCGATGCTCGCATTCTCCAAATGTTTTATCCTTTCATTTCATTTGTAGATACCCTTCACAGTCCAAATGTTTTAATCTATCATTTTATTTGTATATACCCTTCACAGTTACAAATAGTTTTTTGTCATGCAACATATAAAAATATTTAGTCAGACTTAGCTAATTATGACAACTACTCACACCATTTTAAAAGAGAGACACCTTATAATATGTTAGTAAATCATCTCCCAATGCCATTTTTTTTTGAAGTTGTCATTCATCAATGGGGAATTAGCTCAGATGGTAGAGCGCTCACTTAGCATGCGAGAGGTAGCGAGATCGATGCTCGCATTCTCCAAATGATTTAGCCTTTCATTTAATTTGTAGATACCCTTCACAGTCCAAATCTTTTAATCTTTCATTTTATTTGTATTCACAGTTACAAATAGTTTTTTGTCATGCAACATATAAAAATATTCAGTCAGACTTAGCTAATTATGCCAACTACTCACACCATTTTAACAGAGAGACACCTTATAATATGTTAGAAAATGATCTCCCAATGCCATTTTTTGAACTAGTCTTTCATCAATGGGGAATTAGCTCAGATGGTAGAGCGTTTAGCATGCGAGAGGTAGCGAGATCGATGCTCGCATTCTCCAAACGTTTTATCCTTTCATTTCATTTGTAGATACCCTTCAAAGTCCAAATGTTTTAATCTTTCACTTTATTTGTATATACCCTTCACAGTTACAAATAGTTTTTTGTCATGCAACATATAAAAATATTTAGTCAGACTTAGCTAATTATGCCAACTACTCACACCATTTTAAAAGAGAGACACCTTATAATATGTTAGTAAATCATCTGCCAATGCCATTTTTTTGAAGTTTTTATTCATCAATGGGGAATTAGCTCAGATGGTAGAGCGCTCGCTTAGCATGCGAGAGGTAGCGAGATCGATGCTCGCATTCTCCAAATGATTTAGCCTTTCATTTCATTTGTAGATACCCTTCACAGTCCAAATTTTTGAATCTTTCATTTTATTTGTGTATACCCTTCACAGTTACACATAGTTTTTTTGTCATGCAACATATAAAAATATTTAGTCAGACTTAGCTAATTATGACATCTACTCACACCATTTTAAAAGAGAGACACCTTATAATATGTTAGTAAATGATCTCCCAATGCCTTTCATTTGAACTTGTCATTCATCAATGGGGAGTTAGCTCAGCCGGTAGAGCGCTCACTTAGCATGCGAGAGGTAGCGAGATCGATGCTCGCATTCTCCAAATGATTTAGCCTTTCATTTCATTTGTAGATACCCTTCAAAGTCCAAATGTTTTAATCTTTCATTTTATTTGTATATACCCTTCACAGTTACAAATAGTTTTTTGTCATGCAACATATAAAAATATTCAGTCAGACTTAGCTAATTATGCCAACTACTCACACCATTTTAAAGGAGATACACCTTATAATATGTTAGTAAATCATCTCCCAATGCCATTTTTTTTTGAAGTTGTCATTCATCAATGGGGAATTAGCTCAGATGGTAGAGCGCTCGCTTAGCATGCGAGAGGTAGCAAGATCGTTGCTCGCATTCTCCAAATGTTTTATCCTTTCATTTCATTTGTAGATACCCTTTAAAGTCCAAATGTTTTAATCTTTCATTTTTATTTGTATATACCCTTCACAGTTACAAATAGTTTTTTGTCATGCAACATATAAAAATATTCAGTCAGACTTAGCTAATTATGCCAACTACTCACACCATTTTAAAGGAGATACACCTTATAATATGTTAGTAAATCATCTCCCAATGCCATTTTTTTAAAGAAGTCATTCATCAATGGGGAATTAGCTCAGATGGTAGAGCGCTCGCTTAGCATGCGAGAGGTAGCAAGATCGATGCTCGCATTCTCCAAATGTTTTATCCTTTCATTTCATTTGTAGATACCCTTCAAAGTCCAAATGTTTTAATCTTTCATTTTATTTGTATATACCCTTCACAGTTACAAATAGTTTTTTGTCATGCAACATATAAAAATATTCAGTCAGACTTAGCTAATTATGCCAACTACTCACACCATTTTAAAGGAGATACACCTTATAATATGTTAGTAAATCATCTCCCAATGCCATTTTTTTTAAAGAAGTCATTCATCAATGGGGAATTAGCTCAGATGGTAGAGCGCTCGCTTAGCATGCGAGAGGTAGCGAGATCGATGCTCGCATTCTCCAAATGTTTTATCCTTTCATTTCATTTGTAGATACCCTTCAAAGTCCAAATGTTTTAATCTTTCATTTTATTTGTATATACCCTTCACAGTTACAAATAGTTTTTTGTCATGCAACATATAAAAATATTTAGTCAGACTTAGCTAATTATGACAACTACTCACACCATTTTAAAAGAGAGACACCTTATAATATGTTAGTAAATGATCTCCCAATGCCTTTTTTTTTAACTTGTCATTCATCAATGGGGAATTAGCTCAGATGGTAGAGCGCTCGCTTAGCATGCGAGAGGTAGCGAGATCGATGCTTGCATTCTCCAAATGTTTTATCCTTTCATTTCATTTGTAGATACCCTTCAAAGTCCAAATGTTTTAATCTTTCATTTTTATTTGTATATACCCTTCACAGTTACAAATAGTTTTTTGTCATGCAACATATAAAAATATTCAGTCAGACTTAGCTAATTATGCCAACTACTCACACCATTTTAAAGGAGATACACCTTATAATATGTTAGTAAATCATCTCCCAATGCCATTTTTTTAAAGAAGTCATTCATCAATGGGGAATTAGCTCAGATGGTAGAGCGCTCGCTTAGCATGCGAGAGGTAGCAAGATCGATGCTCGCATTCTCCAAATGTTTTATCCTTTCATTTCATTTGTAGATACCCTTCAAAGTCCAAATGTTTTAATCTTTCATTTTATTTGTATATACCCTTCACAGTTACAAATAGTTTTTTGTCATGCAACATATAAAAATATTTAGTCAGACTTAGCTAATTATGACTAGTACTCACACCATTTTAAAAGAGAGACACCTTATAATATGTTAGTAAATCATCTCCCAATGCCATTTTTTTGAAGTAGTCACTCATCAATGGGGAATTAGCTCAGATGGTAGAGCGCTCGCTTAGCATGCGAGAGGTAGCGAGATCGATGCTCGCATTCTCCAAAGGTTTTATCCTTTCATTTCATTTGTAGATACCCTTCAAAGTCCAAATGTTTTAATCTTTCATTTTATTTGTATATACCCAGGGGAGCCGAGAGAGGGGGGGAGCGGGTACTAATTACCCGGGCCCACAGTTGCTGAAGGGGCCCCGCAGGGGCCCTGGTCTGACCCCTCCATCCCTCCCGGGTAGCAACAGTAGCACACACTTCTACAGCATGTGCTGTGCTGACAGCAGGCTCAGCATGAGTGTCTCACTGACAGCGTGAGAGGTCATGCTGAGCCTGCAGTCAGCACAGCACATGCTGTAGGTGTGTGCTGCTTCTGAGATTAGTTTTTAGAGTTTTCTTTCACCCTCCTCTAAACATTTTGGGGGCGTGGCCTAAGTGTGGGAGGTTCCCACAACACACTTAGGCCACGCCCCCAAAATTTTACCGGGGCCCGGCATTCCTCTCGGCTGCCCTGTATATACCCTTCACAGTTACAAATAGTTTTTTGTCATGCAACATATAAAAATATTTAATCAGACTTAGCTAATTATGACAACTACTCACACCATTTTAAAAGAGAGACACCTTATAATATGTTAGAAAATGATCTCCCAATGCCATTTTTTGAACTAGTCTTTCATCAATGGGGAATTAGCTCAGATGGTAGAGCGCTCGCTTAGCATGCGAGAGGTAGCAAGATCGATGCTCGCATTCTCCAACTGTTTTATCCTTTTATTTCATTTGTAGATACCCTTCAAAGTCCAAATGTTTTAATCTTTCATTTTTTTTGTATATACCCTTCACAGTTACAAATAGTTTTTTGTCATGTAACATATAAAAATATTTAGTCAGACTTAGCTAATTATGCCAACTACTCACGCCATTTTAAAGGAGATACACCTTATAATATGTTAGTAAATCATCTCCCAATGCCATTTTTTTAAAGAAGTCATTCATCAATGGGGAATTAGCTCAGATGGTAGAGCGCTCGCTTAGCATGCGAGAGGTAGTGAGAACGATGCTCGCATTCTCCAAATGATTTAGCCTTTCATTTCATTTGTAGATACCCTTCACAGTCCAAATCTTTTAATCTTTCATTTTATTTGTATTCACAGTTACAAATAGTTTTTTGTCATGCAACATATAAAAATATTCAGTCAGACTTAGCTAATTATGCCAACTACTCACACCATTTTAAAGGAGATACACCTTATAATATGTTAGTAAATCATCTCCCAATGCCATTTTTTTAAAGAAGTCATTCATCAATGGGGAATTAGCTCAGATGGTAGAGCGCTCGCTTAGCATGCGAGAGCTAGCGAGAACGATGCTCGCATTCTCCAAATGTTTTATCCTTTCATTTCATTTGTAGATACCCTTCAAAGTCCAAATGTTTTAATCTTTCATTTTATTTGTATATACCCTTCACAGTTACAAATAGTTTTTTGTCATGCAACATATAAAAATATTTAGTCAGACTTAGCTAATTATGACAACTACTCACACCATTTTAAAAGAGAGACACCTTATAATATGTTAGTAAATCATCTCCCAATGCCATTTTTTTTGAAGTTGTCATTTATCAATGGGGAATTAGCTCAGCCGGTAGAGCGCTCACTTAGCATGCGAGAGGTAGCGAGATCGATGCTCGCATTCTCCAAATGATTTAGCCTTTCATTTCATTTGTAGATACCCTTCACAGTCCAAATCTTTTAATCTTTCATATTATTTGTATTCACAGTTATAAATAGTTTTTTGTCATGCAACATATAAAAATATTCAGTCAGACTTAGCTAATTATGCCAACTACTCACACCATTTTAAAGGAGATACACCTTATAATATGTTAGTAAATCATCTCCCAATGCCATTTTTTTAAAGAAGTCATTCATCAATGGGGAATTAGCTCAGATGGTAGAGAGCTCGCTTAGCATGCGAGAGGTAGCGAGAACGATGCTCGCATTCTCCAAATGTTTTATCCTTTCATTTCATTTGTAGATACCCTTCAAAGTCCAAATGTTTTAATCTTTCATTTTATTTGTATATACCCTTCACAGTTACAAATAGTTTTTTGTCATGCAACATATAAAAATATTTAGTCAGACTTAGCTAATTATGACAACTACTCACACCATTTTAAAAGAGAGACACCTTATAATATGTTAGTAAATCATCTCCCAATGCCATTTTTTTTTTTAAGTTGTCATTCATCGATGGGGAATTAGCTCAGATGGTAGAGCGCTCGCTTAGCATGCGAGAGGTAGCGAGATCGATGCTCGCATTCTCCAAATGATTTAGCCTTTCATTTCATTTGTAGATACCCTTCACAGTCCAAATGTTTTAATCTTTCATTTTATTTGTATATACCCTTCACAGTTACACATAGTTTTTTTGTCATGCAACATATAAAAATATTTAGTCAGACTTAGCTAATTATGACATCTACTCACACCATTTTAAAAGAGAGACACCTTATAATATGTTAGTAAATGATCTCCCAATGCCTTTCATTTGAACTTGTCATTCATCAATGGGGAATTAGCTCAGATGGTAGAGCGCTCGCTTAGCATGCGAGAGGTAGCAAGATCGTTGCTCGCATTCTCCAAATGTTTTATCCTTTCATTTCATTTGTAGATACCCTTCAAAGTCCAAATGTTTTAATCTTTCATTTTTATTTGTATATACCCTTCACAGTTACAAATAGTTTTTTGTCATGCAACATATAAAAATATTCAGTCAGACTTAGCTAATTATGCCAACTACTCACACCATTTTAAAGGAGATACACCTTATAATATGTTAGTAAATCATCTCCCAATGCCATTTTTTTAAAGAAGTCATTCATCAATGGGGAATTAGCTCAGATGGTAGAGCGCTCGCTTAGCATGCGAGAGCTAGCGAGAACGATGCTCGCATTCTCCAAATGTTTTATCCTTTCATTTCATTTGTAGATACCCTTCAAAGTCCAAATGTTTTAATCTTTCATTTTATTTGTATATACCCTTCACAGTTACAAATAGTTTTTTGTCATGCAACATATAAAAATATTTAGTCAGACTTAGCTAATTATGACAACTACTCACACCATTTTAAAAGAGAGACACCTTATAATATGTTAGTAAATCATCTCCCAATGCCATTTTTTTTGAAGTTGTCATTCATCAATGGGGAATTAGCTCAGCCGGTAGAGCGCTCACTTAGCATGCGAGAGGTAGCGAGATCGATGCTCGCATTCTCCAAATGATTTAGCCTTTCATTTCATTTGTAGATACCCTTCACAGTCCAAATCTTTTAATCTTTCATTTTATTTGTATTCACAGTTACAAATAGTTTTTTGTCATGCAACATATAAAAATATTCAGTCAGACTTAGCTAATTATGCCAACTACTCACACCATTTTAAAGGAGATACACCTTATAATATGTTAGTAAATCATCTCCCAATGCCATTTTTTTAAAGAAGTCATTCATCAATGGGGAATTAGCTCAGATGGTAGAGAGCTCGCTTAGCATGCGAGAGGTAGCGAGAACGATGCTCGCATTCTCCAAATGTTTTATCCTTTCATTTCATTTGTAGATACCCTTCAAAGTCCAAATGTTTTAATCTTTCATTTTATTTGTATATACCCTTCACAGTTACAAATAGTTTTTTGTCATGCAACATATAAAAATATTTAGTCAGACTTAGCTAATTATGACAACTACACACACCATTTTAAAAGAGAGACACCTTATAATATGTTAGTAAATCATCTCCCAATGCCATTTTTTTTGAAGTTGTCATTCATTGATGGGGAATTAGCTCAGATGGTAGAGCGCTCGCTTAGCATGCGAGAGGTAGCGAGATCGATGCTCGCATTCTCCAAATGATTTAGCCTTTCATTTCATTTGTAGATACCCTTCACAGTCCAAATGTTTTAATCTTTCATTTTATTTGTATATACCCTTCACAGTTACACATAGTTTTTTTGTCATGCAACATATAAAAATATTTAGTCAGACTTAGCTAATTATGACATCTACTCACACCATTTTAAAAGAGAGACACCTTATAATATGTTAGTAAATCATCTCCCAATGCCATTTTTTTAAAGAAGTCATTCATCAATGGGGAATTAGCTCAGATGGTAGAGCGCTCGCTTAGCATGCGAGAGGTAGCGAGATCGATGCTCGCATTCTCCAAATGTTTTATCCTTTCATTTCATTTGTAGATACCCTTCACAGTCCAAATGTTTTAATCTATCATTTTATTTGTATATACCCTTCACAGTTACAAATAGTTTTTTGTCATGCAACATATAAAAATATTTAGTCAGACTTAGCTAATTATGACATCTACTCACACCATTTTAAAAGAGAGACACCTTATAATATGTTAGTAAATCATCTCCCAATGCCATTTTTTTAAAGAAGTCATTCATCAATGGGGAATTAGCTCAGATGGTAGAGCGCTCGCTTAGCATGCGAGAGGTAGCGAGATCGATGCTCGCATTCTCCAAATGTTTTATCCTTTCATTTCATTTGTAGATACCCTTCACAGTCCAAATGTTTTAATCTATCATTTTATTTGTATATACCCTTCACAGTTACAAATAGTTTTTTGTCATGCAACATATAAAAATATTTAGTCAGACTTAGCTAATTATGACAACTACTCACACCATTTTAAAAGAGAGACACCTTATAATATGTTAGTAAATCATCTCCCAATGCCATTTTTTTTTGAAGTTGTCATTCATCAATGGGGAATTAGCTCAGATGGTAGAGCGCTCACTTAGCATGCGAGAGGTAGCGAGATCGATGCTCGCATTCTCCAAATGATTTAGCCTTTCATTTAATTTGTAGATACCCTTCACAGTCCAAATCTTTTAATCTTTCATTTTATTTGTATTCACAGTTACAAATAGTTTTTTGTCATGCAACATATAAAAATATTCAGTCAGACTTAGCTAATTATGCCAACTACTCACACCATTTTAACAGAGAGACACCTTATAATATGTTAGAAAATGATCTCCCAATGCCATTTTTTGAACTAGTCTTTCATCAATGGGGAATTAGCTTAGATGGTAGAGCGTTTAGCATGCGAGAGGTAGCGAGATCGATGCTCGCATTCTCCAAACGTTTTATCCTTTCATTTCATTTGTAGATACCCTTCAAAGTCCAAATGTTTTAATCTTTCACTTTATTTGTATATACCCTTCACAGTTACAAATAGTTTTTTGTCATGCAACATATAAAAATATTTAGTCAGACTTAGCTAATTATGCCAACTACTCACACCATTTTAAAAGAGAGACACCTTATAATATGTTAGTAAATCATCTCCCAATGCCATTTTTTTGAAGTTTTTATTCATCAATGGGGAATTAGCTCAGATGGTAGAGCGCTCGCTTAGCATGCGAGAGGTAGCGAGATTGATGCTCTCAATTTCCAAATGTTTTATCCTTTCATTTCATTTGTAGATACCCTACACAGTCCAAATGTTTTAATCTTTCATTTTATTTGTATTCACAGTTACAAATAGTTTTTTGTCATGCAACATATAAAAATATTTAGTCATACTTAGCTAATTATGCCAACTACTCAAACCATTTTAAAGGAGAGACACCTTATAATATGTTAGTAAATCATCTCCCAATGCCATTTTTTTGAAGTAGTCATTCATCAATGGGGAATTAGCTCAGATGGTAGAGCGCTCGCTTAGCATGCGAGAGGTAGTGAGAACGATGCTCGCATTCTCCAAATGATTTAGCCTTTCATTTCATTTGTAGATACCCTTCACAGTCCAAATCTTTTAATCTTTCATTTTATTTGTATTCACAGTTACAAATAGTTTTTTGTCATGCAACATATAAAAATATTTAGTCAGACTTAGCTAATTATGCCAACTACTCAAACCATTTTAAAGGAGAGACACCTTATAATATGTTAGTAAATCATCTCCCAATGCCATTTTTTTGAAGTAGTCATTCATCAATGGGGAATTAGCTCAGATGGTAGAGCGCTCGCTTAGCATGCGAGAGGTAGCGAGATCGATGCTCGCATTCTCCAAATGTTTTATCCTTTCATTTCATTTGTAGATACCCTTCAAAGTCCAAATGTTTTAATCTTTCATTTTATTTGTATTCACAGTTACAAATAGTTTTTTGTCATGCAACATATAAAAATAGTTAGTCAGACTTAGCTAATTATGCCAACTACTCACACCATTTTAAAGGAGAGACACCTTATAATATGTTAGTAAATGATCTCCCAATGCCTTTTTTTGAAGTAGTCATTCATCAATGGGGAATTAGCTCAGATGGTAGAGCGCTCACTTAGCATGCGAGAGGTAGCGAGATCGATGCTCGCATTCTCCAAATGTTTTATCCTTTCATTTCATTTGTAGATACCCTTCAAAGTCCAAATGTTTTAATCTTTCATTTTATTTGTATATACCCTTCACAGTTACAAATAGTTTTTTGTCATGCAACATATAAAAATATTTAGTCAGACTTAGCTAATTATGACAACTACTCACACCATTTTAAAAGAGAGACACCTTATAATATGTTAGTAAATGATCTCCCAATGCCTTTTTTTTGAACTTGTCATTCATCAATGGGGAATTAGCTCAGATGGTAGAGCGCTCGCTTAGCATGCGAGAGGTAGCGAGATCGATGCTCGCATTCTGCAAATGATTTAGCCTTTCATTTCATTTGTAGATACCCTTCACAGTCCAAATCTTTTAATCTTTCATTTTATTTGTATAAACCTTCACAGTTACAAATAATTTTTTGTCATGCAACATATAAAAATATTTAGTCAGACTTAGCTAATTATGACTAGTACTCACACCATTTTAAAAGAGAGACACCTTATAATATGTTAGTAAATCATCTCCCAATGCCATTTTTTTTAAAGAAGTCATTCATCAATGGGGAATTAGCTCAGATGGTAGAGCGCTCGCTTAGCATGCGAGAGGTAGCAAGATCGATGCTCGCATTCTCCAACTGTTTTATCCTTTCATTTCATTTGTAGATACCCTTCAAAGTCCAAATGTTTTAATCTTTCATTTTATTTGTATATACCCTTCACAGTTACAAATAGTTTTTTGTCATGCAACATATAAAAATATTCAGTCAGACTTAGCTAATTATGCCAACTACTCACACCATTTTAAAGGAGATACACCTTATAATATGTTAGTAAATCATCTCCCAATGCCATTTTTTTAAAGAAGTCATTCATCAATGGGGAATTAGCTCAGATGGTAGAGCGCTCGCTTAGCATGCGAGAGGTAGCGAGATCGATGCTCGCATTCTCCAAATGTTTTATCCTTTCATTTCATTTGTAGATACCCTTCACAGTCCAAATGTTTTAATCTATCATTTTATTTGTATATACCCTTCACAGTTACAAATAGTTTTTTGTCATGCAACATATAAAAATATTTAGTCAGACTTAGCTAATTATGACAACTACTCACACCATTTTAAAAGAGAGACACCTTATAATATGTTAGTAAATCATCTCCCAATGCCATTTTTTTTGAAGTTGTCATTCATCAATGGGGAATTAGCTCAGACGGTAGAGCGCTCGCTTAGCATGCGAGAGGTAGCAAGATCGATGCTCGCATTCTCCAACTGTTTTATCCTTTCATTTCATTTGTAGATACCCTTCAAAGTCCAAATGTTTTAATCTTTCATTTTATTTGTATATACCCTTCACAGTTACAAATAGTTTTTTGTCATGCAACATATAAAAATATTCAGTCAGACTTAGCTAATTATGCCAACTACTCACACCATTTTAAAGGAGATACACCTTATAATATGTTAGTAAATCATCTCCCAATGCCATTTTTTTAAAGAAGTCATTCATCAATGGGGAATTAGCTCAGATGGTAGAGCGCTCGCTTAGCATGCGAGTGGTAGCGAGATCGATGCTCGCATTCTCCAAATGTTTTATCCTTTCATTTCATTTGTAGATACCCTTCACAGTCCAAATGTTTTAATCTATCATTTTATTTGTATATACCCTTCACAGTTACAAATAGTTTTTTGTCATGCAACATATAAAAATATCCAGTCAGACTTAGCTAATTATGCCAACTACTCACACCATTTTAAAAGAGAGACACCTTATAATATGTTAGTAAATCATCTCCCAATGCCATTTTTTTGAAGTTATCATTCATCAATGGGGAATTAGCTCAGACGGTAGAGCGCTCGCTTAGCATGTGAGAGGTAGCAAGATCGATGCTCGCATTCTCCAACTGTTTTATCCTTTCATTTCATTTGTAGATACCCTTCAAAGTCCAAATGTTTTAATCTTTCATTTTATTTGTATATACCCTTCACAGTTACAAATAGTTTTTTGTCATGCAACATATAAAAATATTCAGTCAGACTTAGCTAATTATGCCAACTACTCACACCATTTTAAAGGAGATACACCTTATAATATGTTAGTAAATCATCTCCCAATGCCATTTTTTTAAAGAAGTCTTTCATCAATGGGGAATTAGCTCAGATGGTAGAGCGTTTAGCATGCGAGAGGTAGCGAGATCGATGCTCGCATTCTCCAAATGTTTTATCCTTTCATTTAATTTGTAGATACCCTTCAAAGTCCAAATGTTTTAATCTTTCACTTTATTTGTATATACCCTTCACAGTTACAAATAGTTTTTTGTCATGCAGCATATAAAAATATTTAGTCAGACTTAGCTAATTATGCCAACTACTCACACCATTTTAAAAGAGAGACACCTTATAATATGTTAGTAAATCATCTCCCAATGCCATTTTTTTGAAGTTATCATTCATCAATGGGGAATTAGCTCAGATGGTAGAGCGCTCGCTTAGCATGCGAGAGGTAGCGAGATCGATGCTCTCAATCTCCAAATGTTTTATCCTTTCATTTCATTTGTAGATACCCTTCAAAGTCCAAATGTTTTAATCTTTCATTTTATTTGTATTCACAGTTACAAATAGTTTTTTGTCATGCAACATATAAAAATATTTAGTCAGACTTAGCTAATTATGCCAACTACTCACACCATTTTAAAAGAGAGACACCTTATAATATGTTAGTAAATCATCTCCCAATGCCATTTTTTTGAAGTTATCATTCATCAATGGGGAATTAGCTCAGACGGTAGAGCGCTCGCTTAGCATGCGAGAGGTAGCAAGATCGATGCTCACATTCTCCAACTGTTTTATCCTTTCATTTCATTTGTAGATACCCTTCAAAGTCCAAATGTTTTAATCTTTCATTTTATTTGTATTCACAGTTACAAATAGTTTTTTGTCATGCAACATATAAAAATATTTAGTCAGACTTAGCTAATTATGCCAACTACTCACACCATTTTAAAGGAGAGACACCTCATAATATGTTAGTAAATCATCTCCCAATGCCATTTTTTTGAAGTAGTCATTCATCAATGGGGAATTAGCTCAGATGGTAGAGTGCTCGCTTAGCATGCGAGAGGTAGCGAGATCGATGCTCGCATTCTCCAAATGTTTTATCCTTTCATTTCATTTGTAGATACCCTTCAAAGTCCAAATGTTTTAATCTTACATTTTATTTGTATATACCCTTCACAGTTACAAATAGTTTTTTGTCATGCAACATATAAAAATATTTAATCAGACTTAGCTAATTATGACAACTACTCACACCATTTTAAAAGAGAGACACCTTATAATATGTTATTAAATCATCTCCCAATGCCATTTTTTTGAAGTTGTTATTCATAAATGGGGAATTAGCTCAGATGGTAGAGCGCTCGCTTAGCATGCGAGAGGTAGCGAGATCGATGCTCGCATTCTCCAAATGATTTAGCCTTTCATTTCATTTGTAGATACCCTTCACAGTCCAAACGTTTTAATCTTTCATTTTATTTGTATATACCCTTCACAGTTACAAATAGTTTTTTGTCATGCAACATATAAAAATATTTAATCAGACTTAGCTAATTATGACAACTACTCACACCATTTTAAAAGAGAGACACCTTATAATATGTTAGGAAATGATCTCCCAATGCCATTTTTTGAACTAGTCTTTCATCAATGGAGAATTAGCTCAGATGGTAGAGCGTTTAGCATGCGAGAGGTAGCGAGATCGATGCTCGCATTCTCCAAATGTTTTATCCTTTCATTTCATTTGTAGATACCCTTCAAAGTCTAAATGTTTTAATCTTTCATTTTATTTGTATATACCCTTCACAGTTACAAATAGTTTTTTGTCATGCAACATATAAAAATATTTAGTCAGACTTAGCTAATTATGCCAACTACTCACACCATTTTAAAAGAGAGACACCTTATAATATGTTAGTAAATCATCTCCCAATGCCATTTTTTTGAAGTTGTCATTCATCAATGGGGATTTAGCTCAGATGGTAGAGCGTTCGCTTAGCATGCGAGAGGTAGCGAGATCGATGCTCGCATTCTCCAAATGTTTTATCCTTTCATTTCACTTGTAGATACCCTTCACAGTCCAAATGTTTTAATCTTTCATTTTATTTGTATATACCCTTCACAGTTACAAATAGTTTTTTGTCATGCAACATATAAAAATATTTAGTCAGACTTAGCTAATTATGACTAGTACTCACACCATTTTAAAAGAGAGACACCTTATAATATGTTAGTAAATGATCTCCCAATGCCTTTTTTTGAACTTGTCATTCATCAATGGGGAATTAGCTCAGATGGTAGAGCGCTCGCTTAGCATGCGAGAGGTAGCGAGATCGATGCTCGCATTCTCCAAATGTTTTATCCTTTCATTTCATTTGTAGATACCCTTCACAGTGCAAATTTTTAAATCTTTCATTTTATTTGTGTATACCCTTCACAGTTACACATAGTTTTTTTGTCATGCAACATATAAAAATATTTATTTAGACTTAGCTAATTATGACAACTACTCACACCATTTTAAAAGAGACACCTTATAATATGTTAGTAAATGATCTCCCAATGCCTTTTTTTAAACTTGTCATTCATCAATGTGAATTAGCTCAGATGTTAGAGCGCTCGCTTAGCATGCGAGAGGTAGCGAGATCGATGCTCGCATTCTCCAAATGTTTTATCCTTTCATTTCATTTGTAGATACCCTTCACAGTCCAAATGTTTTAATCTATCATTTTATTTGTATATACCCTTCACAGTTACAAATAGTTTTTTGTCATGCAACATATAAAAATATTTAGTCAGACTTAGCTAATTATGACAACTACTCACACCATTTTAAAAGAGAGACACCTTATAATATGTTAGTAAATCATCTCCCAATGCCATTTTTTTTGAAGTTGTCATTCATCAATGGGGAATTAGCTCAGACGGTAGAGCGCTCACTTAGCATGCGAGAGGTAGCGAGATCGATGCTTGCATTCTCCAAATGATTTAGCCTTTCATTTCATTTGTAGATACCCTTCACAGTCCAAATCTTTTAATCTTTCATTTTATTTGTATTCACAGTTACAAATAGTTTTTTGTCATGCAACATATAAAAATATTCAGTCAGACTTAGCTAATTATGCCAACTACTCACACCATTTTAAAGGAGATACACCTTATAATATGTTAGTAAATCATCTCCCAATGCCATTTTTTTAAAGAAGTCATTCATCAATGGGGAATTAGCTCAGATGGTAGAGCGCTCGCTTAGCATGCGAGAGGTAGCGAGAACGATGCTCCCATTCTCCAAATGTTTTATCCTTTCATTTCATTTGTAGATACCCTTCAAAGTCCAAATGTTTTAATCTTTCATTTTATTTGTATATACCCTTCACAGTTACAAATAGTTTTTTGTCATGCAACATATAAAAATATTTAGTCAGACTTAGCTAATTATGACAACTACTCACACCATTTTAAAAGAGAGACACCTTATAATATGTTAGTAAATCATCTCCCAATGCCATTTTTTTTTAAGTTGTCATTCATCAATGGGGAATTAGCTCAGATGGTAGAGCGCTCGCTTAGCATGCGAGAGGTAGCGAGATCGATGCTCGCATTCTCCAAATGATTTAGCCTTTCATTTCATTTGTAGATACCCTTCACAGTCCAAATGTTTTAATCTTTCATTTTATTTGTATATACCCTTCACAGTTACAAATAGTTTTTTGTCATGCAACATATAAAAATATTTAATCAGACTTAGCTAATTATGACAACTACTCACACCATTTTAAAAGAGAGACACCTTATAATATGTTAGAAAATGATCTCCCAATGCCATTTTTTGAACTAGTCTTTCATCAATGGGGAATTAGCTCAGATGGTAGAGCGTTTAGCATGCGAGAGGTAGCGAGATCGATGCTCGCATTCTCCAAATGTTTTATCCTTTCATTTAATTTGTAGATACCCTTCAAAGTCCAAATGTTTTAATCTTTCACTTTATTTGTATATACCCTTCACAGTTACAAATAGTTTTTTGTCATGCAACATATAAAAATATTTAGTCAGACTTAGCTAATTATGCCAACTACTCACACCATTTTAAAAGAGAGACACCTTATAATATGTTAGTAAATCATCTCCCAATGCCATTTTTTTAAAGAAGTCATTCATCAATGGGGAATTAGCTCAGATGGTAGAGCGCTCGCTTAGCATGCGAGAGGTAGCGAGATCGATGCTCGCATTCTCCAAATGTTTTATCCTTTCATTTCATTTGTAGATACCCTTCACAGTCCAAATGTTTTAATCTATCATTTTATTTGTATATACCCTTCACAGTTACAAATAGTTTTTTGTCATGCAACATATAAAAATATCCAGTCAGACTTAGCTAATTATGCCAACTACTCACACCATTTTAAAAGAGAGACACCTTATAATATGTTAGTAAATCATCTCCCAATGCCATTTTTTTGAAGTTATCATTCATCAATGGGGAATTAGCTCAGACGGTAGAGCGCTCGCTTAGCATGCGAGAGGTAGCAAGATCGATGCTCGCATTCTCCAACTGTTTTATCCTTTCATTTCATTTGTAGATACCCTTCAAAGTCCAAATGTTTTAATCTTTCATTTTATTTGTATATACCCTTCACAGTTACAAATAGTTTTTTGTCATGCAACATATAAAAATATTCAGTCAGACTTAGCTAATTATGCCAACTACTCACACCATTTTAAAGGAGATACACCTTATAATATGTTAGTAAATCATCTCCCAATGCCATTTTTTTAAAAAAGTCTTTCATCAATGGGGAATTAGCTCAGATGGTAGAGCGCTCGCTTAGCATGCGAGAGGTAGCAAGATCGATGCTCTCAATCTCCAAATGTTTTATCCTTTCATTTCATTTGTAGATACCCTACACAGTCCAAATGTTTTAATCTTTCATTTTATTTGTATTCACAGTTACAAATAGTTTTTTGTCATGCAACATATAAAAATATTTAGTCAGACTTAGCTAATTATGCCAACTACTCACACCATTTTAAAGGAGAGACACCTCATAATATGTTAGTAAATCATCTCCCAATGCCATTTTTTTGAAGTAGTCATTCATCAATGGGGAATTAGCTCAGATGGTAGAGTGCTCGCTTAGCATGCGAGAGGTAGCGAGATCGATGCTCGCATTCTCCAAATGTTTTATCCTTTCATTTCATTTGTAGATACCCTTCAAAGTCCAAATGTTTTAATCTTACATTTTATTTGTATATACCCTTCACAGTTACAAATAGTTTTTTGTCATGCAACATATAAAAATATTTAATCAGACTTAGCTAATTATGACAACTACTCACACCATTTTAAAAGAGAGACACCTTATAATATGTTAGTAAATCATCTCCCAATGCCATTTTTTTGAAGTTGTTATTCATAAATGGGGAATTAGCTCAGATGGTAGAGCGCTCGCTTAGCATGCGAGAGGTAGTGAGATCGATGCTCGCATTCTCCAAATGATTTAGCCTTTCATTTCATTTGTAGATACCCTTCACAGTCCAAATGTTTTAATCTTTCATTTTATTTGTATATACCCTTCACAGTTACAAATAGTTTTTTGTCATGCAACATATAAAAATATTTAATCAGACTTAGCTAATTATGACAACTACTCACACCATTTTAAAAGAGAGACACCTTATAATATGTTAGGAAATGATCTCCCAATGCCATTTTTTGAACTAGTCTTTCATCAATGGAGAATTAGCTCAGATGGTAGAGCGTTTAGCATGCGAGAGGTAGCGAGATCGATGCTCGCATTCTCCAAATGTTTTATCCTTTCATTTCATTTGTAGATACCCTTCAAAGTCTAAATGTTTTAATCTTTCATTTTATTTGTATATACCCTTCACAGTTACAAATAGTTTTTTGTCATGCAACATATAAAAATATTTAGTCAGACTTAGCTAATTATGCCAACTACTCACACCATTTTAAAAGAGAGACACCTTATAATATGTTAGTAAATCATCTCCCAATGCCATTTTTTTGAAGTTGTCATTCATCAATGGGGATTTAGCTCAGATGGTAGAGCGTTCGCTTAGCATGCGAGAGGTAGCGAGATCGATGCTCGCATTCTCCAAATGTTTTATCCTTTCATTTCACTTGTAGATACCCTTCACAGTGCAAATGTTTTAATCTTTCATTTTATTTGTATATACCCTTCACAGTTACAAATAGTTTTTTGTCATGCAACATATAAAAATATTTAGTCAGACTTAGCTAATTATGACTAGTACTCACACCATTTTAAAAGAGAGACACCTTATAATATGTTAGTAAATGATCTCCCAATGCCTTTTTTTGAACTTGTCATTCATCAATGGGGAATTAGCTCAGATGGTAGAGCGCTCGCTTAGCATGCGAGAGGTAGCGAGATCGATGCTCGCATTCTCCAAATGTTTTATCCTTTCATTTCATTTGTAGATACCCTTCACAGTGCAAATTTTTGAATCTTTCATTTTATTTGTGTATACCCTTCACAGTTACACATAGTTTTTTTGTCATGCAACATATAAAAATATTTATTTAGACTTAGCTAATTATGACAACTACTCACACCATTTTAAAAGAGACACCTTATAATATGTTAGTAAATGATCTCCCAATGCCTTTTTTTAAACTTGTCATTCATCAATGTGAATTAGCTCAGATGTTAGAGCGCTCGCTTAGCATGCGAGAGGTAGCGAGATCGATGCTCACATTCTCCAAATGTTTTATCCTTTCATTTCATTTGTAGATACCCTTCACAGTTTAAAAGTTTTAATCTTTCATTTTATTTGTATTCACAGTTACAAATAGTTTTTTGTCATGCAACATATAAAAATATTTAGTCAGACTTAGCTAATTATGACAACTACTCACACCATTTTAAAAGAGAGACACCTTATAATATGTTAGTAAATCATCTCCCAATGCCATTTTTTTGAAGTAGTCATTCATCAATGGGGAATTAGCTCAGATGGTAGAGCGCTCGCTTAGCATGCGAGAGGTAGCGAGATCGATGCTCGCATTCTCCAAATGTTTTATCCTTTCATTTCATTTGTAGATACCCTTCAAAGTCTAAATGTTTTAATCTTTCATTTTATTTGTATATACCCTTCACAGTTACAAATAGTTTTTTTGTCATGCAACATATAAAAATATTTAGTCAGACTTAGCTAATTATGACAACTACTCACACCATTTTAAAAGAGAGACACCTTATAGTATGTTAGTAAATGATCTCCCAATGCCTTTTTTTTGAACTTGTCATTCATCAATGGGGAATTAGCTCAGATGGTAAAGCGCTCGATTAGCATGCGAGAGTTAGCTAGATCGATGCTCACATTCTCCAAATGTTTTATCCTTTCATTTCATTTGTAGATACCCTTTACAGTTTAAAAGTTTTAATCTTTCATTTTATTTGTATATACCCTTCACAGTTACAAATAGTTTTTTGTAATGCAACATATAAAAATATTTAGTCAGACTTAGCTAATTATGACAAGTACTCACACCATTTTAAAAGAGAGACACCTTATAATATGTTAGTAAATGATCTCCCAATGCCTTTTTTTGAACTTGACATTCATCAATGGGGAATTAGCTCAGATTGTAGAGCGCTCGCTTAGCATGCGAGAGGTAGCGAGATCGATGCTCGCATTCTCCTAATGATTTAGCCTTTCATTTCATTTGTAGATACCCTTCACAGTCCAAATTTTTGAATCTTTCATTTTATTTGTGTATACAATTCACAGTTACACATAGTTTTTTTGTCATGCAACATATAAAAATATTTAGTCAGACTTAGCTAATTATGACAACTACTCACACCATTTTAAAAGAGAGACACCTTATAATATGTTAGTAAATCATCTCCCAATGCCATTTTTTTGAAGTTTTTATTCATCAATGGGGAATTAGCTCAGATGGTAGAGCGCTCGCTTAGCATGCGAGAGGTAGCGAGATCGATGCTCGCATTCTCCAAATGATTTAGCCGTTCATTTCATTTGTAGATACCCTTCACAGTCCAAATTTTTGGATCTTTCATTTTATTTGTGTATACCCTGCACAGTTACACATAGTTTTTTTGTCATGCAACATATAAAAATATTTAGTCAGACTTAGCTAATTATGACAACTACTCACACCATTTTAAAAGAGAGACACCTTATAATATGTTAGTAAATGATCTCCCAATGCCATTTTTTTGAAGTTTTTATTCATCAATGGGGAATTAGCTCAGATGGTAGAGCGCTCGCTTAGCATGCGAGAGGTAGCGAGATCGATGCTTGCATTCTCCAAATGATTTAGCCTTTCATTTCATTTGTAGATACCCTTCACAGTCCAAATTTTTGAATCTTTCATTTTATTTGTGTATACCCTTCACAGTTACACATAGTTTTTTTGTCATGCAACATATAAAAATATTTAGTCAGACTTAGCTAATTATGACAACTACTCACACCATTTTAAAAGAGAGACACCTTATACTATGTTAGTAAATGATCTCCCAATGCCTTTTATTTGAACTTGTCATTCATCAATGGGGATTTAGCTCAGATGGTAGAGCGCTCGCTTAGCATGCGAGAGGTAGCGAGATCGATGCTCGCATTCTCCAAATGTTTTATCCTTTCATTTCATTTGTAGATACCCTTCAAAGTCCAAATGTTTTAATCTTTCATTTTATTTGTATATACCCTTCACAGTTACAAATAGTTTTTTGTCATGCAACATATAAAAATATTTAGTCAGACTTAGCTAATTATGCCAACTACTCACACCATTTTAAAAGAGAGACACCTTATAATATGTTAGTAAATCATCTCCCAATGCCATTTTTTTGAAGTTGTCATTCATCAATGGGGAATTAGCTCAGATGGTAGAGCGCTCGCTTAGCATGCGAGAGGTAGCGAGATCGATGCTCGCATTCTCCAAATGTTTTATCCTTTCATTTCATTTGTAGATACCCTTCACAGTCCAAATGTTTTAATCTTTCATTTTATTTGTATATACCCTTCACAGTTACAAATAGTTTTTTGTCATGCAACATATAAAAATATTTAGTCAGACTTAGCTAATTATGACTAGTACTCACACCATTTTAAAAGAGAGACACCTTATAATATGTTAGTAAATGATCTCCCAATGCCTTTTTTTGAACTTGTCATTCATCAATGGGGAATTAGCTCAGATGGAAGAGCGCTCGCTTAGCATGCGAGAGGTAGCGAGATCGATGCTCGCATTCTCCAAATCTTTTATCCTTTCATTTCATTTGTAGATACCCTTCAAAGTCCAAATGATTTATTCTTTCATTTTATTTGTATTCACAGTTACAAATAGTTTTTTGTCATGCAACATATAAAAATATTTAGTCAGACTTAGCTAATTATGACAACTACTCACACCATTTTAAAAGAGAGACACCTTATAATATGTTAGAAAATGATCTCCCAATGCCATTTTTTGAACTAGTCTTTCATCAATGGGGAATTAGCTCAGATGGTAGAGCGTTTAGCATGCGAGAGGTAGCGAGATCGATGCTCGCATTCTCCAAATGTTTTATCCTTTCATTTCATTTGTAGATACCCTTCAAAGTCCAAATGTTTTAATCTTTCATTTTATTTGCATATACCCTTCACAGTTACAAATAGTTTTTTGTCATGCAACATATAAAAATATTTAGTCAGACTTAGCTAATTATGCCAACTACTCACACCATTTTAAAAGAGAGACACCTTATAATATGTTAGTAAATCATCTCCCAATGCCATTTTTTTGAAGTTTTTATTCATCAATGGGGAATTAGCTCAGATGGTAGAGCGCTCGCTTAGCATGCGAGAGGTAGCGAGATCGATGCTCGCATTCTCCAAATGATTTAGCCTTTCATTTCATTTGTAGATACCCTTCACAGTCCAAATTTTTTAATCTTTCATTTTATTTGTGTATACCCTTCACAGTTACACATAGTTTTTTTGTCATGCAACATATAAAAATATTTAGTCAGACTTAGCTAATTATGACAACTACTCACACCATTTTAAAAGAGAGACACCTTATAATATGTTAGAAAATGATCTCCCAATGCTATTTTTTGAACTAGTCTTTCATCAATGGGGAATTAGCTCAGATGGTAGAGCGCTCGCTTAGCATGCGAGAGGTAGCGAGATCGATGCTCGCATTCTCCAAATGATTTAGCCTTTCATTTCATTTGTAGATACCCTTCACAGTCCAAATGTTTTAATATTTCATTTTATTTGTGTATACCCTTCACAGTTACACATAGTTTTTTTGTCATGCAACATATAAAAATATTTATTTAGACTTAGCTAATTATGACAACTACTCACACCATTTTAAAAGAGACACCTTATAATATGTTAGTAAATGATCTCCCAATGCCTTTTTTTAAACTTGTCATTCATCAATGTGAATTAGCTCAGATGTTAGAGCGCTCGCTTAGCATGCGAGAGGTAGCGAGATCGATGCTCGCATTCTCCAAATGTTTTATCCTTTCATTTCATTTGTAGATACCCTTCACAGTCCAAATGTTTTAATCTATAATTTTATTTGTATATACCCTTCACAGTTACAAATAGTTTTTTGTCATGCAACATATAAAAATATTTAGTCAGACTTAGCTAATTATGACAACTACTCACACCATTTTAAAAGAGAGACACCTTATAATATGTTAGTAAATCATCTCCCAATGCCATTTTTTTTGAAGTTGTCATTCATCAATGGGGAATTAGCTCAGACGGTAGAGCGCTCACTTAGCATGCGAGAGGTAGCGAGATCGATGCTTGCATTCTCCAAATGATTTAGCCTTTCATTTCATTTGTAGATACCCTTCACAGTCCAAATCTTTTAATCTTTCATTTTATTTGTATTCACAGTTACAAATAGTTTTTTGTCATGCAACATATAAAAATATTCAGTCAGACTTAGCTAATTATGCCAACTACTCACACCATTTTAAAGGAGATACACCTTATAATATGTTAGTAAATCATCTCCCAATGCCATTTTTTTAAAGAAGTCATTCATCAATGGGGAATTAGCTCAGATGGTAGAGCGCTCGCTTAGCATGCGAGAGGTAGCGAGAACGATGCTCCCATTCTCCAAATGTTTTATCCTTTCATTTCATTTGTAGATACCCTTCAAAGTCCAAATGTTTTAATCTTTCATTTTATTTATATATACCCTTCACAGTTACAAATAGTTTTTTGTCATGCAACATATAAAAATATTTAGTCAGACTTAGCTAATTATGACAACTACTCACACCATTTTAAAAGAGAGACACCTTATAATATGTTAGTAAATCATCTCCCAATGCCATTTTTTTGAAGTTGTCATTCATCAATGGGGAATTAGCTCAGATGGTAGAGCGCTCGCTTAGCATGCGAGAGGTAGCGAGATCGATGCTCGCATTCTCCAAATGATTTAGCCTTTCATTTCATTTGTAGATACCCTTCACAGTCCAAATGTTTTAATCTTTCATTTTATTTGTATATACCCTTCACAGTTACAAATAGTTTTTTGTCATGCAACATATAAAAATATTTAATCAGACTTAGCTAATTATGACAACTACTCACACCATTTTAAAAGAGAGACACCTTATAATATGTTAGAAAATGATCTCCCAATGCCATTTTTTGAACTAGTCTTTCATCAATGGGGAATTAGCTTAGATGGTAGAGTGTTTAGCATGCGAGAGGTAGCGAGATCGATGCTCGCATTCTCCAAATGTTTTATCCTTTCATTTCATTTGTAGATACCCTTCAAAGTCCAAATGTTTTAATCTTTCACTTTATTTGTATATACCCTTCACAGTTACAAATAGTTTTTTGTCATGCAACATATAAAAATATTTAGTCAGACTTAGCTAATTATGCCAACTACTCACACCATTTTAAAAGAGAGACACCTTATAATATGTTAGTAAATCATCTCCCAATGCCATTTTTTGAAGTTTTTGTTCATCAATGGGGAATTAGCTCAGATGGTAAAGCGCTCGCTTAGCATGCGAGAGGTAGCGAGATCGATGCTCGCATTCTCCAAATGATTTAGCCTTTCATTTCATTTGTAGATACCCTTCACAGTCCAAATTTTTGAATCTTTCATTTTATTTGTGTATACCCTTCACAGCTACACATATTTTTTTTGTCATGCAACATATAAAAATATTTAGTCAGACTTAGCTAATTATGACATCTACTCACACCATTTTAAAAGAGAGACACCTTATAATATGTTAGTAAATGATCTCCCAATGCCTTTCATTTGAACTTGTCGTTCATCAATGGGGAATTAGCTCAGATGGTAGAGCGCTCACTTAGCATGCGAGAGGTAGCGAGATCGATGCTCGCATTCTCCAAATGATTTAGCCTTTCATTTAATTTGTAGATACCCTTCACAGTCCCAATCTTTTAATCTTTCATTTTATTTGTATTCACAGTTACAAATAGTTTTTTGTCATGCAACATATAAAAATATCCAGTCAGACTTAGCTAATTATGCCAACTACTCACACCATTTTAAAAGAGAGACACCTTATAATATGTTAGAAAATGATCTCCCAATGCCATTTTTTGAACTAGTCTTTCATCAATGGGGAATTAGCTCAGATGGTAGAGCGTTTAGCATGCGAGAGGTAGCGAGATCGATGCTCGCATTCTCCAAATGTTTTATCCTTTCATTTAATTTGTAGATACCGTTCAAAGTCCAAATGTTTTAATCTTTCACTTTATTTGTATATACCCTTCACAGTTACAAATAGTTTTTTGTCATGCAACATATAAAAATATTTAGTCAGACTTAGCTAATTATGCCAACTACTCACACCATTTTAAAAGAGAGACACCTTATAATATGTTAGTAAATCATCTCCCAATGCCATTTTTTTAAAGAAGTCATTCATCAATAGGGAATTAGCTCAGATGGTAGAGCGCTCGCTTAGCATGCGAGAGGTAGCGAGATCGATGCTCGCATTCTCCAAATGTTTTATCCTTTCATTTCATTTGTAGATACCCTTCACAGTCCAAATGTTTTAATCTATCATTTTATTTGTATATACCCTTCACAGTTACAAATAGTTTTTTGTCATGCAACATATAAAAATATCCAGTCAGACTTAGCTAATTATGCCAACTACTCACACCATTTTAAAAGAGAGACACCTTATAATATGTTAGTAAATCATCTCCCAATGCCATTTTTTTGAAGTTATCATTCATCAATGGGGAATTAGCTCAGACGGTAGAGCGCTCGCTTAGCATGCGAGAGGTAGCAAGATCGATGCTCGCATTCTCCAACTGTTTTATCCTTTCATTTCATTTGTAGATACCCTTCAAAGTCCAAATGTTTTAATCTTTCATTTTATTTGTATATACCCTTCACAGTTACAAATAGTTTTTTGTCATGCAACATATAAAAATATTCAGTCAGACTTAGCTAATTATGCCAACTACTCACACCATTTTAAAGGAGATACACCTTATAATATGTTAGTAAATCATCTCCCAATGCCATTTTTTTAAAAAAGTCTTTCATCAATGGGGAATTAGCTCAGATGGTAGAGCGTTTAGCATGCGAGAGGTAGCGAGATCGATGCTCGCATTCTCCAAATGTTTTATCCTTTCATTTAATTTGTAGATACCCTTCAAAGTCCAAATGTTTTAATCTTTCACTTTATTTGTATATACCCTTCACAGTTACAAATAGTTTTTTGTCATGCAACATATAAAAATATTTAGTCAGACTTAGCTAATTATGCCAACTACTCACACCATTTTAAAAGAGAGACACCTTATAATATGTTAGTAAATCATCTCCCAATGCCATTTTTTTGAAGTTATCATTCATCAATGGGGAATTAGCTCAGATGGTAGAGCGCTCGCTTAGCATGCGAGAGGTAGCGAGATCGATGCTCTCAATCTCCAAATGTTTTATCCTTTCATTTCATTTGTAGATACCCTACACAGTCCAAATGTTTTAATCTTTCATTTTATTTGTATTCACAGTTACAAATAGTTTTTTGTCATGCAACATATAAAAATATTTAGTCAGACTTAGCTAATTATGCCAACTACTCACACCATTTTAAAGGAGAGACACCTCATAATATGTTAGTAAATCATCTCCCAATGCCATTTTTTTGAAGTAGTCATTCATCAATGGGGAATTAGCTCAGATGGTAGAGTGCTCGCTTAGCATGCGAGAGGTAGCGAGATCGATGCTCGCATTCTCCAAATGTTTTATCCTTTCATTTCATTTGTAGATACCCTTCAAAGTCCAAATGTTTTAATCTTTCATTTTATTTGTATATACCCTTCACAGTTACAAATAGTTTTTTGTCATGCAACATATAAAAATATTTAATCAGACTTAGCTAATTATGACAACTACTCACACCATTTTAAAAGAGAGACACCTTATAATATGTTAGTAAATCATCTCCCAATGCCATTTTTTTGAAGTTGTTATTCATAAATGGGGAATTAGCTCAGATGGTAGAGCGCTCGCTTAGCATGCGAGAGGTAGCGAGATCGATGCTCGCATTCTCCAAATGATTTAGCCTTTCATTTCATTTGTAGATACCCTTCACAGTCCAAATGTTTTAATCTTTCATTTTATTTGTATATACCCTTCACAGTTACAAATAGTTTTTTGTCATGCAACATATAAAAATATTTAATCAGACTTAGCTAATTATGACAACTACTCACACCATTTTAAAAGAGAGACACCTTATAATATGTTAGGAAATGATCTCCCAATGCCATTTTTTGAACTAGTCTTTCATCAATGGAGAATTAGCTCAGATGGTAGAGCGTTTAGCATGCGAGAGGTAGCGAGATCGATGCTCGCATTCTCCAAATGTTTTATCCTTTCATTTCATTTGTAGATACCCTTCAAAGTCTAAATGTTTTAATCTTTCATTTTATTTGTATATACCCTTCACAGTTACAAATAGTTTTTTGTCATGCAACATATAAAAATATTTAGTCAGACTTAGCTAATTATGCCAACTACTCACACCATTTTAAAAGAGAGACACCTTATAATATGTTAGTAAATCATCTCCCAATGCCATTTTTTTGAAGTTGTCATTCATCAATGGGGATTTAGCTCAGATGGTAGAGCGTTCGCTTAGCATGCGAGAGGTAGCGAGATCGATGCTCGCATTCTCCAAATGTTTTATCCTTTCATTTCACTTGTAGATACCCTTCACAGTCCAAATGTTTTAATCTTTCATTTTATTTGTATATACCCTTCACAGTTACAAATAGTTTTTTGTCATGCAACATATAAAAATATTTAGTCAGACTTAGCTAATTATGACTAGTACTCACACCATTTTAAAAGAGAGACACCTTATAATATGTTAGTAAATGATCTCCCAATGCCTTTTTTTGAACTTGTCATTCATCAATGGGGAATTAGCTCAGATGGTAGAGCGCTCGCTTAGCATGCGAGAGGTAGCGAGATCGATGCTCGCATTCTCCAAATGTTTTATCCTTTCATTTCATTTGTAGATACCCTTCACAGTGCAAATTTTTGAATCTTTCATTTTATTTGTGTATACCCTTCACAGTTACACATAGTTTTTTTGTCATGCAACATATAAAAATATTTATTTAGACTTAGCTAATTATGACAACTACTCACACCATTTTAAAAGAGACACCTTATAATATGTTAGTAAATGATCTCCCAATGCCTTTTTTTAAACTTGTCATTCATCAATGTGAATTAGCTCAGATGTTAGAGCGCTCGCTTAGCATGCGAGAGGTAGCGAGATCGATGCTCACATTCTCCAAATGTTTTATCCTTTCATTTCATTTGTAGATACCCTTCACAGTTTAAAAGTTTTAATCTTTCATTTTATTTGTATTCACAGTTACAAATAGTTTTTTGTCATGCAACATATAAAAATATTTAGTCAGACTTAGCTAATTATGACAACTACTCACACCATTTTAAAAGAGAGACACCTTATAATATGTTAGTAAATCATCTCCCAATGCCATTTTTTTGAAGTAGTCATTCATCAATGGGGAATTAGCTCAGATGGTAGAGCGCTCGCTTAGCATGCGAGAGGTAGCGAGATCGATGCTCGCATTCTCCAAATGTTTTATCCTTTCATTTCATTTGTAGATACCCTTCAAAGTCTAAATGTTTTAATCTTTCATTTTATTTGTATATACCCTTCACAGTTACAAATAGTTTTTTTGTCATGCAACATATAAAAATATTTAGTCAGACTTAGCTAATTATGACAACTACTCACACCATTTTAAAAGAGAGACACCTTATAGTATGTTAGTAAATGATCTCCCAATGCCTTTTTTTTGAACTTGTCATTCATCAATGGGGAATTAGCTCAGATGGTAAAGCGCTCGATTAGCATGCGAGAGTTAGCTAGATCGATGCTCACATTCTCCAAATGTTTTATCCTTTCATTTCATTTGTAGATACCCTTTACAGTTTAAAAGTTTTAATCTTTCATTTTATTTGTATATACCCTTCACAGTTACAAATAGTTTTTTGTAATGCAACATATAAAAATATTTAGTCAGACTTAGCTAATTATGACAAGTACTCACACCATTTTAAAAGAGAGACACCTTATAATATGTTAGTAAATGATCTCCCAATGCCTTTTTTTGAACTTGACATTCATCAATGGGGAATTAGCTCAGATTGTAGAGCGCTCGCTTAGCATGCGAGAGGTAGCGAGATCGATGCTCGCATTCTCCTAATGATTTAGCCTTTCATTTCATTTGTAGATACCCTTCACAGTCCAAATTTTTGAATCTTTCATTTTATTTGTGTATACAATTCACAGTTACACATAGTTTTTTTGTCATGCAACATATAAAAATATTTAGTCAGACTTAGCTAATTATGACAACTACTCACACCATTTTAAAAGAGAGACACCTTATAATATGTTAGTAAATCATCTCCCAATGCCATTTTTTTGAAGTTTTTATTCATCAATGGGGAATTAGCTCAGATGGTAGAGCGCTCGCTTAGCATGCGAGAGGTAGCGAGATCGATGCTCGCATTCTCCAAATGATTTAGCCTTTCATTTCATTTGTAGATACCCTTCACAGTCCAAATTTTTGAATCTTTCATTTTATTTGTGTATACCCTTCACAGTTACACATAGTTTTTTTGTCATGCAACATATAAAAATATTTAGTCAGACTTAGCTAATTATGACAACTACTCACACCATTTTAAAAGAGAGACACCTTATACTATGTTAGTAAATGATCTCCCAATGCCTTTTATTTGAACTTGTCATTCATCAATGGGGATTTAGCTCAGATGGTAGAGCGCTCGCTTAGCATGCGAGAGGTAGCGAGATCGATGCTCGCATTCTCCAAATGTTTTATCCTTTCATTTCATTTGTAGATACCCTTCAAAGTCCAAATGTTTTAATCTTTCATTTTATTTGTATATACCCTTCACAGTTACAAATAGTTTTTTGTCATGCAACATATAAAAATATTTAGTCAGACTTAGCTAATTATGCCAACTACTCACACCATTTTAAAAGAGAGACACCTTATAATATGTTAGTAAATCATCTCCCAATGCCATTTTTTTGAAGTTGTCATTCATCAATGGGGAATTAGCTCAGATGGTAGAGCGCTCGCTTAGCATGCGAGAGGTAGCGAGATCGATGCTTGCATTCTCCAAATGTTTTATCCTTTCATTTCATTTGTAGATACCCTTCACAGTCCAAATGTTTTAATCTTTCATTTTATTTGTATATACCCTTCACAGTTACAAATAGTTTTTTGTCATGCAACATATAAAAATATTTAGTCAGACTTAGCTAATTATGACTAGTACTCACACCATTTTAAAAGAGAGACACCTTATAATATGTTAGTAAATGATCTCCCAATGCCTTTTTTTGAACTTGTCATTCATCAATGGGGAATTAGCTCAGATGGAAGAGCGCTCGCTTAGCATGCGAGAGGTAGCGAGATCGATGCTCGCATTCTCCAAATCTTTTATCCTTTCATTTCATTTGTAGATACCCTTCAAAGTCCAAATGATTTATTCTTTCATTTTATTTGTATTCACAGTTACAAATAGTTTTTTGTCATGCAACATATAAAAATATTTAGTCAGACTTAGCTAATTATGACAACTACTCACACCATTTTAAAAGAGAGACACCTTATAATATGTTAGAAAATGATCTCCCAATGCCATTTTTTGAACTAGTCTTTCATCAATGGGGAATTAGCTCAGATGGTAGAGCGTTTAGCATGCGAGAGGTAGCGAGATCGATGCTCGCATTCTCCAAATGTTTTATCCTTTCATTTCATTTGTAGATACCCTTCAAAGTCCAAATGTTTTAATCTTTCATTTTATTTGCATATACCCTTCACAGTTACAAATAGTTTTTTGTCATGCAACATATAAAAATATTTAGTCAGACTTAGCTAATTATGCCAACTACTCACACCATTTTAAAAGAGAGACACCTTATAATATGTTAGTAAATCATCTCCCAATGCCATTTTTTTGAAGTTTTTATTCATCAATGGGGAATTAGCTCAGATGGTAGAGCGCTCGCTTAGCATGCGAGAGGTAGCGAGATCGATGCTCGCATTCTCCAAATGATTTAGCCTTTCATTTCATTTGTAGATACCCTTCACAGTCCAAATTTTTTAATCTTTCATTTTATTTGTGTATACCCTTCACAGTTACACATAGTTTTTTTGTCATGCAACATATAAAAATATTTAGTCAGACTTAGCTAATTATGACAACTACTCACACCATTTTAAAAGAGAGACACCTTATAATATGTTAGAAAATGATCTCCCAATGCTATTTTTTGAACTATTTTTCATCAATGGGGAATTAGCTCAGATGGTAGAGCGCTCGCTTAGCATGCGAGAGGTAGCGAGATCGATGCTCGCATTCTCCAAATGATTTAGCCTTTCATTTCATTTGTAGATACCCTTCACAGTCCAAATGTTTTAATATTTCATTTTATTTGTATTTACCCTTCACAGTTACAAATAGTTTTTTGTCATGCAACATATAAAAATATTTAGTCAGACTTAGCTAATATGACAACTACTCACACCATTTTAAAAGAGACACCTTATAATATGTTAGTAAATGATCTCCCAATGCCTTTTTTTGAACTTGTCATTCATCAATGGGGAATTAGCTCAGATGGTAGAGCGCTCGCTTAGCATGCGAGAGGTAGCGAGATCTATGCTCGCATTCTCAAAATGTTTTATCCTTTCATTTTATTTGTATATACCCTTCACAGTTACAAATAGTTTTTTGTCATGCAACATATAAAAATATTTAATCAGACTTAGCTAATTATGACAACTACTCACACCATTTTAAAAGAGAGACACCTTATAATATGTTAGTAAATGATCTCCCAATGCCTTTTTTTTGAAGTAGTCATTCATCAATGGGGAATTAGCTCAGATGGTAGAGTGCTCGCTTAGCATGCGAGAGGTAGCGAGATCGATGCTCGCATTCTCCAAATGTTTTATCCTTTCATTTCATTTGTAGATACCCTTCAAAGTCCAAATGTTTTAATCTTACATTTTATTTGTATATACCCTTCACAGTTACAAATAGTTTTTTGTCATGCAACATATAAAAATATTTAATCAGACTTAGCTAATTATGACAACTACTCACACCATTTTAAAAGAGAGACACCTTATAATATGTTAGGAAATGATCTCCCAATGCCATTTTTTGAACTAGTCTTTCATCAATGGAGAATTAGCTCAGATGGTAGAGCGTTTAGCATGCGAGAGGTAGCGAGATCGATGCTCGCATTCTCCAAATGTTTTATCCTTTCATTTCATTTGTAGATACCCTTCAAAGTCTAAATGTTTTAATCTTTCATTTTATTTGTATATACCCTTCACAGTTACAAATAGTTTTTTGTCATGCAACATATAAAAATATTTAGTCAGACTTAGCTAATTATGCCAACTACTCACACCATTTTAAAAGAGAGACACCTTATAATATGTTAGTAAATCATCTCCCAATGCCATTTTTTTGAAGTTGTCATTCATCAATGGGGATTTAGCTCAGATGGTAGAGCGTTCGCTTAGCATGCGAGAGGTAGCGAGATCGATGCTCGCATTCTCCAAATGTTTTATCCTTTCATTTCACTTGTAGATACCCTTCACAGTCCAAATGTTTTAATCTTTCATTTTATTTGTATATACCCTTCACAGTTACAAATAGTTTTTTGTCATGCAACATATAAAAATATTTAGTCAGACTTAGCTAATTATGACTAGTACTCACACCATTTTAAAAGAGAGACACCTTATAATATGTTAGTAAATGATCTCCCAATGCCTTTTTTTGAACTTGTCATTCATCAATGGGGAATTAGCTCAGATGGTAGAGCGCTCGCTTAGCATGCGAGAGGTAGCGAGATCGATGCTCGCATTCTCCAAATGTTTTATCCTTTCATTTCATTTGTAGATACCCTTCACAGTGCAAATTTTTAAATCTTTCATTTTATTTGTGTATACCCTTCACAGTTACACATAGTTTTTTTGTCATGCAACATATAAAAATATTTATTTAGACTTAGCTAATTATGACAACTACTCACACCATTTTAAAAGAGACACCTTATAATATGTTAGTAAATGATCTCCCAATGCCTTTTTTTAAACTTGTCATTCATCAATGTGAATTAGCTCAGATGTTAGAGCGCTCGCTTAGCATGCGAGAGGTAGCGAGATCGATGCTCGCATTCTCCAAATGTTTTATCCTTTCATTTCATTTGTAGATACCCTTCACAGTCCAAATGTTTTAATCTATAATTTTATTTGTATATACCCTTCACAGTTACAAATAGTTTTTTGTCATGCAACATATAAAAATATTTAGTCAGACTTAGCTAATTATGACAACTACTCACACCATTTTAAAAGAGAGACACCTTATAATATGTTAGTAAATCATCTCCCAATGCCATTTTTTTTGAAGTTGTCATTCATCAATGGGGAATTAGCTCAGACGGTAGAGCGCTCACTTAGCATGCGAGAGGTAGCGAGATCGATGCTTGCATTCTCCAAATGATTTAGCCTTTCATTTCATTTGTAGATACCCTTCACAGTCCAAATCTTTTAATCTTTCATTTTATTTGTATTCACAGTTACAAATAGTTTTTTGTCATGCAACATATAAAAATATTCAGTCAGACTTAGCTAATTATGCCAACTACTCACACCATTTTAAAGGAGATACACCTTATAATATGTTAGTAAATCATCTCCCAATGCCATTTTTTTAAAGAAGTCATTCATCAATGGGGAATTAGCTCAGATGGTAGAGCGCTCGCTTAGCATGCGAGAGGTAGCGAGAACGATGCTCCCATTCTCCAAATGTTTTATCCTTTCATTTCATTTGTAGATACCCTTCAAAGTCCAAATGTTTTAATCTTTCATTTTATTTGTATATACCCTTCACAGTTACAAATAGTTTTTTGTCATGCAACATATAAAAATATTTAGTCAGACTTAGCTAATTATGACAACTACTCACACCATTTTAAAAGAGAGACACCTTATAATATGTTAGTAAATCATCTCCCAATGCCATTTTTTTTGAAGTTGTCATTCATCAATGGGGAATTAGCTCAGATGGTAGAGCGCTCGCTTAGCATGCGAGAGGTAGCGAGATCGATGCTCGCATTCTCCAAATGATTTAGCCTTTCATTTCATTTGTAGATACCCTTCACAGTCCAAATGTTTTAATCTTTCATTTTATTTGTATATACCCTTCACAGTTACAAATAGTTTTTTGTCATGCAACATATAAAAATATTTAATCAGACTTAGCTAATTATGACAACTACTCACACCATTTTAAAAGAGAGACACCTTATAATATGTTAGAAAATGATCTCCCAATGCCATTTTTTGAACTAGTCTTTCATCAATGGGGAATTAGCTTAGATGGTAGAGTGTTTAGCATGCGAGAGGTAGCGAGATCGATGCTCGCATTCTCCAAATGTTTTATCCTTTCATTTCATTTGTAGATACCCTTCAAAGTCCAAATGTTTTAATCTTTCACTTTATTTGTATATACCCTTCACAGTTACAAATAGTTTTTTGTCATGCAACATATAAAAATATTTAGTCAGACTTAGCTAATTATGCCAACTACTCACACCATTTTAAAAGAGAGACACCTTATAATATGTTAGTAAATCATCTCCCAATGCCATTTTTTGAAGTTTTTGTTCATCAATGGGGAATTAGCTCAGATGGTAAAGCGCTCGCTTAGCATGCGAGAGGTAGCGAGATCGATGCTCGCATTCTCCAAATGATTTAGCCTTTCATTTCATTTGTAGATACCCTTCACAGTCCAAATTTTTGAATCTTTCATTTTATTTGTGTATACCCTTCACAGCTACACATATTTTTTTTGTCATGCAACATATAAAAATATTTAGTCAGACTTAGCTAATTATGACATCTACTCACACCATTTTAAAAGAGAGACACCTTATAATATGTTAGTAAATGATCTCCCAATGCCTTTCATTTGAACTTGTCGTTCATCAATGGGGAATTAGCTCAGATGGTAGAGCGCTCACTTAGCATGCGAGAGGTAGCGAGATCGATGCTCGCATTCTCCAAATGATTTAGCCTTTCATTTAATTTGTAGATACCCTTCACAGTCCCAATCTTTTAATCTTTCATTTTATTTGTATTCACAGTTACAAATAGTTTTTTGTCATGCAACATATAAAAATATCCAGTCAGACTTAGCTAATTATGCCAACTACTCACACCATTTTAAAAGAGAGACACCTTATAATATGTTAGAAAATGATCTCCCAATGCCATTTTTTGAACTAGTCTTTCATCAATGGGGAATTAGCTCAGATGGTAGAGCGTTTAGCATGCGAGAGGTAGCGAGATCGATGCTCGCATTCTCCAAATGTTTTATCCTTTCATTTAATTTGTAGATACCCTTCAAAGTCCAAATGTTTTAATCTTTCACTTTATTTGTATATACCCTTCACAGTTACAAATAGTTTTTTGTCATGCAACATATAAAAATATTTAGTCAGACTTAGCTAATTATGCCAACTACTCACACCATTTTAAAAGAGAGACACCTTATAATATGTTAGTAAATCATCTCCCAATGCCATTTTTTTGAAGTTATCATTCATCAATGGGGAATTAGCTCAGATGGTAGAGCGCTCGCTTTGCATGCGAGAGGTAGCGAGATCGATGCTCTCAATCTCCAAATGTTTTATCCTTTAATTTCATTTGTAGATACCCTACACAGTCCAAATGTTTTAATCTTTCATTTTATTTGTATTCACAGTTACAAATAGTTTTTTGTCATGCAACATATAAAAATATTTAGTCAGACTTAGCTAATTATGCCAACTACTCACACCATTTTAAAGGAGAGACACCTCATAATATGTTAGTAAATCATCTCCCAATGCCATTTTTTTGAAGTAGTCATTCAGCAATGGGGAATTAGCTCAGATGGTAGAGTGCTCGCTTAGCATGCGAGAGGTAGCGAGATCGATGCTCGCATTCTCCAAATGTTTTATCCTTTCATTTCATTTGTAGATACCCTTCAAAGTCCAAATGTTTTAATCTTTCATTTTATTTGTATATACCCTTCACAGTTACAAATAGTTTTTTGTCATGCAACATATAAAAATATTTAATCAGACTTAGCTAATTATGACAACTACTCACACCATTTTAAAAGAGAGACACCTTATAATATGTTAGTAAATCATCTCCAAATGCCATTTTTTTGAAGTTGTTATTCATAAATGGGGAATTAGCTCAGATGGTAGAGCGCTCGCTTAGCATGCGAGAGGTAGCGAGATCGATGCTCGCATTCTCCAAATGATTTAGCCTTTCATTTCATTTGTAGATACCCTTCACAGTCCAAATGTTTTAATCTTTCATTTTATTTGTATATACCCTTCACAGTTACAAATAGTTTTTTGTCATGCAACATATAAAAATATTTAATCAGACTTAGCTAATTATGACAACTACTCACACCATTTTAAAAGAGAGACACCTTATAATATGTTAGGAAATGATCTCCCAATGCCATTTTTTGAACTAGTCTTTCATCAATGGAGAATTAGCTCAGATGGTAGAGCGTTTAGCATGCGAGAGGTAGCGAGATCGATGCTCGCATTCTCCAAATGTTTTATCCTTTCATTTCATTTGTAGATACCCTTCAAAGTCTAAATGTTTTAATCTTTCATTTTATTTGTATATACCCTTCACAGTTACAAATAGTTTTTTGTCATGCAACATATAAAAATATTTAGTCAGACTTAGCTAATTATGCCAACTACTCACACCATTTTAAAAGAGAGACACCTTATAATATGTTAGTAAATCATCTCCCAATGCCATTTTTTTGAAGTTGTCATTCATCAATGGGGATTTAGCTCAGATGGTATTGCGTTCGCTTAGCATGCGAGAGGTAGCGAGATCGATGCTCGCATTCTCCAAATGTTTTATCCTTTCATTTCACTTGTAGATACCCTTCACAGTCCAAATGTTTTAATCTTTCATTTTATTTGTATATACCCTTCACAGTTACAAATAGTTTTTTGTCATGCAACATATAAAAATATTTAGTCAGACTTAGCTAATTATGACTAGTACTCACACCATTTTAAAAGAGAGACACCTTATAATATGTTAGTAAATGATCTCCCAATGCCTTTTTTTGAACTTGTCATTCATCAATGGGGAATTAGCTCAGATGGTAGAGCGCTCGCTTAGCATGCGAGAGGTAGCGAGATCGATGCTCGCATTCTCCAAATGTTTTATCCTTTCATTTCATTTGTAGATACCCTTCACAGTGCAAATTTTTGAATCTTTCATTTTATTTGTGTATACCCTTCACAGTTACACATAGTTTTTTTGTCATGCAACATATAAAAATATTTATTTAGACTTAGCTAATTATGACAACTACTCACACCATTTTAAAAGAGACACCTTATAATATGTTAGTAAATGATCTCCCAATGCCTTTTTTTAAACCTGTCATTCATCAATGTGAATTATCTCAGATGTTAGAGCGCTCGCTTAGCATGCGAGAGGTAGCGAGATCGATGCTCACATTCTCCAAATGTTTTATCCTTTCATTTCATTTGTAGATACCCTTCACAGTTTAAAAGTTTTAATCTTTCATTTTATTTGTATTCACAGTTACAAATAGTTTTTTGTCATGCAACATATAAAAATATTTAGTCAGACTTAGCTAATTATGACAACTACTCACACCATTTTAAAAGAGAGACACCTTATAATATGTTAGTAAACCATCTCCCAATGCCATTTTTTTGAAGTAGTCATTCATCAATGGGGAATTAGCTCAGATGGTAGAGCGCTCGCTTAGCATGCGAGAGGTAGCGAGATCGATGCTCGCATTCTCCAAATGTTTTATCCTTTCATTTCATTTGTAGATACCCTTCAAAGTCTAAATGTTTTAATCTTTCATTTTATTTGTATATACCCTTCACAGTTACAAATAGTTTTTTTGTCATGCAACATATAAAAATATTTAGTCAGACTTAGCTAATTATGACAACTACTCACACCATTTTAAAAGAGAGACACCTTATAGTATGTTAGTAAATGATCTCCCAATGCCTTTTTTTTGAACTTGTCATTCATCAATGGGGAATTAGCTCAGATGGTAAAGCGCTCGATTAGCATGCGAGAGTTAGCGAGATCGATGCTCACATTCTCCAAATGTTTTATCCTTTCATTTCATTTGTAGATACCCTTTACAGTTTAAAAGTTTTAATCTTTCATTTTATTTGTATATACCCTTCACAGTTACAAATAGTTTTTTGTAATGCAACATATAAAAATATTTAGTCAGACTTAGCTAATTATGACAAGTACTCACACCATTTTAAAAGAGAGACACCTTATAATATGTTAGTAAATGATCTCCCAATGCCTTTTTTTGAACTTGACATTCATCAATGGGGAATTAGCTCAGATTGTAGAGCGCTCGCTTAGCATGCGAGAGGTAGCGAGATCGATGCTCGCATTCTCCTAATGATTTAGCCTTTCATTTCATTTGTAGATACCCTTCACAGTCCAAATTTTTGAATCTTTCATTTTATTTGTGTATACAATTCACAGTTACACATAGTTTTTTTGTCATGCAACATATAAAAATATTTAGTCAGACTTAGCTAATTATGACAACTACTCACACCATTTTAAAAGAGAGACACCTTATAATATGTTAGTAAATGATCTCCCAATGCCTTTTATTTGAACTTGTCATTCATCAATGGGGAATTAGCTCAGATGGTAGAGTGCTCGCTTAGCATGCGAGAGGTAGCGAGATCGATGCTCGCATTCTCCAAATGTTTTATCCTTTCATTTCATTTGTAGATACCCTTCAAAGTCCAAATGTTTTAATCTTTCATTTTATTTGTATATACCCTTCACAGTTACTAATAGTTTTTTGTCATGCAACATATACAAATATGTAATCAGACTTAGCTAATTATGCCAACTACTCACACCATTTTAAAAGAGAGACACCTTATAATATGTTAGTAAATCATCTCCCAATGCCATTTTTTTGAAGTTTTTATTCATCAATGGGGAATTAGCTCAGATGGTAGAGCGCTCGCTTAGCATGCGAGAGGTAGCGAGATCGATGCTCGCATTCTCCAAATGATTTAGCCTTTCATTTCATTTGTAGATACCCTTCACAGTCCAAATTTTTGGATCTTTCATTTTATTTGTGTATACCCTGCACAGTTACACATAGTTTTTTTGTCATGCAACATATAAAAATATTTAGTCAGACTTAGCTAATTATGACAACTGTGAGGGTACGAGTTCCTCAATCACTCAGACACCGAGCAGATGAAACCAGAAGAATGGTTTATTTTCCACAGCACGCACAAATAGACAATAAACAGTGGCAAAGGTAAATTGCAGAGTAGAAAGATATTCAGGTAGCAGGCCCAAACAGACAGTCCTTGTATAGTCACAGTCCCAGATCAGTTCCACAGGGCAAACTATCACTTATCCACACAGCAGTGATAGCAGATAACTGTATAAGTCCACACGATACCTAGACAGAGCATAACCTCTTAGTCCAGGACAGTCCATCAAATTCTCTTCCTGGCTTGTGTGCGAGTCATTTTAAAAACTTCCAATTCCCACGCTTCTCCATACCATCAGTGGGCTTGCACTCAATCCCTATTGGTGGATTCAAGTCAGGTTTATCCCCCCTCCCAGGTACTGCTGCTGCCCATCTGCTTCTGCCCCCTGCTGGGGTCGGTTCCAGAAAGTCTGGAAGTGGCCAAGATATGCATAGCAGAGTCAACCCAAGATATAAAACACAGTCTGATTACATTATGTGGTGGTCACCCCCTGTGGACAACCCTCCTGTTGATAGTAGGGGAATTTGATCACCCCCTGTGGTGGCCGGTTCCACAAAGTCTGCTAGAGCCCAGAGGTTTACAAAGAATTGTAAACCCCCCTGGGGAGATTGCCAATGGTACAATGCTTACATGAATAAAGTCCTGGGAAATACAGACATTACATTTGAGGTGGGATTATACAGCCTAATAATATATGATCTGGAACTACACACACATATAGGGAGTATATAGACATATATGGAGAACAAGAGGGTACCGACGGACTAAAATAGTACATTAATTACTACACCTAATAAAATATAGTAATTACAGATTTACAGTGAATCTGATAACCTCACATTCCTTCCCCTACTATTGTAGTCCCGGTACCCAGCTGTTCAGGAACCAATAACAACCTGGAATAGCGGGATGCAGAGCCGAGAATCTGGGGTTTGGATATACCACCTGAGTCCCACAGGGTGACATCATACCAAACCCATCTTGTAAAAGGCGGCTGGTTTGCAGAACCAGCAAGGGCATGATTACAGTCTAAGTCATACATTGGAACTAACAAGGGCTGTAGCAATTCCTCTTCTTCGGATTCTGGGTACCCCCCCTCTGCAACATTGTAACCTACTAATACTTTTGCCTCGGGCACAATGGGGCAGGGACCACTTTCCACCTCCCCCTCTTGCCCAAGGAACAGGGGCCAAACAGCAGGCCAATATAGGGGCTCTGGCCCTGGCACTTCCACCACCCCGTCATGTCCTTCCTCCCCCAAACCCAAACTAGGGGCATGGCACATTTCAGTCCAGCATTTGGTCTCAATGTCCAGGGCTGAGGAGGGACCCTCCATCACAAACAATTCCGCTGGTGGCTGCAGGACAGGCTGTGTCAGCTCTGTCCCCTTAAAAGCCAGATGCTCACCTGCAGCTACTTCTGCGCACACCTCCTTCTCCGCGATAGCCTCCTTCCCCAGCTGAGTATGCTGGGCAGCCCGAAACACGACGTCATCTGTGACTGGTGGGCTGGTGGCCTGGATGTTGTCGGATACTCCTCTAACCACGGCGATCTCTTCTTGGACGCAGTCCTCATAGATCCCCTGGCAGCAGGATAATAGCTCTGCATCTCCCACCTCAGCAAAAGGGAAGCAGTAGTGCAGCTCCTCCCTAGGATGGGGGAGAAGCAATTGCAAACGGTGCCTTTCATCACGCCCCCTGCAACACTGATCTTGCCATGCTGGGGTATCCAGGAGCCCCCGATCAATCGCCTCTTCCTCTGCCACCACGAAGCACTCCTCCAGACACTGCAATTGTTCCCACACACTCAACTGGGCACCGAAATGGAGGATCCAGGCTCGATAATCAGCAAATGCATTTGTAGGATCTCCCTGATCGTGAAGGATCTGCTGAAGGATTTCCCCGCGAGTGCAGGATTGGATGGGTATACCTCGCAGCTGACCTTCTGCTATCAGCTCCTCCATACTCATTTCTTCAAGGGCAGTTAGGGGCCCCCCTGACAACGACCCTTCTCTTGCGGTAACAATTAATTCTGTGGCAGACCCCTCGGTTGTCTGCCCAGATTGCAGTAGCCCCCTTCTAGACCTTTCCTCTGGTTCTATCTGGGGCATCAATTTATTCTGGACTTGTCCTTCAGCCTCAGAATATTGTCCTCTTTGTAGCATCTGGGTAACTGTAGCAATCACTTCCTCTGTAAATTCTACAAACTCTGGCTCTCCTAGCAGATTCCAAGAAGTGGCCTCACCTTTACAGTGCAGGAATGCATCCCCCAGGTAACACACTTTGTCCTGTATGCTGGATACTCTCCACCCGCTGACCATCTGCTGAGCGTCTTCCCAGTACTTCCAGATATACTGCATTTTCCTGACAATAAATAACAGATCCGGCTTCCCAGCCTGCCGATACACTGAAGAACCTCCATCCCTGAGCTCCTCTGCTACAGGGGTCTTGAGGCATCGATTTTCTTTCCTTGGAAACATTTTCCCTTTCACAGGACTGACACCTGCTCACTTGCTGAACATCACCTTATTGCATTTTCCGTTTCCTTACATATGGTCTGATCCTCTGTTCTCTGTGCTTTCTGTGCTCGATGGTTGGTGTCTGAATGATCCCACTGTCGCTGCCGCCAAATGTGAGGGTACGAGTTCCTCAATCACTCAGACACCGAGCAGATGAAACCAGAAGAATGGTTTATTTTCCACAGCACGCACAAATAGACAATAAACAGTGGCAAAGGTAAATTGCAGAGTAGAAAGATATTCAGGTAGCAGGCCCAAACAGACAGTCCTTGTATAGTCACAGTCCCAGATCAGTTCCACAGGGCAAACTATCACTTATCCACACAGCAGTGATAGCAGATAACTGTATAAGTCCACACGATACCTAGACAGAGCATAACCTCTTAGTCCAGGACAGTCCATCAAATTCTCTTCCTGGCTTGTGTGCGAGTCATTTTAAAAACTTCCAATTCCCACGCTTCTCCATACCATCAGTGGGCTTGCACTCAATCCCTATTGGTGGATTCAAGTCAGGTTTATCCCCCCTCCCAGGTACTGCTGCTGCCCATCTGCTTCTGCCCCCTGCTGGGGTCGGTTCCAGAAAGTCTGGAAGTGGCCAAGATATGCATAGCAGAGTCAACCCAAGATATAAAACACAGTCTGATTACATTATGTGGTGGTCACCCCCTGTGGACAACCCTCCTGTTGATAGTAGGGGAATTTGATCACCCCCTGTGGTGGCCGGTTCCACAAAGTCTGCTAGAGCCCAGAGGTTTACAAAGAATTGTAAACCCCCCTGGGGAGATTGCCAATGGTACAATGCTTACATGAATAAAGTCCTGGGAAATACAGACATTACATTTGAGGTGGGATTATACAGCCTAATAATATATGATCTGGAACTACACACACATATAGGGAGTATATAGACATATATGGAGAACAAGAGGGTACCGACGGACTAAAATAGTACATTAATTACTACACCTAATAAAATATAGTAATTACAGATTTACAGTGAATCTGATAACCTCACAACAACTACTCACACCATTTTAAAAGAGAGACACCTTATAATATGTTAGTAAATGATCTCCCAATGCCATTTTTTTGAAGTTTTTATTCATCAATGGGGAATTAGCTCAGATGGTAGAGCGCTCGCTTAGCATGCGAGAGGTAGCGAGATCGATGCTCGCATTCTCCAAATGATTTAGCCTTTCACTTCATTTGTAGATACCCTTCACAGTCCAAATTTTTGAATCTTTCATTTTATTTGTGTATACCCTTCACAGTTACACATAGTTTTTTTGTCATGCAACATATAAAAATATTTAGTCAGACTTAGCTAATTATGACAACTACTCACACCATTTTAAAAGAGAGACACCTTATACTATGTTAGTAAATGATCTCCCAATGCCTTTTATTTGAACTTGTCATTCATCAATGGGGATTTAGCTCAGATGGTAGAGCGCTCGCTTAGCATGCGAGAGGTAGCGAGATCGATGCTCGCATTCTCCAAATGTTTTATCCTTTCATTTCATTTGTAGATACCCTTCAAAGTCCAAATGTTTTAATCTTTCATTTTATTTGTATATACCCTTCACAGTTACAAATAGTTTTTTGTCATGCAACATATAAAAATATTTAATCAGACTTAGCTAATTATGACAACTACTCACACCATTTTAAAAGAGAGACACCTTATAATATGTTAGTAAATGATCTCCCAATGCCTTTTTTTTGAACTTGTCATTCATCAATGGGGAATTAGCTCAGATGGTAGAGCGCTCGCTTAGCATGCGAGAGGTAGCGAGATCTATGCTCACATTCTCAAAATGTTTTATCCTTTCATTTCATTTGTAGATACCCTTCACAGTCCAAATGTTTTAATCTTTCATTTTATTTGTATATACCCTTCACAGTTACAAATAGTTTTTTGTCATGCAACATATAAAAATATTTAATCAGACTAAGCTAATTATGACAACTACTCACACCATTTTAAAAGAGACACCTTATAATATGTTAGTAAATCATCTCCCAATGCCTTTTTTTGAACTTGTCATTCATCAATGGGGAATTAGCTCAGATGGTAGAGCGCTCGCTTAGCTTGCGAGAGGTAGCGAGATCTATGCTCGCATTCTCAAAATGTTTTATCCTTTCATTTCATTTGTAGATACCCTTCAAAGTCCAAATGATTTATTCTTTCATTTTATTTGTATTCACAGTTACAAATAGTTTTTTGTCATGCAACATATAAAAATATTTAGTCAGACTTAGCTAATTATGACAACTACTCACACCATTTTAAAAGAGAGACACCTTATAATATGTTAGAAAATGATCTCCCAATGCCATTTTTTGAACTAGTCTTTCATCAATGGGGAATTAGCTCAGATGGTAGAGCGTTTAGCATGCGAGAGGTAGCGAGATCGATGCTCGCATTCTCCAAATGTTTTATCCTTTCATTTCATTTGTAGATACCCTTCAAAGTCCAAATGTTTTAATCTTTCATTTTATTTGCATATACCCTTCACAGTTACAAATAGTTTTTTGTCATGCAACATATAAAAATATTTAGTCAGACTTAGCTAATTATGCCAACTACTCACACCATTTTAAAAGAGAGACACCTTATAATATGTTAGTAAATCATCTCCCAATGCCATTTTTTTGAAGTTTTTATTCATCAATGGGGAATTAGCTCAGATGGTAGAGCGCTCGCTTAGCATGCGAGAGGTAGCGAGATCGATGCTCGCATTCTCCAAATGATTTAGCCTTTCATTTCATTTGTAGATACCCTTCACAGTCCAAATTTTTGAATCTTTCATTTTATTTGTGTATACCCTTCACAGTTACACATAGTTTTTTTGTCATGCAACATATAAAAATATTTAGTCAGACTTAGCTAATTATGACAACTACTCACACCATTTTAAAAGAGAGACACCTTATACTATGTTAGTAAATGATCTCCCAATGCCTTTTATTTGAACTTGTCATTCATCAATGGGGATTTAGCTCAGATGGTAGAGCGCTCGCTTAGCATGCGAGAGGTAGCGAGATCGATGCTCGCATTCTCCAAATGTTTTATCCTTTCATTTCATTTGTAGATACCCTTCAAAGTCCAAATGTTTTAATCTTTCATTTTATTTGTATATACCCTTCACAGTTACAAATAGTTTTTTGTCATGCAACATATAAAAATATTTAGTCAGACATAGCTAATTATGCCAACTACTCACACCATTTTAAAAGAGAGACACCTTATAATATGTTAGTAAATCATCTCCCAATGCCATTTTTTTGAAGTTGTCATTCATCAATGGGGAATTAGCTCAGATGGTAGAGCGCTCGCTTAGCATGCGAGAGGTAGCGAGATCGATGCTCGCATTCTCCAAATGTTTTATCCTTTCATTTCATTTGTAGATACCCTTCACAGTCCAAATGTTTTAATCTTTCATTTTATTTGTATATACCCTTCACAGTTACAAATAGTTTTTTGTCATGCAACATATAAAAATATTTAGTCAGACTTAGCTAATTATGACTAGTACTCACACCATTTTAAAAGAGAGACACCTTATAATATGTTAGTAAATGATCTCCCAATGCCTTTTTTTGAACTTGTCATTCATCAATGGGGAATTAGCTCAGATGGAAGAGCGCTCGCTTAGCATGCGAGAGGTAGCGAGATCGATGCTCGCATTCTCCAAATCTTTTATCCTTTCATTTCATTTGTAGATACCCTTCAAAGTCCAAATGATTTATTCTTTCATTTTATTTGTATTCACAGTTACAAATAGTTTTTTGTCATGCAACATATAAAAATATTTAGTCAGACTTAGCTAATTATGACAACTACTCACACCATTTTAAAAGAGAGACACCTTATAATATGTTAGAAAATGATCTCCCAATGCCATTTTTTGAACTAGTCTTTCATCAATGGGGAATTAGCTCAGATGGTAGAGCGTTTAGCATGCGAGAGGTAGCGAGATCGATGCTCGCATTCTCCAAATGTTTTATCCTTTCATTTCATTTGTAGATACCCTTCAAAGTCCAAATGTTTTAATCTTTCATTTTATTTGCATATACCCTTCACAGTTACAAATAGTTTTTTGTCATGCAACATATAAAAATATTTAGTCAGACTTAGCTAATTATGCCAACTACTCACACCATTTTAAAAGAGAGACACCTTATAATATGTTAGTAAATCATCTCCCAATGCCATTTTTTTGAAGTTTTTATTCATCAATGGGGAATTAGCTCAGATGGTAGAGCGCTCGCTTAGCATGCGAGAGGTAGCGAGATCGATGCTCGTATTCTCCAAATGATTTAGCCTTTCATTTCATTTGTAGATACCCTTCACAGTCCAAATTTTTTAATCTTTCATTTTATTTGTGTATACCCTTCACAGTTACACATAGTTTTTTTGTCATGCAACATATAAAAATATTTAGTCAGACTTAGCTAATTATGACAACTACTCACACCATTTTAAAAGAGAGACACCTTATAATATGTTAGTAAATGATCTCCCAATGCCTTTTTTTTTAACTTGTTATTCATCAATGGGGAATTAGCTCAGATGGTAGAGCGCTCGCTTAGCATGCGAGAGGTAGCGAGATCTATGCTCGCATTCTCAAAATGTTTTATCCTTTCATTTCATTTGTAGATACCCTTCACAGTCCAAATGTTTTAATCTTTCATTTTATTTGTATATACCCTTCACAGTTACAAATAGTTTTTTGTCATGCAACATATAAAAATATTTAATCAGACTAAGCTAATTATGACAACTACTCACACCATTTTAAAAGAGAGACACCTTATAATATGTTAGTAAATGATCTCCCAATGCCTTTTATTTGAACTTGTCATTCATCAATGGGGAATTAGCTCAGATGGAAGAGCGCTCGCTTAGCATGCGAGAGGTAGCGAGATCGATGCTCGCATTCTCCAAATCTTTAATCCTTTCATTTCATTTGTAGATACCCTTCAAAGTCCAAATGATTTATTCTTTCATTTTATTTGTATTCACAGTTACAAATAGTTTTTTGTCATGCAACATATAAAAATATTTAGTCAGACTTAGCTAATTATGACAACTACTCACACCATTTTAAAAGAGAGACACCTTATAATATGTTAGAAAATGATCTCCCAATGCCATTTTTTGAACTAGTCTTTCATCAATGGGGAATTAGCTCAGATGGTAGAGCGCTCGCTTAGCATGCGAGAGGTAGCGAGATCGATGCTCGCATTCTCCAAATGTTTTATCCTTTCATTTCATTTGTAGATACCCTTCACAGTCCAAATGTTTTAATCTATCATTTTATTTGTATATATATACCCTTCACAGTTACAAATAGTTTTTTGTCATGCAACATATAAAAATATTTAGTCAGACTTAGCTAATTATGACAACTACTCACACCATTTTAAAAGAGAGACACCTTATAATATGTTAGAAAATGATCTCCCAATGCCATTTTTTGAACTAGTCTTTCATCAATGGGGAATTAGCTCAGATGGTAGAGCGCTCGCTTAGCATGCGAGAGGTAGCAAGATCGATGCTCGCATTCTCCAACTGTTTTATCCTTTCTTTAATTTGTAGATACCCTTCAAAGTCCAAATGTTTTAATCTTTCATTTTATTTGTATATACCCTTCACAGTTACAAATAGTTTTTTGTCATGCAACATATAAAAATATTCAGTCAGACTTAGCTAATTATGCCAACTGGAAAATGGACCAATGGGCGCTGGAGGGTAGTATACACAAATTCAACGATGTTTCTCTCCCGTATAGATAGTATGGGGGAAAAGAATACAAAACAGTGTATCAGAAATGTTATAGTCTGATAATCAAAAAAGTGGGGTTCACGATGAGGATAACCATAAGCGTACCATCACTCACTATAAGAGAGGTATAGACGTGCCCGTAAAGGTTTCTTTTTTAGGGGTTCACCTCACGTGCGGTTACAAGAACAAATGGATGCGTACCGTACTCACAAAGGTATACGTAAATGCAGACGCATCAAGGTATCTTTCACTTTCAGAAGGTGGGAATACTCTCATGTAGGTATCAAACCTCCATATAAATGGATATAAAAACAAGAGAGCCCACTTTCAAAGATACGCAAATTTTATTCTGAACGGATAAACAAAAGTAACTGGGATAAGCTGGATGGAACACAAAACACGGTACCTTGAGGCTGGGGTATTGGCCTTATACCCCAGTCTATCACCGTCTGTCAGCATACAATCCCAGTCAAATTAACAGCAAAAGTCCGCTCCTCTCCTGCCAACGCGTTTCGACAGAGGACCTGTCTTCTTCAAGGCTTGGAGAGGAGTGATCATAAGCACATATTTATACCCATGCACATTAAGTTAATTGGGCATACTTCCGCCGGAAGTAATCATAGGGCGGAAGTATCCATGAATGAATTCTAAGTTATATTTAGGCTTGTAAATAAGCAGGACTAAATCAATTCAAGTAGGACAATGAACATAACCTGCTTATCTTGCAGGAAGGTTCAATTTAGCAATGTTCCCGCTGTTAGAAAGTGGAACGCATAGTTCCGGACCCGTGACACGCATGACTGCTTCCGCAGTGTGTCACTTCCGGAAGCCGTCTGCTTACTTGTACATTCAAATGGAGTGCATCCCCTTCGGGATGCTAGGACGCCGTCCCGTGACGCGCTGTGACGTCAGGACGGCGATGTGCGTCTAATGGAACGCACAGACATTAAGTATATGGACCGCACAGAGTCACGCTGTAGGGGCCTGATTCCGCGCTGTCTAGCGGGGCCCGAAGTAATGGATTATATCAAGAGGGGCCTGATTCCGCGCTATCTAGCGGGGCTAAAGTGACACAGTGCCTTAGTATATAAATTGCTAGTGGATAAAAATATAAAGTGTCCAATTGCTTCTTAAAGTGACGTGTGCATGGGAAAAATATGACTTTTACAAGGTACATAAAAATACAATTTTATAAAAATAACATTAAAATAATTCAGAGAATATAAAGATATAAAAAGGCTTAAAAACTCATTAAAACTCATAAAAACCACTTAAGCTCAAAATCTGCATTCAGACCATGAGGGGCCAAAGAATTAAGGTCATATATCCACCTCATTTCCTTTTGAGCCAGATTTTGTTCTTTATTTTTATATCTCCAATTGTCTTTAACAAGTTCAAGACCCCAAAAACCTTTTATGTGGTTGGGGGAACATTGATGGAGTTCTTTAAAGTGTAAAGAAAAAGGGTGATCTGGATTGCCCTTTTTTATGTTCCGAATGTGTTCGGACCACCGGATTTTTAAAGTTCTGGTGGTCTTTCCCACATATAGTTTGTCACAGGAACACATAATAGCATAAATTGCATATTTTGAATTACATGTCATAAAGTGGTTTAATTTGAACTGGTGGTTGTTCAACATGAGTTCAACCGTTTTTTTAGCAGTGTTGGTGCAAGACTTGCACATGGCGCAATCTCCACACCGGTGAAACCCTTTATTTCTAATTATGCCACCTAGTGGTTTCTCTATGAAAGCACTTGAAACCAGCTTATCTTTAATGCTAGGCGCTCTTTTATAAATGAATTTGGGTTTATTTGGTAAAATCTCTGATAAAATAGGATCACGTAAAAGCAGGTTCCAATTTTGATTAAAAATCTTCTCTATTTGGCGGTGGTGACTGCTGTAGTTAGAAATGAAGGCAAGGCTGGCCCCAGTTTCTTTGGTCTCCTTGGGCTTGTTTTCTAGGAGACTCTCTCTGGGGATCGTGTCAACTTCTTCTATAGCTTTAGCTAATAATGCTGGCTTATAGCCCTTATGGAGAAATTTTGATTTAAGGGTCTGAACGCTCCTGTCATATTCTTCAGGCTTGGAGCAGTTGCGCTTCATCCTAATAAATTGCCCCTTGGGAACATTTGTCAGCCAGCGACTCAAATGGTTGCTTTTGCTATCAATATAGGTATTTGAGTCTGACGGTTTGGTGTACACCGACGTTTGTAATGTGTTGTTCTCCACATAAATGTTTAGATCCAAGAAATTGATGCTGGATTTGCTAATGGCAAAAGTAAGTTTTATATTCAATAAATTAGTGTTTAAAAAACTACAAAATTCATTGAGCAAAGATTCCTCACCACGCCAAATAAATAAAATATCATCAATGTAGCGCCACCACTGGACCAGGTTCGCACCCCACTCATGGCCAGACCATACCATGGTGTCCTCCCATCTGGCCATGAAGATATTTGCATAACTGGGGGCGAACCTGGTCCCCATGGCGGTGCCAACCTGCTGAAGATAGAAGGAACCATCGAAGTTAAAATAATTATTGGTTAAAATAAACGAAATTCCTTCCAGTATAAAAGTTTGTAGATTGATCTCCATTAAGGTGCTATCTAGTGTCTGTTTTATTGCACTCAAACCATCCTCGTGTTTAATAATAGTGTACAGGGATGTCACATCTGCTGTCACTAGAAACAGAGATTCATCCCATGTGACTTCTTTGATCTTATTCAATACATCTTTCGTGTCTTTTAGATGAGACCTGTTATTGCACACTAAAGGTTGGAGATGGTGGTCAATAAAAAAAGAAAGGTTGGAGGTAATGGAATTAGTCCCCGCTATAATGGGACGTCCGGGCGGATTAGTTACATCCTTGTGCACCTTTGGTAAAAGGTATATCACCGGTACTGTAAACTCATCTACCACCAAAAACTCTGAAATATCTTTATCAATAGTACTTAAATCGGAGTATTTGTCAATCATTATTTTGAATTTTTTAAAAACAGAAGTGGATGGATCCGCCCTAAGCTTTTTGTATGTGAGTCCATCGTGCAATTGTCTGTTGACTTCTTCGATATACATGCTTTTGTTTAAAATTACCACCCCCCCCGCCTTTGTCGGCGGGTTTAATAATAATCCCATCATTCTCTTTGAGAGATTTTAAGGCCTCTCTTTCTTTTACGTTGAGATTATTCTGATACAGAGGTAAGTTATCTTTCAAACTGTTAAGTTCCTCATTGATGACTTTGTGAAAACTTTCAATAAAGCACCCTTTAATGTGTCTAGGGTAAAAAGTCGAGCTTTTTTTGAAAGGGTTAACGGGATCAGGGGTGGTTGAAATCTCACCATCTCTATAGAAAAATTTCTTTAAGGATAGGCGTCTAATAAATTTTTGGACATCAATATATAAATCAAAGAAATTAATTTGATTGCTAGGACAGAATTTAAGGCCTTTTTGAAGGACCGAAAATTCTTCGGGGCTCAAAATATGGTCACTTAAATTGAAAATTTTGGTAAGATTTTCTTCTATGATAGGGGCATTAGTAATTTTGTGCTTCTTATGTTTTCTATCACGTTTCCTCAGGCCCCCCCTTTTTCCCCGTTTGGTTTTAGATGGATGGGGAATTTCTATGTTACTCTCCAGCGAGGCATTCTCCTGGATAAAAAATTAGTACCACTGTTATCATTTTGAGGCTGGAGAGGTTCGAATCTATTATGAGTGCTAATCTCATTCCTCTCCGGTCTTAATTCTTCAGGTGTGGGATAAACTCGCTGATTCCTCCTAGTTTCCCAGTTATAATTGGGCTGATCCCGGTGATGAGATTTCTTGGTGAAATTTCTATAATTAGTAGGGGTATAATGATTGGAATTTTCATTAAATCTTTGATTATACCTATTCGGCCTCTGGTTCGGTTTCTGATACCGAGATCGAGATCACTCCTCTCCAAGCCTTGAAGAAGACAGGTCCTCTGTCGAAACGCGTTGGCAGGAGAGGAGCGGACTTTTGCTGTTAATTTGACTGGGATTGTATGCTGACAGACGGTGATAGACTGGGGTATAAGGCCAATACCCCAGCCTCAAGGTACCGTGTTTTGTGTTCCATCCAGCTTATCCCAGTTACTTTTGTTTATCCGTTCAGAATAAAATTTGCGTATCTTTGAAAGTGGGCTCTCTTGTTTTTATATCCATTTATATGGAGGTTTGATACCTACATGAGAGTATTCCCACCTTCTGAAAGTGAAAGATACCTTGATGCGTCTGCATTTACGTATACCTTTGTGAGTACGGTACGCATCCATTTGTTCTTGTAACCGCACGTGAGGTGAACCCCTAAAAAAGAAACCTTTACGGGCACGTCTATACCTCTCTTATAGTGAGTGATGGTACACTTATGGTTATCCTCATCGTGAACCCCACTTTTTTGATTATCAGACTATAACATTTCTGATACACTGTTTTGTATTCTTTTCCCCCATACTATCTATACGGGAGAGAAACATCGTTGAATTTGTGTATACTACCCTCCAGCGCCCATTGGTCCATTTTCCAGAGCAAGTTTTCCTACGTTTGGGTTGAGTGGTGACCCATCTTTGTGGATCCGGCTGAAGGAGGGCTTTGCGCCTTGGGACTTATTCTTTTTGTTTTGTCTAATTATGCCAACTACTCACACCATTTAAAAGGAGATACACCTTATAATATGTTAGTAAATCATCTCCCAATGCCATTTTTTTAAAGAAGTCATTCATCAATGGGGAATTAGCTCAGATGGTAGAGCGCTCGCTTAGCATGCGAGAGGTAGCGAGATCGATGCTCGCATTCTCCAAATGTTTTATCCTTTCATTTCATTTGTAGATACCCTTCACAGTCCAAATGTTTTAATCTATCATTTTATTTGTATATACCCTTCACAGTTACAAATAGTTTTTTGTCATGCAACATATAAAAATATTTAGTCAGACTTAGCTAATTATGACAACTACTCACACCATTTTAAAAGAGAGACACCTTATAATATATTAGTAAATCATCTCCCAATGCCATTTTTTTTGAAGTTGGCATTCATCAATGGGGAATTAGCTCAGACGGTAGAGCGCTCACTTAGCATGCGAGAGGTAGCGAGATCGATGCTCGCATTCTCCAAATGATTTAGCCTTTCATTTCATTTGTAGATACCCTTCACAGTCCAAATCTTTTAATCTTTCATTTTATTTGTATTCACAGTTACAAATAGTTTTTTGTCATGCAACATATAAAAATATTTAGTCAGACTTAGCTAATAATGACAACTACTCACACCATTTTAAAAGAGAGACACCTTATAATATGTTAGTAAATCATCTCCCAATGCCATTTTTTTAAAGAAGTCATTCATCAATGGGGAATTAGCTCAGATGGTAGAGCGCTCGCTTAGCATGCGAGAGGTAGCGAGAACGATGCTCGCATTCTCCAAATGTTTTATCCTTTCATTTCATTTGTAGATACCCTTCAAAGTCCAAATGTTTTAATCTTTCATTTTATTTGTATATACCCTTCACAGTTACAAATAGTTTTTTGTCATGCAACATATAAAAATATTTAGTCAGACTTAGCTAATTATGACAACTACTCACACCATTTTAAAAGAGAGACACCTTATAATATGTTAGTAAATCATCTCCCAATGCCATTTTTTTTGAAGTTGTCATTCATCAATGGGGAATTAGCTCAGCCGGTAGAGCGCTCACTTAGCATGCGAGAGGTAGCGAGATCGATGCTCGCATTCTCCAAATGATTTAGCCTTTCATTTCATTTGTAGATACCCTTCACAGTCCAAATCTTTTAATCTTTCATTTTATTTGTATTCACAGTTACAAATAGTTTTTTGTCATGCAACATATAAAAATATTCAGTCAGACTTAGCTAATTATGCCAACTACTCACACCATTTTAAAGGAGATACACCTTATAATATGTTAGTAAATCATCTCCCAATGCCATTTTTTTAAAGAAGTCATTCATCAATGGGGAATTAGCTCAGATGGTAGAGCGCTCACTTAGCATGCGAGAGGTAGCGAGAACGATGCTCGCATTCTCCAAATGTTTTATCCTTTCATTTCATTTGTAGATACCCTTCAAAGTCCAAATGTTTTAATCTTTCATTTTATTTGTATATACCCTTCACAGTTACAAATAGTTTTTTGTCATGCAACATATAAAAATATTTAGTCAGACTTAGCTAATTATGACAACTACTCACACCATTTTAAAAGAGAGACACCTTATAATATGTTAGTAAATCATCTCCCAATGCCATTTTTTTTTAAGTTGTCATTCATCAATGGGGAATTAGCTCAGATGGTAGAGCGCTCGCTTAGCATGCGAGAGGTAGCGAGATCGATGCTCGCATTCTCCAAATGATTTAGCCTTTCATTTCATTTGTAGATACCCTTCACAGTCCAAATGTTTTAATCTTTCATTTTATTTGTATATACCCTTCACAGTTACAAATAGTTTTTTGTCATGCAACATATAAAAATATTTAATCAGACTTAGCTAATTATGACAACTACTCACACCATTTTAAAAGAGAGACACCTTATAATATGTTAGAAAATGATCTCCCAATGCCATTTTTTTAACTAGTCTTTCATCAATGGGGAATTAGCTTAGATGGTAGAGTGTTTAGCATGCGAGAGGTAGCGAGATCGATGCTCGCATTCTCCAAATGTTTTATCCTTTCATTTCATTTGTAGATACCCTTCAAAGTCCAAATGTTTTAATCTTTCACTTTATTTGTATATACCCTTCACAGTTACAAATAGTTTTTTGTCATGCAACATATAAAAATATTTAGTCAGACTTAGCTAATTATGCCAACTACTCACACCATTTTAAAAGAGAGACACCTTATAATATGTTAGTAAATAATCTCCCAATGCCATTTTTTTGAAGTTTTTATTCATCAATGGGGAATTAGCTCAGATGGTAGAGCGCTCGCTTAGCATGCGAGAGGTAGCAAGATCGATGCTCGCATTCTCCAACTGTTTTATCCTTTCTTTAATTTGTAGATACCCTTCAAAGTCCAAATGTTTTAATCTTTCATTTTATTTGTATATACCCTTCACAGTTACAAATAGTTTTTTGTCATGCAACATATAAAAATATTCAGTCAGACTTAGCTAATTATGCCAACTACTCACACCATTTTAAAGGAGATACACCTTATAATATGTTAGTAAATCATCTCCCAATGCCATTTTTTTAAAGAAGTCATTCATCAATGGGGAATTAGCTCAGATGGTAGAGCGCTCGCTTAGCATGCGAGAGGTAGCGAGATCGATGCTCGCATTCTCCAAATGTTTTATCCTTTCATTTCATTTGTAGATACCCTTCACAGTCCAAATGTTTTAATCTATCATTTTATTTGTATATACCCTTCACAGTTACAAATAGTTTTTTGTCATGCAACATATAAAAATATTTAGTCAGACTTAGCTAATTATGACAACTACTCACACCATTTTAAAAGAGAGACACCTTATAATATGTTAGTAAATCATCTCCCAATGCCATTTTTTTTGAAGTTGTCATTCATCAATGGGGAATTAGCTCAGACGGTAGAGCGCTCACTTAGCATGCGAGAGGTAGTGAGATCGATGCTCGCATTCTCCAAATGGTTTAGCCTTTCATTTCATTTGTAGATACCCTTCACAGTCCAAATCTTTTAATCTTTCATTTTATTTGTATTCACAGTTACAAATAGTTTTTTGTCATGCAACATATAAAAATATTCAGTCAGACTTAGCTAATTATGCCAACTACTCACACCATTTTAAAGGAGATACACCTTATAATATGTTAGTAAATCATCTCCCAATGCCATTTTTTTAAAGAAGTCATTCATCAATGGGGAATTAGCTCAGATGGTAGAGCGCTCGCTTAGCATGCGAGAGGTAGCGAGAACGATGCTCGCATTCTCCAAATGTTTTATCCTTTCATTTCATTTGTAGATACCCTTCAAAGTCCAAATGTTTTAATCTTTCATTTTATTTGTATATACCCTTCACAGTTACAAATAGTTTTTTGTCATGCAACATATAAAAATATTTAGTCAGACTTAGCTAATTATGACAACTACTCACACCATTTTAAAAGAGAGACACCTTATAATATGTTAGTAAATCATCTCCCAATGCCATTTTTTTTGAAGTTGTCATTTATCAATGGGGAATTAGCTCAGCCGGTAGAGCGCTCACTTAGCATGCGAGAGGTAGCGAGATCGATGCTCACATTCTCCAAATGATTTAGCCTTTCATTTCATTTGTAGATACCCTTCACAGTCCAAATCTTTTAATCTTTCATTTTATTTGTATTCACAGTTACAAATAGTTTTTTGTCATGCAACATATAAAAATATTCAGTCAGACTTAGCTAATTATGCCAACTACTCACACCATTTTAAAGGAGATACACCTTATAATATGTTAGTAAATCATCTCCCAATGCCATTTTTTTAAAGAAGTCATTCATCAATGGGGAATTAGCTCAGATGGTAGAGCGCTCGCTTAGCATGCGAGAGGTAGCGAGAACGATGCTCGCATTCTCCAAATGTTTTATCCTTTCATTTCATTTGTAGATACCCTTCAAAGTCCAAATGTTTTAATCTTTCATTTTATTTGTATATACCCTTCACAGTTACAAATAGTTTTTTGTCATGCAACATATAAAAATATTTAGTCAGACTTAGCTAATTATGACAACTACTCACACCATTTTAAAAGAGAGACACCTTATAATATGTTAGTAAATCATCTCCCAATGCCATTTTTTTTTAAGTTGTCATTCATCAATGGGGAATTAGCTCAGATGGTAGAGCGCTCGCTTAGCATGCGAGAGGTAGCGAGATCGATGCTCGCATTCTCCAAATGATTTAGCCTTTCATTTCATTTGTAGATACCCTTCACAGTCCAAATGTTTTAATCTTTCATTTTATTTGTATATACCCTTCACAGTTACAAATAGTTTTTTGTATTCACAGTTACAAATAGTTTTTTGTCATGCAACATATAAAAATATTTAGTCAGACTTAGCTAATTATGCCAACTACTCAAACCATTTTAAAAGAGAGACACCTTATAATATGTTAGTAAATCATCTCCCAATGCCATTTTTTTGAAGTAGTCATTCATCAATGGGGAATTAGCTCAGATGGTAGAGCGCTCGCTTAGCATGCGAGAGGTAGCGAGATCGATGCTCACATTCTCCAAATGTTTTATCCTTTCATTTCATTTGTAGATACCCTTCAAAGTCCAAATGTTTTAATCTTTCATTTTATTTGTATTCACAGTTACAAATAGTTTTTTGTCATGCAACATATAAAAATATTTAGTCAGACTTAGCAAAATTATGCCAACTACTCACACCATTTTAAAGGAGAGACACCTTATAATATGTTAGTAAATGATCTCCCAATGCCTTTTTTTGAAGTAGTCATTCATCAATGGGGAATTAGCTCAGATGGTAGAGCGCTCGCTTAGCATGCGAGAGGTAGCGAGATCGATGCTCGCATTCTCCAAATGTTTTATCCTTTCATTTCATTTGTAGATACCCTTCAAAGTCCAAATGTATTAATCTTTCATTTTATTTGTATTCACAGTTACAAATAGTTTTTTGTCATGCAACATATAAAAATATTTAGTCAGACTTAGCAAAATTATGCCAACTACTCACACCATTTTAAAGGAGAGACACCTTATAATATGTTAGTAAATGATCTCCCAATGCCTTTTTTTGAAGTAGTCATTCATCAATGGGGAATTAGCTCAGATGGTAGAGCGCTCGCTTAGCATGCGAGAGGTAGCGAGATCGATGCTCGCATTCTCCAAATGTTTTATCCTTTCATTTCATTTGTAGATACCCTTCAAAGTCCAAATCTTTTAATCTTTCATTTTATTTGTATTCACAGTTACAAATAGTTTTTTGTCATGCAACATATAAAAATATTTAGTCAGACTTAGCTAATTATGCCAACTACTCACACCATTTTAAAGGAGAGACACCTTATAATATGTTAGTAAATGATCTCCCAATGCCTTTTTTTGAAGGAGTCATTCATCAATGGGGAATTAGCTCAGATGGTAGAGCGCTCGCTTAGCATGCAAGAGGTAGTGAGATCGATGCTCGCATTCTCCAAATGTTTTATCCTTTCATTTCATTTGTAGATACCCTTCACAGTCCAAATCTTTTAATCTTTCATTTTATTTGTATATACCCTTCACAGTTACAAATAATTTTTTGTCATGCAACATATAAAAATATTTAGTCAGACTTAGCTAATTATGACTAGTACTCACACCATTTTAAAAGAGAGACACCTTATAATATGTTAGTAAATGATCTCCCAATGCCTTTTTTTGAAGTAGTCCTTCATCAATGGGGAATTAGCTCAGATGGTAGAGCGCTCGCTTAGCATGCGAGAAGTAGCGAGATCGATGCTCGCATTCTCCAAATGTTTTATCCTTTCATTTTATTTGTAGATACCCTTCAAAGTCCAAATGTTTTAATTTTTCATTTTATTTGTATATACCCTTCACAGTTACAAATAGTTTTTTGTCATGCAACATATAAAAATATGTAGTCAGACGCAGCTAATTATGACAACTACTCACACCATTTTAAAAGAGAGACACCTTATAATATGTTAGTAAATCATCTCCCAATGCCATTTTTTTGAACTTGTCATTCATCAATGGGGAATTAGCTCAGATGGTAGAGCGCTCGCTTAGCATGCGAGAGGTAGCGAGATTGATGCTCTCAATTTCCAAATGTTTTATCCTTTCATTTCATTTGTAGATACCCTACACAGTCCAAATGTTTTAATCTTTCATTTTATTTGTATTCACAGTTACAAATAGTTTTTTGTCATGCAACATATCAAAATATTTAGTCAGACTTAGCTAATTATGCCAACTACTCAAACCATTTTAAAGGAGAGACACCTTATAATATGTTAGTAAATCATCTCCCAATGCCATTTTTTTGAAGCAGTCATTCATCAATGGGGAATTAGCTCAGATGGTAGAGCGCTCGCTTAGCATGCGAGAGGTAGCGAGATCGATGCTCGCATTCTCCAAATGTTTTATCCTTTCATTTCATTTGTAGATACCCTTCAAAGTCCAAATGTTTTAATCTTTCATTTTATTTGTATTCACAGTTACAAATAGTTTTTTGTCATGCAACATATAAAAATATTTAGTCAGACTTAGCTAATTATGCCAACTACTCACACCATTTTAAAGGAGAGACACCTTATAATATGTTAGTAAATGATCTCCCAATGCCTTTTTTTGAAGTAGTCATTCATCAATGGGGAATTAGCTCAGATGGTAGAGCGCTCGCTTAGCATGCGAGAGGTAGCGAGATCGATGCTCGCATTCTCCAAATGTTTTATCCTTTCATTTCATTTGTAGATACCCTTCAAAGTCCAAATGTTTTAATCTTTCATTTTATTTGTATATACCCTTCACAGTTACAAATAGTTTTTTGTCATGCAACATATAAAAATATTCAGTCAGACTTAGCTAATTATGCCAACTACTCACACCATTTTAAAGGAGATACACCTTATAATATGTTAGTAAATCATCTCCCAATGCCATTTTTTTAAAGAAGTCATTCATCAATGGGGAATTAGCTCAGATGGTAGAGCGCTCGCTTAGCATGCGAGAGGTAGCGAGATCGATGCTCGCATTCTCCAAATGTTTTATCCTTTCATTTCATTTGTAGATACCCTTCAAAGTCCAAATGTTTTAATCTTTCATTTTATTTGTATATACCCTTCACAGTTACAAATAGTTTTTTGTCATGCAACATATAAAAATATTTAGTCAGACTTAGCTAATTATGACAACTACTCACACCATTTTAAAAGAGAGACACCTTATAATATGTTAGTAAATCATCTCCCAATGCCATTTTTTTTGAAGTTGTCATTCATCAATGGGGAATTAGCTCAGCCGGTAGAGCGCTCACTTAGCATGCGAGAGGTAGCGAGATCGATGCTCGCATTCTCCAAATGATTTAGCCTTTCATTTCATTTGTAGATACCCTTCACAGTCCAAATCTTTTAATCTTTCATTTTATTTGTATTCACAGTTACAAATAGTTTTTTGTCATGCAACATATAAAAATATTCAGTCAGACTTAGCTAATTATGCCAACTACTCACACCATTTTAAAGGAGATACACCTTATAATATGTTAGTAAATCATCTCCCAATGCCATTTTTTTAAAGAAGTCATTCATCAATGGGGAATTAGCTCAGATGGTAGAGCGCTCACTTAGCATGCGAGAGGTAGCGAGAACGATGCTCGCATTCTCCAAATGTTTTATCCTTTCATTTCATTTGTAGATACCCTTCAAAGTCCAAATGTTTTAATCTTTCATTTTATTTGTATATACCCTTCACAGTTACAAATAGTTTTTTGTCATGCAACATATAAAAATATTTAGTCAGACTTAGCTAATTATGACAACTACTCACACCATTTTAAAAGAGAGACACCTTATAATATGTTAGTAAATCATCTCCCAATGCCATTTTTTTTTAAGTTGTCATTCATCAATGGGGAATTAGCTCAGATGGTAGAGCGCTCGCTTAGCATGCGAGAGGTAGCGAGATCGATGCTCGCATTCTCCAAATGATTTAGCCTTTCATTTCATTTGTAGATACCCTTCACAGTCCAAATGTTTTAATCTTTCATTTTATTTGTATATACCCTTCACAGTTACAAATAGTTTTTTGTCATGCAACATATAAAAATATTTAATCAGACTTAGCTAATTATGACAACTACTCACACCATTTTAAAAGAGAGACACCTTATAATATGTTAGAAAATCATCTCCCAATGCCATTTTTTTAACTAGTCTTTCATCAATGGGGAATTAGCTTAGATGGTAGAGTGTTTAGCATGCGAGAGGTAGCGAGATCGATGCTCGCATTCTCCAAATGTTTTATCCTTTCATTTCATTTGTAGATACCCTTCAAAGTCCAAATGTTTTAATCTTTCACTTTATTTGTATATACCCTTCACAGTTACAAATAGTTTTTTGTCATGCAACATATAAAAATATTTAGTCAGACTTAGCTAATTATGCCAACTACTCACACCATTTTAAAAGAGAGACACCTTATAATATGTTAGTAAATAATCTCCCAATGCCATTTTTTTGAAGTTTTTATTCATCAATGGGGAATTAGCTCAGATGGTAGAGCGCTCGCTTAGCATGCGAGAGGTAGCAAGATCGATGCTCGCATTCTCCAACTGTTTTATCCTTTCTTTAATTTGTAGATACCCTTCAAAGTCCAAATGTTTTAATCTTTCATTTTATTTGTATATACCCTTCACAGTTACAAATAGTTTTTTGTCATGCAACATATAAAAATATTCAGTCAGACTTAGCTAATTATGCCAACTACTCACACCATTTTAAAGGAGATACACCTTATAATATGTTAGTAAATCATCTCCCAATGCCATTTTTTTAAAGAAGTCATTCATCAATGGGGAATTAGCTCAGATGGTAGAGCGCTCGCTTAGCATGCGAGAGGTAGCGAGATCGATGCTCGCATTCTCCAAATGTTTTATCCTTTCATTTCATTTGTAGATACCCTTCACAGTCCAAATGTTTTAATCTATCATTTTATTTGTATATACCCTTCACAGTTACAAATAGTTTTTTGTCATGCAACATATAAAAATATTTAGTCAGACTTAGCTAATTATGACAACTACTCACACCATTTTAAAAGAGAGACACCTTATAATATGTTAGTAAATCATCTCCCAATGCCATTTTTTTTGAAGTTGTCATTCATCAATGGGGAATTAGCTCAGACGGTAGAGCGCTCACTTAGCATGCGAGAGGTAGTGAGATCGATGCTCGCATTCTCCAAATGGTTTAGCCTTTCATTTCATTTGTAGATACCCTTCACAGTCCAAATCTTTTAATCTTTCATTTTATTTGTATTCACAGTTACAAATAGTTTTTTGTCATGCAACATATAAAAATATTCAGTCAGACTTAGCTAATTATGCCAACTACTCACACCATTTTAAAGGAGATACACCTTATAATATGTTAGTAAATCATCTCCCAATGCCATTTTTTTAAAGAAGTCATTCATCAATGGGGAATTAGCTCAGATGGTAGAGCGCTCGCTTAGCATGCGAGAGGTAGCGAGAACGATGCTCGCATTCTCCAAATGTTTTATCCTTTCATTTCATTTGTAGATACCTTTCAAAGTCCAAATGTTTTAATCTTTCATTTTATTTGTATATACCCTTCACAGTTACAAATAGTTTTTTGTCATGCAACATATAAAAATATTTAGTCAGACTTAGCTAATTATGACAACTACTCACACCATTTTAAAAGAGAGACACCTTATAATATGTTAGTAAATCATCTCCCAATGCCATTTTTTTTGAAGTTGTCATTTATCAATGGGGAATTAGCTCAGCCGGTAGAGCGCTCACTTAGCATGCGAGAGGTAGCGAGATCGATGCTCGCATTCTCCAAATGATTTAGCCTTTCATTTCATTTGTAGATACCCTTCACAGTCCAAATCTTTTAATCTTTCATTTTATTTGTATTCACAGTTACAAATAGTTTTTTGTCATGCAACATATAAAAATATTCAGTCAGACTTAGCTAATTATGCCAACTACTCACACCATTTTAAAGGAGATACACCTTATAATATGTTAGTAAATCATCTCCCAATGCCATTTTTTTAAAGAAGTCATTCATCAATGGGGAATTAGCTCAGATGGTAGAGCGCTCGCTTAGCATGCGAGAGGTAGCGAGAACGATGCTCGCATTCTCCAAATGTTTTATCCTTTCATTTCATTTGTAGATACCCTTCAAAGTCCAAATGTTTTAATCTTTCATTTTATTTGTATATACCCTTCACAGTTACAAATAGTTTTTTGTCATGCAACATATAAAAATATTTAGTCAGACTTAGCTAATTATGACAACTACTCACACCATTTTAAAAGAGAGACACCTTATAATATGTTAGTAAATCATCTCCCAATGCCATTTTTTTTTAAGTTGTCATTCATCAATGGGGAATTAGCTCAGATGGTAGAGCGCTCGCTTAGCATGCGAGAGGTAGCGAGATCGATGCTCGCATTCTCCAAATGATTTAGCCTTTCATTTCATTTGTAGATACCCTTCACAGTCCAAATGTTTTAATCTTTCATTTTATTTGTATATACCCTTCACAGTTACAAATAGTTTTTTGTATTCACAGTTACAAATAGTTTTTTGTCATGCAACATATAAAAATATTTAGTCAGACTTAGCTAATTATGCCAACTACTCAAACCATTTTAAAGGAGAGACACCTTATAATATGTTAGTAAATCATCTCCCAATGCCATTTTTTTAAAGTAGTCATTCATCAATGGGGAATTAGCTCAGATGGTAGAGCGCTCGCTTAGCATGCGAGAGGTAGCGAGATCGATGCTCACATTCTCCAAATGTTTTATCCTTTCATTTCATTTGTAGATACCCTTCAAAGTCCAAATGTTTTAATCTTTCATTTTATTTGTATTCACAGTTACAAATAGTTTTTTGTCATGCAACATATAAAAATATTTAGTCAGACTTAGCAAAATTATGCCAACTACTCACACCATTTTAAAGGAGAGACACCTTATAATATGTTAGTAAATGATCTCCCAATGCCTTTTTTTGAAGTAGTCATTCATCAATGGGGAATTAGCTCAGATGGTAGAGCGCTCGCTTAGCATGCGAGAGGTAGCGAGATCGATGCTCGCATTCTCCAAATGTTTTATCCTTTCATTTCATTTGTAGATACCCTTCAAAGTCCAAATGTTTTAATCTTTCATTTTATTTGTATTCACAGTTACAAATAGTTTTTTGTCATGCAACATATAAAAATATTCAGTCAGACTTAGCAAAATTATGCCAACTACTCACACCATTTTAAAGGAGAGACACCTTATAATATGTTAGTAAATGATCTCCCAATGCCTTTTTTTGAAGTAGTCATTCATCAATGGGGAATTAGCTCAGATGGTAGAGCGCTCGCTTAGCATGCGAGAGGTAGCGAGATCGATGCTCGCATTCTCCAAATGTTTTATCCTTTCATTTCATTTGTAGATACCCTTCAAAGTCCAAATGTTTTAATCTTTCATTTTATTTGTATTCACAGTTACAAATAGTTTTTTGTCATGCAACATATAAAAATATTTAGTCAGACTTAGCTAATTATGCCAACTACTCACACCATTTTAAAGGAGAGACACCTTATAATATGTTAGTAAATGATCTCCCAATGCCTTTTTTTGAAGTAGTCATTCATCAATGGGGAATTAGCTCAGATGGTAGAGCGCTCGCTTAGCATGCGAGAGGTAGCGAGATCGATGCTCGCATTCTCCAAATGTTTTATCCTTTCATTTCATTTGTAGATACCCTTCAAAGTCCAAATGTTTTAATCTTTCATTTTATTTGTATATACCCTTCACAGTTACAAATAGTTTTTTGTCATGCAACATATAAAAATATTCAGTCAGACTTAGCTAATTATGCCAACTACTCACACCATTTTAAAGGAGATACACCTTATAATATGTTAGTAAATCATCTCCCAATGCCATTTTTTTAAAGAAGTCATTCATCAATGGGGAATTAGCTCAGATGGTAGAGCGCTCGCTTAGCATGCGAGAGGTAGCGAGATCGATGCTCGCATTCTCCAAATGTTTTATCCTTTCATTTCATTTGTAGATACCCTTCAAAGTCCAAATGTTTTAATCTTTCATTTTATTTGTATATACCCTTCACAGTTACAAATAGTTTTTTGTCATGCAACATATAAAAATATTTAGTCAGACTTAGCTAATTATGACAACTACTCACACCATTTTAAAAGAGAGACACCTTATAATATGTTAGTAAATCATCTCCCAATGCCATTTTTTTTGAAGTTGTCATTCATCAATGGGGAATTAGCTCAGCCGGTAGAGCGCTCACTTAGCATGCGAGAGGTAGCGAGATCGATGCTCGCATTCTCCAAATGATTTAGCCTTTCATTTCATTTGTAGATACCCTTCACAGTCCAAATCTTTTAATCTTTCATTTTATTTGTATTCACAGTTACAAATAGTTTTTTGTCATGCAACATATAAAAATATTCAGTCAGACTTAGCTAATTATGCCAACTACTCACACCATTTTAAAGGAGATACACCTTATAATATGTTAGTAAATCATCTCCCAATGCCATTTTTTTAAAGAAGTCATTCATCAATGGGGAATTAGCTCAGATGGTAGAGCGCTCACTTAGCATGCGAGAGGTAGCGAGAACGATGCTCGCATTCTCCAAATGTTTTATCCTTTCATTTCATTTGTAGATACCCTTCAAAGTCCAAATGTTTTAATCTTTCATTTTATTTGTATATACCCTTCACAGTTACAAATAGTTTTTTGTCATGCAACATATAAAAATATTTAGTCAGACTTAGCTAATTATGACAACTACTCACACCATTTTAAAAGAGAGACACCTTATAATATGTTAGTAAATCATCTCCCAATGCCATTTTTTTTTAAGTTGTCATTCATCAATGGGGAATTAGCTCAGATGGTAGAGCGCTCGCTTAGCATGCGAGAGGTAGCGAGATCGATGCTCGCATTCTCCAAATGATTTAGCCTTTCATTTCATTTGTAGATACCCTTCACAGTCCAAATGTTTTAATCTTTCATTTTATTTGTATATACCCTTCACAGTTACAAATAGTTTTTTGTCATGCAACATATAAAAATATTTAATCAGACTTAGCTAATTATGACAACTACTCACACCATTTTAAAAGAGAGACACCTTATAATATGTTAGAAAATCATCTCCCAATGCCATTTTTTTAACTAGTCTTTCATCAATGGGGAATTAGCTTAGATGGTAGAGTGTTTAGCATGCGAGAGGTAGCGAGATCGATGCTCGCATTCTCCAAATGTTTTATCCTTTCATTTCATTTGTAGATACCCTTCAAAGTCCAAATGTTTTAATCTTTCACTTTATTTGTATATACCCTTCACAGTTACAAATAGTTTTTTGTCATGCAACATATAAAAATATTTAGTCAGACTTAGCTAATTATGCCAACTACTCACACCATTTTAAAAGAGAGACACCTTATAATATGTTAGTAAATAATCTCCCAATGCCATTTTTTTGAAGTTTTTATTCATCAATGGGGAATTAGCTCAGATGGTAGAGCGCTCGCTTAGCATGCGAGAGGTAGCAAGATCGATGCTCGCATTCTCCAACTGTTTTATCCTTTCTTTAATTTGTAGATACCCTTCAAAGTCCAAATGTTTTAATCTTTCATTTTATTTGTATATACCCTTCACAGTTACAAATAGTTTTTTGTCATGCAACATATAAAAATATTCAGTCAGACTTAGCTAATTATGCCAACTACTCACACCATTTTAAAGGAGATACACCTTATAATATGTTAGTAAATCATCTCCCAATGCCATTTTTTTAAAGAAGTCATTCATCAATGGGGAATTAGCTCAGATGGTAGAGCGCTCGCTTAGCATGCGAGAGGTAGCGAGATCGATGCTCGCATTCTCCAAATGTTTTATCCTTTCATTTCATTTGTAGATACCCTTCACAGTCCAAATGTTTTAATCTATCATTTTATTTGTATATACCCTTCACAGTTACAAATAGTTTTTTGTCATGCAACATATAAAAATATTTAGTCAGACTTAGCTAATTATGACAACTACTCACACCATTTTAAAAGAGAGACACCTTATAATATGTTAGTAAATCATCTCCCAATGCCATTTTTTTTGAAGTTGTCATTCATCAATGGGGAATTAGCTCAGACGGTAGAGCGCTCACTTAGCATGCGAGAGGTAGTGAGATCGATGCTCGCATTCTCCAAATGGTTTAGCCTTTCATTTCATTTGTAGATACCCTTCACAGTCCAAATCTTTTAATCTTTCATTTTATTTGTATTCACAGTTACAAATAGTTTTTTGTCATGCAACATATAAAAATATTCAGTCAGACTTAGCTAATTATGCCAACTACTCACACCATTTTAAAGGAGATACACCTTATAATATGTTAGTAAATCATCTCCCAATGCCATTTTTTTAAAGAAGTCATTCATCAATGGGGAATTAGCTCAGATGGTAGAGCGCTCGCTTAGCATGCGAGAGGTAGCGAGAACGATGCTCGCATTCTCCAAATGTTTTATCCTTTCATTTCATTTGTAGATACCTTTCAAAGTCCAAATGTTTTAATCTTTCATTTTATTTGTATATACCCTTCACAGTTACAAATAGTTTTTTGTCATGCAACATATAAAAATATTTAGTCAGACTTAGCTAATTATGACAACTACTCACACCATTTTAAAAGAGAGACACCTTATAATATGTTAGTAAATCATCTCCCAATGCCATTTTTTTTGAAGTTGTCATTTATCAATGGGGAATTAGCTCAGCCGGTAGAGCGCTCACTTAGCATGCGAGAGGTAGCGAGATCGATGCTCGCATTCTCCAAATGATTTAGCCTTTCATTTCATTTGTAGATACCCTTCACAGTCCAAATCTTTTAATCTTTCATTTTATTTGTATTCACAGTTACAAATAGTTTTTTGTCATGCAACATATAAAAATATTCAGTCAGACTTAGCTAATTATGCCAACTACTCACACCATTTTAAAGGAGATACACCTTATAATATGTTAGTAAATCATCTCCCAATGCCATTTTTTTAAAGAAGTCATTCATCAATGGGGAATTAGCTCAGATGGTAGAGCGCTCGCTTAGCATGCGAGAGGTAGCGAGAACGATGCTCGCATTCTCCAAATGTTTTATCCTTTCATTTCATTTGTAGATACCCTTCAAAGTCCAAATGTTTTAATCTTTCATTTTATTTGTATATACCCTTCACAGTTACAAATAGTTTTTTGTCATGCAACATATAAAAATATTTAGTCAGACTTAGCTAATTATGACAACTACTCACACCATTTTAAAAGAGAGACACCTTATAATATGTTAGTAAATCATCTCCCAATGCCATTTTTTTTTAAGTTGTCATTCATCAATGGGGAATTAGCTCAGATGGTAGAGCGCTCGCTTAGCATGCGAGAGGTAGCGAGATCGATGCTCGCATTCTCCAAATGATTTAGCCTTTCATTTCATTTGTAGATACCCTTCACAGTCCAAATGTTTTAATCTTTCATTTTATTTGTATATACCCTTCACAGTTACAAATAGTTTTTTGTATTCACAGTTACAAATAGTTTTTTGTCATGCAACATATAAAAATATTTAGTCAGACTTAGCTAATTATGCCAACTACTCAAACCATTTTAAAGGAGAGACACCTTATAATATGTTAGTAAATCATCTCCCAATGCCATTTTTTTAAAGTAGTCATTCATCAATGGGGAATTAGCTCAGATGGTAGAGCGCTCGCTTAGCATGCGAGAGGTAGCGAGATCGATGCTCACATTCTCCAAATGTTTTATCCTTTCATTTCATTTGTAGATACCCTTCAAAGTCCAAATGTTTTAATCTTTCATTTTATTTGTATTCACAGTTACAAATAGTTTTTTGTCATGCAACATATAAAAATATTTAGTCAGACTTAGCAAAATTATGCCAACTACTCACACCATTTTAAAGGAGAGACACCTTATAATATGTTAGTAAATGATCTCCCAATGCCTTTTTTTGAAGTAGTCATTCATCAATGGGGAATTAGCTCAGATGGTAGAGCGCTCGCTTAGCATGCGAGAGGTAGCGAGATCGATGCTCGCATTCTCCAAATGTTTTATCCTTTCATTTCATTTGTAGATACCCTTCAAAGTCCAAATGTTTTAATCTTTCATTTTATTTGTATTCACAGTTACAAATAGTTTTTTGTCATGCAACATATAAAAATATTCAGTCAGACTTAGCAAAATTATGCCAACTACTCACACCATTTTAAAGGAGAGACACCTTATAATATGTTAGTAAATGATCTCCCAATGCCTTTTTTTGAAGTAGTCATTCATCAATGGGGAATTAGCTCAGATGGTAGAGCGCTCGCTTAGCATGCGAGAGGTAGCGAGATCGATGCTCGCATTCTCCAAATGTTTTATCCTTTCATTTCATTTGTAGATACCCTTCAAAGTCCAAATCTTTTAATCTTTCATTTTATTTGTATTCACAGTTACAAATAGTTTTTTGTCATGCAACATATAAAAATATTTAGTCAGACTTAGCTAATTATGCCAACTACTCACACCATTTTAAAGGAGAGACACCTTATAATATGTTAGTAAATGATCTCCCAATGCCTTTTTTTGAAGGAGTCATTCATCAATGGGGAATTAGCTCAGATGGTAGAGCGCTCGCTTAGCATGCAAGAGGTAGTGAGATCGATGCTCGCATTCTCCAAATGTTTTATCCTTTCATTTCATTTGTAGATACCCTTCACAGTCCAAATCTTTTAATCTTTCATTTTATTTGTATATACCCTTCACAGTTACAAATAGTTTTTTGTCATGCAACATATAAAAATATTTAGTCAGACTTAGCTAATTATGACTAGTACTCACACCATTTTAAAAGAGAGACACCTTATAATATGTTAGTAAATGATCTCCCAATGCCTTTTTTTGAAGTAGTCCTTCATCAATGGGGAATTAGCTCAGATGGTAGAGCGCTCGCTTAGCATGCGAGAAGTAGCGAGATCGATGCTCGCATTCTCCAAATGTTTTATCCTTTCATTTCATTTGTAGATACCCTTCAAAGTCCAAATGTTTTAATTTTTCATTTTATTTGTATATACCCTTCACAGTTACAAATAGTTTTTTGTCATGCAACATATAAAAATATGTAGTCAGACGCAGCTAATTATGACAACTACTCACACCATTTTAAAAGAGAGACACCTTATAATATGTTAGTAAATCATCTCCCAATGCCATTTTTTTGAACTTGTCATTCATCAATGGGGAATTAGCTCAGATGGTAGAGCGCTCGCTTAGCATGCGAGAGGTAGCGAGATTGATGCTCTCAATTTCCAAATGTTTTATCCTTTCATTTCATTTGTAGATACCCTACACAGTCCAAATGTTTTAATCTTTCATTTTATTTGTATTCACAGTTACAAATAGTTTTTTGTCATGCAACATATCAAAATATTTAGTCAGACTTAGCTAATTATGCCAACTACTCAAACCATTTTAAAGGAGAGACACCTTATAATATGTTAGTAAATCATCTCCCAATGCCATTTTTTTGAAGCAGTCATTCATCAATGGGGAATTAGCTCAGATGGTAGAGCGCTCGCTTAGCATGCGAGAGGTAGCGAGATCGATGCTCGCATTCTCCAAATGTTTTATCCTTTCATTTCATTTGTAGATACCCTTCAAAGTCCAAATGTTTTAATCTTTCATTTTATTTGTATTCACAGTTACAAATAGTTTTTTGTCATGCAACATATAAAAATATTTAGTCAGACTTAGCTAATTATGCCAACTACTCACACCATTTTAAAGGAGAGACACCTTATAATATGTTAGTAAATGATCTCCCAATGCCTTTTTTTGAAGTAGTCATTCATCAATGGGGAATTAGCTCAGATGGTAGAGCGCTCGCTTAGCATGCGAGAGGTAGCGAGATCGATGCTCGCATTCTCCAAATGTTTTATCCTTTCATTTCATTTGTAGATACCCTTCAAAGTCCAAATGTTTTAATCTTTCATTTTATTTGTATATACCCTTCACAGTTACAAATAGTTTTTTGTCATGCAACATATAAAAATATTCAGTCAGACTTAGCTAATTATGCCAACTACTCACACCATTTTAAAGGAGATACACCTTATAATATGTTAGTAAATCATCTCCCAATGCCATTTTTTTAAAGAAGTCATTCATCAATGGGGAATTAGCTCAGATGGTAGAGCGCTCGCTTAGCATGCGAGAGGTAGCGAGATCGATGCTCGCAATCTCCAAATGTTTTATCCTTTCATTTCATTTGTAGATACCCTTCAAAGTCCAAATGTTTTAATCTTTCATTTTATTTGTATATACCCTTCACAGTTACAAATAGTTTTTTGTCATGCAACATATAAAAATATTTAGTCAGACTTAGCTAATTATGACTAGTACTCACACCATTTTAAAAGAGAGACACCTTATAATATGTTAGTAAATCATCTCCCAATGCCTTTTTTTGAACTTGTCATTCATCAATGGGGAATTAGCTCAGATGGTAGCGCGCTCGCTTAGCATGCGGGAGGTAGCGAGATCGATGTTCGCATCCTCCAAATGATTTAGCCTTTCATTTCATTTGTAGATACCCTTCACAGTCCAAATCTTTTAATCTTTTATTTTATTTGTATATACCCTTCACAGTTACAAATAATCTTTTGTCATGCAACATATAAAAATATTTAGTCAGACTTAGCTAATTATGACTAGTACTCACACCATTTTAAAAGAGAGACACCTTATAATATGTTAGTAAATGATCTCCCAATGCCTTTTTTTGAAGTATTCATTCATCAATGGGGAATTAGCTCAGATGGTAGAGCGCTCGCTTAGCATGCGAGAGGTAGCGAGATCGATGCTCGCATTCTCCAAATGTTTTATCCTTTCATTTCATTTGTAGATACCCTTCAAAGTCCAAATGTTTTAATCTTTCATTTTATTTGTATATACCCTTCACAGTTACAAATAGTTTTTTGTCATGCAACATATAAAAATATGTAGTCAGACTTAGCTAATTATGACAACTACTCACACCATTTTAAAAGAGAGACACCTTATAATATGTTAGTAAATCATCTCCCAATGCCATTTTTTTGAAGTTGTCATTCATCAATGGGGAATTAGCTCAGATGGTAGAGCGCTCGCTTAGCATGCGAGAGGTAGCGAGATTGATGCTCTCAATTTCCAAATGTTTTATCCTTTCATTTCATTTGTAGATACCCTACACAGTCCAAATGTTTTAATATTTAATTTTATTTGTATTCACAGTTACAAATAGTTTTTTGTCATGCAACATATAAAAATATTTAGTCAGACTTAGCTAATTATGCCAACTACTCACACCATTTTAAAGGAGAGACACCTTATAATATGTTAGTAAATGATCTCCCAATGCCTTTTTTTGAAGTAGTCATTCATCAATGGGGAATTAGCTCAGATGGTAGAGCGCTCGCTTAGCATGCGAGAGGTAGCGAGATTGATGCTCTCAATTTCCAAATGTTTTATCCTTTCATTTCATTTGTAGATACCCTACACAGTCCAAATGTTTTAATATTTAATTTTATTTGTATTCACAGTTACAAATAGTTTTTTGTCATGCAACATATAAAAATATTTAGTCAGACTTAGCTAATTATGACAACTACTCACACCATTTTAAAGGAGAGACACCTTATAATATGTTAGTAAATGATCTCCCAATGCCTTTTTTTGAAGTAATCATTCATCAATGGGGAATTAGCTCAGATGGTAGAGCGCTCGCTTAGCATGCGAGAGGTAGCGAGATCGATGCTCGCGTTCTCCAAATGTTTTATCCTTTCATTTCATTTGTAGATACCCTTCACAGTCCAAATGTTTTAATCTTTCATTTTATTTGTATATACCCTTCACAGTTACAAATAGTTTTTTGTCATGCAACATATAAAATATTTAATCAGACTTAGCTAATTATGACAACTACTCACACCATTTTAAAAGAGAGACACCTTATAATATGTTAGAAAATGATCTCCCAATGCCATTTTTTGAACTAGTCTTTCATCAATGGGGAATTAGCTCAGATGGTAGAGCGCTCGCTTAGCATGCGAGAGGTAGCAAGATCGATGCTCGCATTCTCCAACTGTTTTATCCTTTCATTTCATTTGTAGATACCATTCAAAGTCCAAATGTTTTAATCTTTCATTTTATTTGTATATACCCTTCACAGTTACAAATAGTTTTTTGTCATGCAACATATAAAAATATTCAGTCAGACTTAGCTAATTATGGGGGAAGGGTTTTAACACAATTGCGCTGCTGGATATAGTAAATTATGAACTCCAAGTCAAGTGTGGGTATGACCAGAAAGGAATGAGACTGGACACGCTTGTAGAAATTAATATTTTATAAATGTAAAAAAGAATTTTTTATCAACCACATATACATGTACAATAACACTAAAATATATAAAAAAGCATATTTAAGAATAAATCTTGAATAGTGAGGTGTCTCCAAGGTGGGGTAGATTCCCAATGATAGGGTTTAACTCAGTTCCAAGGAAATAGAAGAAAGCACAATATTAAGCAGTCATGAATTTAAAGAAGCCAGATTAGCATGTAGACAAACATGCACTAGATGGTAGGCAGTTCTTATTTATAAAATAGGAGAATTTATCTCACCCAGATGATTGTAGATAGCGGGGAGCCAAATAGGTGTTTGTTTAGCTCGACCCAAGTGACCCTCCAGGAGGCAGGGACAAGCAGCTGAAGAACGCTGTATGTAGAGCGGCTATGATGATTGCGCTCAGTAGCGCTCCGTGGTGTTAGTAGCGTGCGTCCCCTTGTAAGATGAACCGGGGGACCGAGCACGGTCACGGCCTGTGTAGCAGGTGCTCGTCGGAGCCAGATGATTGTAGATAGCGGGGAGCCAAATAGGTGTTTGTTTGGCTCGACCCAAGTGACCCTCCAGGAGGCAGGGACAAGCAGCTGAAGAACGCTGTATGTAGAGCGGCTATGATGATTGCGCTCAGTAGCGCTCCGTGGTGTTAGTAGCCTGCGTCCCCTTGTAAGATGAACCGGGGGACCGAGCACGGTCACGGCCTGTGTAGCAGGTGCTCGTCGGAGCTGTTAGGGGCGGCAGATGAGTTGGCAATCAGCCGGTGGCCGCGTGAAACGCCGGCTTTGAATTTAGCGGTAAACGCTAGGAGTCAGCTGTGCGGCTGGAAGCTGAGTCGGAGGTGGAACCTTGGAGAGACGTCAGGTGAAGTATGTATTGCGTCAACGCGTTTCGTACCCTCACAGGACGGGAACTTTTTCAAGACTTAGCTAATTATGCCAACTACTCACACCATTTTAAAGGAGATACACCTTATAATATGTTAGTAAATCATCTCCCAATGCCATTTTTTTAAAGAAGTCATTCATCAATGGGGAATTAGCTCAGATGGTAGAGCGCTCGCTTAGCATGCGAGAGGTAGCGAGATCGATGCTCGCATTCTCCAAATGTTTTATCCTTTCATTTCATTTGTAGATACCGTTTACAGTCCAAATGTTTTAATCTATCATTTTATTTGTATATACAATTCACAGTTACAAATAGTTTTTTGTCATGCAACATATAAAAATATTTAGTCAGACTTAGCTAATTATGACAACTACTCACACCATTTTAAAAGAGAGACACCTTATAATATGTTAGTAAATCATCTCCCAATGCAATTTTTTTTGAAGTTGTCATTCTTCAATGGGGAATTAGCTCAGACGGTAGAGCGCTCACTTAGCATGCGAGAGATAGCGAGATCGATGCTCGCATTCTCCAAATGATTTAGCCTTTCATTTCATTTGTAGATACCCTTCACAGTCCAAATCTTTTAATCTTTCATTTTATTTGTATTCACAGTTACAAATAGTTTTTTGTCATGCAACATATAAAAATATTCAGTCAGACTTATCTAATTATGCCAACTACTCACACCATTTTAAAGGAGATACACCTTATAATATGTTAGTAAATCATCTCCCAATGCCATTTTTTTAAAGAAGTCATTCATCAATGGGGAATTAGCTCAGATGGTAGAGCGCTCGCTTAGCATGAGAGAGGTAGCGAGAACGATGCTCGCATTCTCCAAATGTTTTATCCTTTCATTTCATTTGTAGATACCCTTCAAAGTCCAAATGTTTTAATCTTTCATTTTATTTGTATATACCCTTCACAGTTACAAATAGTTTTTTGTCATGCAACATATAAAAATATTCAGTCAGACTTAGCTAATTATGCCAACTACTCACACCATTTTAAAGGAGATACACCTTATAATATGTTAGTAAATCATCTCCCAATGCCATTTTTTTAAAGAAGTCATTCATCAATGGGGAATTAGCTCAGATGGTAGAGCGCTCGCTTAGCATGCGAGAGGTAGCGAGATCGATGCTCGCATTCTCCAAATGTTTTATCCTTTCATTTCATTTGTAGATACCCTTCAAAGTCCAAATGTTTTAATCTTTCATTTTATTTGTATATACCCTTCACAGTTACAAATAGTTTTTTGTCATGCAACATATAAAAATATTTAGTCAGACTTAGCTAATTATGACAACTACTCACACCATTTTATAAGAGAGACACCTTATAATATGTTAGTAAATCATCTCCCAATGCCATTTTTTTTTAAGTTGTCATTCATCAATGGGGAATTAGCTCAGATGGTAGAGCGCTCGCTTAGCATGTGAAAGGTAGCGAGATCGATGCTCGCATTCTCCAAATGATTTAGCCTTTCATTTCAATTGTAGATACCCTTCACAGTCCAAATGTTTTAATCTTTCATTTTATTTGTATTCACAGTTACAAATAGTTTTTTGTCATGCAACATATAAAAATATTTAGTCAGACTTAGCTAATTATGCCAACTACTCACACCATTTTAAAGGAGAGACACCTTATAATATGTTAGTAAATGATCTCCCAATGCCTTTTTTTGAAGTAGTCATTCATCAATGGGGAATTAGCTCAGATGGTAGAGCGCTCGCTTAGCATGCGAGAGGTAGCGAGATCGATGCTCGCATTCTCCAAATGTTTTATCCTTTCATTTCATTTGTAGATACCCTTCAAAGTCCAAATGTTTTAATCTTTCATTTTATTTGTATATACCCTTCACAGTTACAAATAGTTTTTTGTCATGCAACATATAAAAATATTCAGTCAGACTTAGCTAATTATGCCAACTACTCACACCATTTTAAAGGAGATACACCTTATAATATGTTAGTAAATCATCTCCCAATGCCATTTTTTTAAAGAAGTCATTCATCAATGGGGAATTAGCTCAGATGGAAGAGCGCTCGCTTAGCATGCGAGAGGTAGCGAGATCGATGCTCGCATTCTCCAAATGTTTTATCCTTTCATTTCATTTGTAGATACCCTTCAAAGTCCAAATGTTTTAATCTTTCATTTTATTTGTATATACCCTTCACAGTTACAAATAGTTTTTTGTCATGCAACATATAAAAATATTTAGTCAGACTTAGCTAATTATGACTAGTACTCACACCATTTTAAAAGAGAGACACCTTATAATATGTTAGTAAATCATCTCCCAATGCCTTTTTTTGAACTTGTCATTCATCAATGGGGAATTAGCTCAGATGGTAGCGCGCTCGCTTAGCATGCGGGAGGTAGCGAGATCGATGTTCGCATTCTCCAAATGATTTAGCCTTTCATTTCATTTGTAGATACCCTTCACAGTCCAAATCTTTTAATCTTTCATTTTATTTGTATATACCCTTCACAGTTACAAATAGTTTTTTGTCATGCAACATATAAAAATATTTAGTCAGACTTAGCTAATTATGACAACTACTCACACCATTTTATAAGAGAGACACCTTATAATATGTTAGTAAATCATCTCCCAATGCCATTTTTTTTTAAGTTGTCATTCATCAATGGGGAATTAGCTCAGATGGTAGAGCGCTCGCTTAGCATGTGAAAGGTAGCGAGATCGATGCTCGCATTCTCCAAATGATTTAGCCTTTCATTTCAATTGTAGATACCCTTCACAGTCCAAATGTTTTAATCTTTCATTTTATTTGTATTCACAGTTACAAATAGTTTTTTGTCATGCAACATATAAAAATATTTAGTCAGACTTAGCTAATTATGCCAACTACTCACACCATTTTAAAGGAGAGACACCTTATAATATGTTAGTAAATGATCTCCCAATGCCTTTTTTTGAAGTAGTCATTCATCAATGGGGAATTAGCTCAGATGGTAGAGCGCTCGCTTAGCATGCGAGAGGTAGCGAGATCGATGCTCGCATTCTCCAAATGTTTTATCCTTTCATTTCATTTGTAGATACCCTTCAAAGTCCAAATGTTTTAATCTTTCATTTTATTTGTATATACCCTTCACAGTTACAAATAGTTTTTTGTCATGCAACATATAAAAATATTCAGTCAGACTTAGCTAATTATGCCAACTACTCACACCATTTTAAAGGAGATACACCTTATAATATGTTAGTAAATCATCTCCCAATGCCATTTTTTTAAAGAAGTCATTCATCAATGGGGAATTAGCTCAGATGGAAGAGCGCTCGCTTAGCATGCGAGAGGTAGCGAGATCGATGCTCGCATTCTCCAAATGTTTTATCCTTTCATTTCATTTGTAGATACCCTTCAAAGTCCAAATGTTTTAATCTTTCATTTTATTTGTATATACCCTTCACAGTTACAAATAGTTTTTTGTCATGCAACATATAAAAATATTTAGTCAGACTTAGCTAATTATGACTAGTACTCACACCATTTTAAAAGAGAGACACCTTATAATATGTTAGTAAATCATCTCCCAATGCCTTTTTTTGAACTTGTCATTCATCAATGGGGAATTAGCTCAGATGGTAGCGCGCTCGCTTAGCATGCGGGAGGTAGCGAGATCGATGTTCGCATTCTCCAAATGATTTAGCCTTTCATTTCATTTGTAGATACCCTTCACAGTCCAAATCTTTTAATCTTTCATTTTATTTGTATATACCCTTCACAGTTACAAATAATTTTTTGTCATGCAACATATAAAAATATTTAGTCAGACTTAGCTAATTATGACTAGTACTCACACCATTTTAAAAGAGAGACACCTTATAATATGTTAGTAAATGATCTCCCAATGCCTTTTTTTGAAGTATTCATTCATCAATGGGGAATTAGCTCAGATGGTAGAGCGCTCGCTTAGCATGCGAGAGGTAGCGAGATCGATGCTCGCATTCTCCAAATGTTTTATCCTTTCATTTCATTTGTAGATACCCTTCAAAGTCCAAATGTTTTAATCTTTCATTTTATTTGTATATACCCTTCACAGTTACAAATAGTTTTTTGTCATGCAACATATAAAAATATGTAGTCAGACTTAGCAAATTATGACAACTACTCACACCATTTTAAAAGAGAGACACCTTATAATATGTTAGTAAATCATCTCCCAATGCCATTTTTTTGAAGTTGTCATTCATCAATGGGGAATTAGCTCTGATGGTAGAGCGCTCGCTTAGCATGCGAGAGGTAGCGAGATTGATGCTCTCAATTTCCAAATGTTTTATCCTTTCATTTCATTTGTAGATAACCTACACAGTCCAAATGTTTTAATCTTTCATTTTATTTGTATTCACAGTTACAAATAGTTTTTTGTCATGCAACATATAAAAATATTTAGTCAGACTTAGCTAATTATGCCAACTACTCACACCATTTTAAAGGAGAGACACCTTATAATATGTTAGTAAATGATCTCCCAATGCCTTTTTTTGAAGTAGTCATTCATCAATGGGGAATTAGCTCAGATGGTAGAGCGCTCGCTTAGCATGCGAGAGGTAGTGAGATTGATGCTCTCCATTTCCAAATGTTTTATCCTTTCATTTCATTTGTAGATACCCTACAGAGTCCAAATGTTTTAATATTTCATTTTATTTGTATTCACAGTTACAAATAGTTTTTTGTCATGCAACATATAAAAATATTTAGTCAGACTTAGCTAATTATGACAACTACTCACACCATTTTAAAGGAGAGACACCTTATAATATGTTAGTAAATGATCTCCCAATGCCTTTTTTTGAAGTAATCATTCATCAATGGGGAATTAGCTCAGATGGTAGAGCGCTCGCTTAGCATGCGAGAGGTAGCGAGATCGATGCTCGCATTCTCCAAATGTTTTATCCTTTCATTTCATTTGTAGATACCCTTCACAGTCCAAATCTTTTAATCTTTCATTTTATTTGTAAATACCCTTCACAGTTACAAATAATTTTTTGTCATGCAACATATAAAAATATTTAGTCAGACTTAGCTAATTATGACTAGTACTCACACCATTTTAAAAGAGAGACACCTTATAATATGTTAGTAAATCATCTCCCAATGCCATTTTTTTGAAGTAGTCATTCATCAATGGGGAATTAGCTCAGATGGTAGAGCGCTCGCTTAGCATGCGAGAGGTAGCGAGATCGATGCTCGCATTCTCCAAATGTTTTATCCTTTCATTTGTAGATACCCTTCAAAGTCCAAATGTTTTAATCTTTCATTTTATTTGTATATACCCTTCACAGTTACAAATAGTTTTTTGTCATGCAACATATAAAATATTTAATCAGACTTAGCTAATTATGACAACTACTCACACCATTTTAAAAGAGAGACACCTTATAATATGTTAGAAAATGATCTCCCAATGCCATTTTTTGAACTAGTCTTTCATCAATGGGGAATTAGCTCAGATGGTAGAGCGCTCGCTTAGCATGCGAGAGGTAGCAAGATCGATGCTCGCATTCTCCAACTGTTTTATCCTTTCATTTCATTTGTAGATACCATTCAAAGTCCAAATGTTTTAATCTTTCATTTTATTTGTATATACCCTTCACAGTTACAAATTGTTTTTTGTCATGCAACATATAAAAATATTCAGTCAGACTTAGCTAATTATGCCAACTACTCACACCATTTTAAAGGAGATACACCTTATAATATGTTAGTAAATCATCTCCCAATGCCATTTTTTTAAAGAAGTCATTCATCAATGGGGAATTAGCTCAGATGGTAGAGCGCTCGCTTAGCATGCGAGAGGTAGCGAGATCGATGCTCGCATTCTCCAAATGTTTTATCCTTTCATTTCATTTGTAGATACCGTTTACAGTCCAAATGTTTTAATCTATCATTTTATTTGTATATACAATTCACAGTTACAAATAGTTTTTTGTCATGCAACATATAAAAATATTTAGTCAGACTTAGCTAATTATGACAACTACTCACACCATTTTAAAAGAGAGACACCTTATAATATGTTAGTAAATCATCTCCCAATGCAATTTTTTTTGAAGTTGTCATTCTCCAATGGGGAATTAGCTCAGACGGTAGAGCGCTCACTTAGCATGCGAGAGATAGCGAGATCGATGCTCGCATTCTCCAAATGATTTAGCCTTTCATTTCATTTGTAGATACCCTTCACAGTCCAAATCTTTTAATCTTTCATTTTATTTGTATTCACAGTTACAAATAGTTTTTTGTCATGCAACATATAAAAATATTCAGTCAGACTTAGCTAATTATGCCAACTACTCACACCATTTTAAAGGAGATACACCTTATAATATGTTAGTAAATCATCTCCCAATGCCATTTTTTTAAAGAAGTCATTCATCAATGGGGAATTAGCTCAGATGGTAGAGCGCTCGCTTAGCATGAGAGAGGTAGCGAGAACGATGCTCGCATTCTCCAAATGTTTTATCCTTTCATTTCATTTGTAGATACCCTTCAAAGTCCAAATGTTTTAATCTTTCATTTTATTTGTATATACCCTTCACAGTTACAAATAGTTTTTTGTCATGCAACATATAAAAATATTTAGTCAGACTTAGCTAATTATGACAACTACTCACACCATTTTAAAAGAGAGACACCTTATAATATGTTAGTAAATCATCTCCCAATGCCATTTTTTTTTAAGTTGTCATTCATCAATGGGGAATTAGCTCAGATGGTAGAGCGCTCGCTTAGCATGCGAAAGGTAGCGAGATCGATGCTCGCATTCTCCAAATGATTTAGCCTTTCATTTCAATTGTAGATACCCTTCACAGTCCAAATGTTTTAATCTTTCATTTTATTTGTATATACCCTTCACAGTTACAAATAGTTTTTTGTCATGCAACATATAAAAATATTTAATCAGACTTAGCTAATTATGACAACTACTCACACCATTTTAAAAGAGAGACACCTTATAATATGTTAGAAAATGATCTCCCAATGCCATTTTTTTGAAGTACTGTAGTCATTCATCAATGGGGAATTAGCTCAGATGGTAGAGCGCTCGCTTAGCATGCGAGAGGTAGCGAGATCGATGCTCGCATTCTCCAAATGTTTTATCCTTTCATTTCATTTGTAGATACCCTTCAAAGTCCAAATGTTTTAATCTTTTATTTTATTTGTATATACCCTTCACAGTTACAAATAGTTTTTTGTCATGCAACATATAAAAATATGTAGTCAGACTTAGCTAATTATGACAACTACTCACACCATTTTAAAAGAGAGACACCTTATAATATGTTAGTAAATCATCTCCCAATGCCATTTTTTTGAATTTGTCATTCATCAATGGGGAATTAGCTCAGATGGTAGAGCGCTCGCTTAGCATGCGAGAGGTAGCGAGATTGATGCTCTCAATTTCCAAATGTTTTATCCTTTCATTTCATTTGTAGATACCCTACACAGTCCAAATGTTTTAATCTTTCATTTTATTTGTATTCACAGTTACAAATAGTTTTTTGTCATGCAACATATAAAAATATTTAGTCAGACTTAGCTAATTATGCCAACTACTCACACCATTTTAAAGGAGAGACACCTTATAATATGTTAGTAAATGATCTCCCAATGCCTTTTTTTGAAGTAGTCATTCATCAATGGGGAATTAGCTCAGATGGTAGAGCGCTCGCTTAGCATGCGAGAGGTAGCGAGATTGATGCTCTCAATTTCCAAATGTTTTATCCTTTCATTTCATTTGTAGATACCCTACACAGTCCAAATGTTTTAATCTTTCATTTTATTTGTATTCACAGTTACAAATAGTTTTTTGTCATGCAACATATAAAAATATTTAGTCAGACTTAGCTAATTATGACAACTACTCACACCATTTTAAAGGAGAGACACCTTATAATATGTTAGTAAATGATCTCCCAATGCCTTTTTTTGAAGTAGTCATTCATCAATGGGGAATTAGCTCAGATGGTAGAGCGCTCGCTTAGCATGCGAGAGGTAGCGAGATCGATGCTCGCATTCTCCAAATGTTTTATCCTTTCATTTCATTTGTAGATACCCTTCACAGTCCAAATCTTTTAATCTTTCATTTTATTTGTAAATACCCTTCACAGTTACAAATAATTTTTTGTCATGCAACATATAAAAATATTTAGTCAGACTTAGCTAATTATGACTAGTACTCACACCATTTTAAAAGAGAGACACCTTATAATATGTTAGTAAATCATCTCCCAATGCCATTTTTTTGAAGTAATTATTCATCAATGGGGAATTAGCTCAGATGGTAGAGCGCTCGCTTAGCATGCGAGAGGTAGCGAGATCGATGCTCGCATTCTCCAAATGATTTAGCCTTTCATTTCATTTGTAGATACCCTTCACAGTCCAAATGTTTTAATCTTTCATTTTATTTGTATTCACAGTTACAAATAGTTTTTTGTCATGCAACATATAAAAATATTTAATCAGACTTAGCTAATTATGACAACTACTCACACCATTTTAAAAGAGAGACACCTTATAATATGTTAGAAAATGATCTCCCAATGCCATTTTTTGAACTAGTCTTTCATCAATGGGGAATTAGCTCAGATGGTAGAGCGCTTGCTTAGCATGCGAGAGGTAGCAAGATCGATGCTCGCATTCTCCAAATGTTTTATCCTTTCATTTCATTTGTAGATACCCTTCACAGTCCAAATGTTTTAATCTATCATTTTATTTGTATATACCCTTCACAGTTACAAATAGTTTTTTGTCATGCAACATATAAAAATATTTAGTCAGACTTAGCTAATTATGACAACTACTCACACCATTTTAAAAGAGAGACACCTTATAATATATTAGTAAATCATCTCCCAATGCCATTTTTTTGAAGTTGTCAATCATCAATGGGGAATTAGCTCAGACGGTAGAGCGCTCACTTAGCATGCGAGAGGTAGCGAGATCGATGCTCGCATTCTCCAAATGATTTAGACTTTCATTTCATTTGTAGATACCCTTCACAGTCCAAATCTTTTAATCTTTCATTTTATTTGTATTCACAGTTACAAATAGTTTTTTGTCATGCAACATATAAAAATATTCAGTCAGACTTAGCTAATTATGCCAACTACTCACACCATTTTAAAGGAGATACACCTTATAATATGTTAGTAAATCATCTCCCAATGCCATTTTTTTAAAGAAGTCATTCATCAATGGGGAATTAGCTCAGATGGTAGAGCGCTCGCTTAGCATGCGAGAGGTAGCGAGAACGATGCTCGCATTCTCCAAATGTTTTATCCTTTCATTTCATTTGTAGATACCCTTCAAAGTCCAAATGTTTTAATCTTTCATTTTATTTGTATATACCCTTCACAGTTACAAATAGTTTTTTGTCATGCAACATATAAAAATATTTAGTCAGACTTAGCTAATTATGACAACTACTCACACCATTTTAAAAGAGAGACACCTTATAATATGTTAGTAAATCATCTCCCAATGCCATTTTTTTTGAAGTTGTCATTCATCAATGGGGAATTAGCTCAGCCGGTAGAGAGCTCACTTAGCATGCGAGAGGTAGCGAGATCGATGCTCGCATTCTCCAAATGATTTAGCCTTTCATTTCATTTGTAGATACCCTTCACAGTCCAAATCTTTTAATCTTTCATTTTATTTGTATTCACAGTTACAAATAGTTTTTTGTCATGCAACATATAAAAATATTCAGTCAGACTTAGCTAATTATGCCAACTACTCACACCATTTTAAAGGAGATACACCTTATAATATGTTAGTAAATCATCTCCCAATGCCATTTTTTTAAAGAAGTCATTCATCAATGGGGAATTAGCTCAGATGGTAGAGCGCTCACTTAGCATGCGAGAGGTAGCGAGAACGATGCTCGCATTCTCCAAATGTTTTATCCTTTCATTTCATTTGTAGATACCCTTCAAAGTCCAAATGTTTTAATCTTTCATTTTATTTGTATATACCCTTCACAGTTACAAATAGTTTTTTGTCATGCAACATATAAAAATATTTAGTCAGACTTAGCTAATTATGACAACTACTCACACCATTTTGAAAGAGAGACACCTTATAATATGTTAGTAAATCATCTCCCAATGCCATTTTTTTTTAAGTTGTCATTCATCAATGGGGAATTAGCTCAGATGGTAGAGCGCTCGCTTAGCATGCGAGAGGTAGCGAGATCGATGCTCGCATTCTCCAAATGATTTAGCCTTTCATTTCATTTGTAGATACCCTTCACAGTCCAAATGTTTTAATCTTTCATTTTATTTGTATATACCCTTCACAGTTACAAATAGTTTTTTGTCATGCAACATATAAAAATATTTAATCAGACTTAGCTAATTATGACAACTACTCACACCATTTTAAAAGAGAGACACCTTATAATATGTTAGAAAATGATCTCCCAATGCCATTTTTTTAACTAGTCTTTCATCAATGGGGAATTAGCTTAGATGGTAGAGTGTTTAGCATGCGAGAGGTAGCGAGATCGATGCTCGCATTCTCCAAATGTTTTATCCTTTCATTTCATTTGTAGATACCCTTCAAAGTCCAAATGTTTTAATCTTTCACTTTATTTGTATATACCCTTCACAGTTACAAATAGTTTTTTGTCATGCAACATATAAAAATATTTAGTCAGACTTAGCTAATTATGCCAACTACTCACACCATTTTAAAAGAGAGACACCTTATAATATGTTAGTAAATAATCTCCCAATGCCATTTTTTTGAAGTTTTTATTCATCAATGGGGAATTAGCTCAGATGGTAGAGCGCTCGCTTAGCATGCGAGAGGTAGCAAGATCGATGCTCGCATTCTCCAACTGTTTTATCCTTTCTTTAATTTGTAGATACCCTTCAAAGTCCAAATGTTTTAATCTTTCATTTTATTTGTATATACCCTTCACAGTTACAAATAGTTTTTTGTCATGCAACATATAAAAATATTCAGTCAGACTTAGCTAATTATGCCAACTACTCACACCATTTTAAAGGAGATACACCTTATAATATGTTAGTAAATCATCTCCCAATGCCATTTTTTTAAAGAAGTCATTCATCAATGGGGAATTAGCTCAGATGGTAGAGCGCTCGCTTAGCATGCGAGAGGTAGCGAGATCGATGCTCGCATTCTCCAAATGTTTTATCCTTTCATTTCATTTGTAGATACCCTTCACAGTCCAAATGTTTTAATCTATCATTTTATTTGTATATACCCTTCACAGTTACAAATAGTTTTTTGTCATGCAACATATAAAAATATTTAGTCAGACTTAGCTAATTATGACAACTACTCACACCATTTTAAAAGAGAGACACCTTATAATATGTTAGTAAATCATCTCCCAATGCCATTTTTTTTGAAGTTGTCATTCATCAATGGGGAATTAGCTCAGACGGTAGAGCGCTCACTTAGCATGCGAGAGGTAGCGAGATCGATGCTCGCATTCTCCAAATGGTTTAGCCTTTCATTTCATTTGTAGATACCCTTCACAGTCCAAATCTTTTAATCTTTCATTTTATTTGTATTCACAGTTACAAATAGTTTTTTGTCATGCAACATATAAAAATATTCAGTCAGACTTAGCTAATTATGCCAACTACTCACACCATTTTAAAGGAGATACACCTTATAATATGTTAGTAAATCATCTCCCAATGCCATTTTTTTAAAGAAGTCATTCATCAATGGGGAATTAGCTCAGATGGTAGAGCGCTCGCTTAGCATGCGAGAGGTAGCGAGAACGATGCTCGCATTCTCCAAATGTTTTATCCTTTCATTTCATTTGTAGATACCCTTCAAAGTCCAAATGTTTTAATCTTTCATTTTATTTGTATATACCCTTCACAGTTACAAATAGTTTTTTGTCATGCAACATATAAAAATATTTAGTCAGACTTAGCTAATTATGACAACTACTCACACCATTTTAAAAGAGAGACACCTTATAATATGTTAGTAAATCATCTCCCAATGCCATTTTTTTTGAAGTTGTCATTTATCAATGGGGAATTAGCTCAGCCGGTAGAGCGCTCACTTAGCATGCGAGAGGTAGCGAGATCGATGCTCGCATTCTCCAAATGATTTAGCCTTTCATTTCATTTGTAGATACCCTTCACAGTCCAAATCTTTTAATCTTTCATTTTATTTGTATTCACAGTTACAAATAGTTTTTTGTCATGCAACATATAAAAATATTCAGTCAGACTTAGCTAATTATGCCAACTACTCACACCATTTTAAAGGAGATACACCTTATAATATGTTAGTAAATCATCTCCCAATGCCATTTTTTTAAAGAAGTCATTCATCGTTGGGGAATTAGCTCAGATGGTAGAGCGCTCGCTTAGCATGCGAGATGTAGCGAGAACGATGCTCGCATTCTCCAAATGTTTTATCCTTTCATTTCATTTGTAGATACCCTTCAAAGTCCAAATGTTTTAATCTTTCATTTTATTTGTATATACCCTTCACAGTTACAAATAGTTTTTTGTCATGCAACATATAAAAATATTTAGTCAGACTTAGCTAATTATGACAACTACTCACACCATTTTAAAAGAGAGACACCTTATAATATGTTAGTAAATCATCTCCCAATGCCATTTTTTTTTAAGTTGTCATTCATCAATGGGGAATTAGCTCAGATGGTAGAGCGCTCGCTTAGCATGCGAGAGGTAGCGAGATCGATGCTCGCATTCTCCAAATGATTTAGCCTTTCATTTCATTTGTAGATACCCTTCACAGTCCAAATGTTTTAATCTTTCATTTTATTTGTATATACCCTTCACAGTTACAAATAGTTTTTTGTATTCACAGTTACAAATAGTTTTTTGTCATGCAACATATAAAAATATTTAGTCAGACTTAGCTAATTATGCCAACTACTCAAACCATTTTAAAGGAGAGACACCTTATAATATGTTAGTAAATCATCTCCCAATGCCATTTTTTTGAAGTTGTCATTCATCAATGGGGAATTAGCTCAGATGGTAGAGCGCTCGCTTAGCATGTGAGAGGTAGCGAGATTGATGCTCTCAATTTCCAAATGTTTTATCCTTTCATTTCATTTGTAGATACCCTACACAGTCCAAATGTTTTAATCTTTCATTTTATTTGTATTCACAGTTACAAATAGTTTTTTGTCATGCAACATATAAAAATATTTAGTCAGACTTAGCTAATTATGCCAACTACTCAAACCATTTTAAAGGAGAGACACCTTATAATATGTTAGTAAATCATCTCCCAATGCCATTTTTTTGAAGTAGTCATTCATCAATGGGGAATTAGCTCAGATGGTAGAGCGCTCGCTTAGCATGCGAGAGGTAGCGAGATCGATGCTCGCATTCTCCAAATGTTTTATCCTTTCATTTCATTTGTAGATACCCTTCAAAGTCCAAATGTTTTAATCTTTCATTTTATTTGTATTCACAGTTACAAATAGTTTTTTGTCATGCAACATATAAAAATATTTAGTCAGACTTAGCAAAATTATGCCAACTACTCACACCATTTTAAAGGAGAGACACCTTATAATATGTTAGTAAATGATCTCCCAATGCCTTTTTTTGAAGTAGTCATTCATCAATGGGGAATTAGCTCAGATGGTAGAGCGCTCGCTTAGCATGCGAGAGGTAGCGAGATCGATGCTCGTATTCTCCAAATGTTTTATCCTTTCATTTCATTTGTAGATACCCTTCAAAGTCCAAATGTTTTAATCTTTCATTTTATTTGTATTCACAGTTACAAATAGTTTTTTGTCATGCAACATATAAAAATATTTAGTCAGACTTAGCAAAATTATGCCAACTACTCACACCATTTTAAAGGAGAGACACCTTATAATATGTTAGTAAATGATCTCCCAATGCCTTTTTTTGAAGTAGTCATTAATCAATGGGAAATTAGCTCAGATGGTAGAGCGCTCGCTTAACATGCGAGAGGTAGCGAGATCGATGCTCGCATTCTCCAAATGTTTTATCCTTTCATTTCATTTGTAGATACCCTTCAAAGTCCAAATGTTTTAATCTTTCATTTTATTTGTATATACCCTTCACAGTTACAAATAGTTTTTTGTCATGCAACATATAAAAATATTCAGTCAGACTTAGCTAATTATGACTAGTACTCACACCATTTTAAAGGAGAGACACCTTATAATATGTTAGTAAATGATCTCCCAATGCCTTTTTTTGAAGTAGTCATTCATCAATGGGGAATTAGCTCAGATGGTAGAGCGCTCGCTTATCATGCGAGAGGTAGCGAGATCGATGCTCGCATTCTCCAAATGTTTTATCCTTTCATTTCATTTGTAGATACCCTTCAAAGTCCAAATGTTTTAATCTTTCATTTTATTTGTATATACCCTTCACAGTTACAAATAGTTTTTTGTCATGCAACATATAAAAATATTCAGTCAGACTTAGCTAATTATGCCAACTACTCACACCATTTTAAAGGAGATACACCTTATAATATGTTAGTAAATCATCTCCCAATGCCATTTTTTTAAAGAAGTCATTCATCAATGGGGAATTAGCTCAGATGGTAGAGCGCTCGCTTAGCATGCGAGAGGTAGCGAGATCGATGCTCGCAGTCTCCAAATGTTTTATCCTTTCATTTCATTTGTAGATACCCTTCAAAGTCCAAATGTTTTAATCTTTCATTTTATTTGTATATACCCTTCACAGTTACAAATAGTTTTTTGTCATGCAACATATAAAAATATTTAGTCAGACTTAGCTAATTATGACTAGTACTCACACCATTTTAAAAGAGAGACACCTTATAATATGTTAGTAAATCATCTCCCAATGCCTTTTTTTGAACTTGTCATTCATCAATGGAGAATTAGCTCAGATGGTAGCGCGCTCGCTTAGCATGCGGGAGGTAGCGAGATCGATGTTCGCATTCTCCAAATGATTTAGCCTTTCATTTCATTTGTAGATACCCTTCACAGTCCAAATCTTTTAATCTTTCATTTTATTTGTATATACCCTTCACAGTTACAAATAATTTTTTGTCATGCAACATATAAAAATATTTAGTCAGACTTAGCTAATTATGACTAGTACTCACACCATTTTAAAAGAGAGACACCTTATAATATGTTAGTAAATGATCTCCCAATGCCTTTTTTTGAAGTATTCATTCATCATTGGGGAATTAGCTCAGATGGTAGAGCGCTCGCTTAGCATGCGAGAGGTAGCGAGATCGATGCTCGCATTCTCCAAATGTTTTATCCTTTCATTTCATTTGTAGATACCCTTCAAAGTCCAAATGTTTTAATCTTTCATTTTATTTGTATATACCCTTCACAGTTACAAATAGTTTTTTGTCATGCAACATATAAAAATATGTAGTCAGACTTAGCTAATTATGACAACTACTCACACCATTTTAAAAGAGAGACACCTTATAATATGTTAGTAAATCATCTCCCAATGCCATTTTTTTGAAGTTGTCATTCATCAATGGGGAATTAGCTCAGATGGTAGAGCGCTCGCTTAGCATGCGAGAGGTAGCGAGATTGATGCTCTCAATTTCCAAATGTTTTATCCTTTCATTTCATTTGTAGATACCCTACACAGTCCAAATGTTTTAATCTTTCATTTTATTTGTATTCACAGTTACAAATAGTTTTTTGTCATGCAACATATAAAAATATTTAGTCAGACTTAGCTAATTATGCCAACTACTCACACCATTTTAAAGGAGAGACACCTTATAATATGTTAGTAAATGATCTCCCAATGCCTTTTTTTGAAGTAGTCATTCATCAATGGGGATTTAGCTCAGATGGTAGAGCGCTCGCTTAGCATGCGAGAGGTAGCGAGATTGATGCTCTCAATTTCCAAATGTTTTATCCTTTCATTTCATTTGTAGATACCCTACACAGTCCAAATGTTTTAATATTTCATTTTATTTGTATTCACAGTTACAAATAGTTTTTTGTCATGCAACATATAAAAATATTTAGTCAGACTTAGCTAATTATGACAACTACTCACACCATTTTAAAGGAGAGACACCTTATAATATGTTAGTAAATGATCTCCCAATGCCTTTTTTTGAAGTAATCATTCATCAATGGGGAATTAGCTCAGATGGTAGAGCGCTCGCTTAGCATGCGAGAGGTAGCGAGATCGATGCTCGCATTCTCCAAATGTTTTATCCTTTCATTTCATTTGTAGATACCCTTCACAGTCCAAATCTTTTAATCTTTCATTTTATTTGTAAATACCCTTCACAGTTACAAATAATTTTTTGTCATGCAACATATAAAAATATTTAGTCAGACTTAGCTAATTATGACTAGTACTCACACCATTTTAAAAGAGAGACACCTTATAATATGTTAGTAAATCATCTCCCAATGCCATTTTTTTGAAGTAGTCATTCATCAATGGGGAATTAGCTCAGATGGTAGAGCGCTCGCTTAGCATGCGAGAGGTAGCAAGATCGATGCTCGCATTCTCCAAATGTTTTATCCTTTCATTTCATTTGTAGATACCCTTCAAAGTCCAAATGTTTTAATCTTTCATTTTATTTGTATATACCCTTCACAGTTACAAATAGTTTTTTGTCATGCAACATATAAAATATTTAATCAGACTTAGCTAATTATGACAACTACTCACACCATTTTAAAAGAGAGACACCTTATAATATGTTAGAAAATGATCTCCCAATGCCATTTTTTGAACTAGTCTTTCATCAATGGGGAATTAGCTCAGATGGTAGAGCGCTCGCTTAGCATGCGAGAGGTAGCAAGATCGATGCTCGCATTCTCCAACTGTTTTATCCTTTCATTTCATTTGTAGATACCATTCAAAGTCCAAATGTTTTAATCTTTCATTTTATTTGTATATACCCTTCACAGTTACAAATAGTTTTTTGTCATGCAACATATAAAAATATTCAGTCAGACTTAGCTAATTATGCCAACTACTCACACCATTTTAAAGGAGATACACCTTATAATATGTTAGTAAATCATCTCCCAATGAAATTTTTTTAAAGAAGTCATTCATCAATGGGGAATTAGCTCAGATGTTAGAGCGCTCGCTTAGCATGCGAGAGGTAGCGAGATCGATGCTCGCATTCTCCAAATGTTTTATCCTTTCATTTCATTTGTAGATACCCTTCACAGTCCAAATTTTTGAATCTTTCATTTTATTTGTGTATACCCTTCACAGTTACACATAGTTTTTTTGTCATGCAACATATAAAAATATTTAGTCAGACTTAGCTAATTATGACAACTACTCACACCATTTTAAAAGAGAGACACCTTATAATATGTTAGTAAATCATCTCCCAATGCCTTTTATTTGAATTTGTCTTTCATCAATGGGGAATTAGCTCAGATGGTAGAGCGCTCGCTTAACATGCGAGAGGTAGCGAGATCGATGCTCGCATTCTCCAAATGTTTTATCCTTTCATTTCATTTGTAGATACCCTTCACAGTCCAAATGTTTTAATCTATCATTTTATTTGTATATACCCTTCACAGTTACAAATAGTTTTTTGTCATGCAACATATAAAAATATTTAGTCAGACTTAGCTAATTATGACAACTACTCACATCATTTTAAAGGAGAGACACCTTATAATATGTTAGTAAATCATCTCCCAATGCCATTTTTTTGAAGAAGTCATTCATCAAGGGGGCATTAGCTCAGATGGTAGAGCGCTCGCTTAGCATGCGAGAGGTAGCGAGATCGATGCTCGCATTCTCCAAATGTTTTATCCTTTCATTTCATTTGTAGATACCCTTCAAAGTCCAAATGTTTTAATCTTTCATTTTATTTGTATTCACAGTTACAAATAGTTTTTTGTCATGCAACATATAAAAATATTTAGTCAGACTTAGCTAATTATGCCAACTACTCACACCATTTTAAAGGAGATACACCTTATAATATGTTAGTAAATCATCTCCCAATGCCATTTATTTGAAGAAGTCATTCATCAAGGGGGCATTAGCTCAGATGGTAGAGCGCTCGCTTAGCATGCGAGAGGTAGCGAGATCGATGCTCGCATTCTCCAAATGTTTTATCCTTTCATTTCATTTGTAGATACCCTTCACAGTCCAAATGTTTTAATCTATCATTTTATTTGTATATACCCTTCACAGTTACAAATAGTTTTTTGTCATGCAACATATAAAAATATTTAGTCAGACTTAGCTAATTATGCCAACTACTCACACCATTTTAAAGGAGAGACACCTTATAATATGTTAGTAAATCGTCTCCCAATGCCATTTTTTTGAAGTAGTCATTCATCAATGGGGAATTAGCTCAGATGGTAGAGCGCTCGCTTAGCATGCGAGAGGTAGCGAGATCTATGCTCGCATTCTACAAATGTTTTATCCTTTCATTTCATTTGTAGATACCCTTCAAAGTCCAAATGTTTTAATCTTTCACTTTATTTGTATATACCCTTCACAGTTACAAATAGTTTTTTGTCATGCAACATATAAAAATATTCAGTCAGACTTAGCTAATTATGCCAACTACTCACACCATTTTAAAGGAGATACACCTTATAATATGTTAGTAAATCATCTCCCAATGCCATTTTTTTAAAAGAAGTCAATCTTCAATGGGGAATTAGCTCAGATGGTAGAGCGCTCGCTTAGCATGCGAGAGGTAGCGAGATCGATGCTCGCATTCTCCAAATGTTTTATCCTTTCATTTCATTTGTAGATACCCTTCACAGTCCAAATGTTTTAATCTATCATTTTATTTGTATATACCCTTCACAGTTACAAATAGTTTTTTGTCATGCAACATATAAAAATATTTAGTCAGACTTAGCTAATTATGCCAACTACTCACACCATTTTAAAAGAGAGACACCTAATAATATGTTAGTAAATCATCTGCCAATGCCATTTTTTTGAAGTTTTTATTCATCAATGGGGAATTAGCTCAGATGGTAGAGCGCTCGCTTAGCATGCGAGAGATAGCGAGATCGATGCTCGCATTCTCCAAATGATTTAGCCTTTCATTTCATTTGTATATACCCTTCACAGTCCAAATTTTTGAATCTTTCATTTTATTTGTGTATACCCTTCACAGTTACACATAGTTTTTTTGTCATGCAACATATAAAAATATTTAGTCAGACTTAGCTAATTATGACATCTACTCACACCATTTTAAAAGAGAGACACCTTATAATATGTTAGTAAATGATCTCCCAATGCCTTTCATTTGAACTTGTCATTCATCAATGGGGAGTTAGCTCAGCCGGTAGAGCGCTCACTTAGCATGCGAGAGGTAGCGAGATCGATGCTCGCATTCTCCAAATGATTTAGCCTTTCATTTCATTTGTAGATACCCTTCAAAGTCCAAATGTTTTAATCTTTCATTTTATTTGTATATACCCTTCACAGTTACAAATAGTTTTTTGTCATGCAACATATAAAAATATTCAGTCAGACTTAGCTAATTATGCCAACTACTCACACCATTTTAAAGGAGATACACCTTATAATATGTTAGTAAATCATCTCCCAATGCCATTTTTTTTTAAGTTGTCATTCATCAATGGGGAATTAGCTCAGATGGTAGAGCGCTCGCTTAGCATGCGAGAGGTAGCAAGATCGTTGCTCGCATTCTCCAAATGTTTTATCCTTTCATTTCATTTGTAGATACCCTTCAAAGTCCAAATGTTTTAATCTTTCATTTTATTTGTATATACCCTTCACAGTTACAAATAGTTTTTTGTCATGCAACATATAAAAATATTTAGTCAGACTTAGCTAATTATGACAACTACTCACACCATTTTAAAAGAGAGACACCTTATAATATGTTAGTAAATCATCTCCCAATGCCATTTTTTTTGAAGTTTTTATTCATCAATGGGGAATTAGCTCAGATGGTAGAGCGCTCGCTTAGCATGCGAGAGGTAGCGAGATCGATGCTCGCATTCTCCAAATGTTTTATCCTTTCATTTCATTTGTAGATACCCTTCAAAGTCCAAATGTTTTAATCTTTCATTTTATTTGTATATACCCTTCACAGTTACAAATAGTTTTTTGTCATGCAACATATAAAAATATTCAGTCAGACTTAGCTAATTATGCCAACTACTCACACCATTTTAAAGGAGATACACCTTATAATATGTTAGTAAATCATCTCCCAATGCCATTTTTTTAAAGAAGTCATTCATCAATGGGGAATTAGCTCAGATGGTAGAGCGCTCGCTTAGCATGCGAGAGGTAGCGAGATCGATGCTCGCATTCTCCAAATGTTTTATCCTTTCATTTCATTTGTAGATACCCTTCAAAGTCCAAATGTTTTAATCTTTCATTTTATTTGTATATACCCTTCACAGTTACAAATAGTTTTTTGTCATGCAACATATAAAAATATTTAGTCAGACTTAGCTAATTATGACAACTACTCACACCATTTTAAAAGAGAGACCCCTTATAATATGTTAGTAAATGATCTCCCAATGCCTTTTTTTTGAACTTGTCATTCATCAATGGGGAATTAGCTCAGATGGTAGAGCGCTCGCTTAGTATGCGAGAGGTAGCGAGATCGATGCTCGCATTCTCCAAATGATTTAGCCTTTCATTTCATTTGTAGATACCCTTCACAGTCCAAATCTTTTAATCTTTCATTTTATTTGTATATACCCTTCACAGTTACAAATAATTTTTTGTCATGCAACATATAAAAATATTTAGTCAGACTTAGCTAATTATGACTAGTACTCACACCATTTTAAAAGAGAGACACCTTATAATATGTTAGTAAATCATCTCCCAATGCCATTTTTTTGAAGTAGTCATTCATCAATGGGGAATTAGCTCAGATGGTAGAGCGCTCGCTTAGCATGCGAGAGCTAGCGAGAACGATGCTCGCATTCTCCAAATGTTTTATCCTTTCAATTCATTTGTAGATACCCTTCAAAGTCCAAATGTTTTAATCTTTCATTTTATTTGTATATACCCTTCACAGTTACAAATAGTTTTTTGTCATGCAACATATAAAAATATTTAGTCAGACTTAGCTAATTATGACAACTACTCACACCATTTTAAAAGAGAGACACCTTATAATATGTTAGTAAATCATCTCCCAATGCCATTTTTTTTGAAGTTTGCATTCATCAATGGGGAATTAGCTCAGCCGGTAGAGCGCTCACTTAGCATGCGAGAGGTAGCGAGATCGATGCTCGCATTCTCCAAATGATTTAGCCTTTCATTTCATTTGTAGATACCCTTCACAGTCCAAATCTTTTAATCTTTCATTTTATTTGTATTCACAGTTACAAATAGTTTTTTGTCATGCAACATATAAAAATATTCAGTCAGACTTAGCTAATTATGCCAACTACTCACACCATTTTAAAGGAGATACACCTTATAATATGTTAGTAAATCATCTCCCAATGCCATTTTTTTAAAGAAGTCATTCATCAATGGGGAATTAGCTCAGATGGTAGAGAGCTCGCTTAGCATGCGAGAGGTAGCGAGAACGATGCTCGCATTCTCCTAATGTTTTATCCTTTCATTTCATTTGTAGATACCCTTCAAAGTCCAAATGTTTTAATCTTTCATTTTATTTGTATATACCCTTCACAGTTACAAATAGTTTTTTGTCATGCAACATATAAAAATATTTAGTCAGACTTAGCTAATTATGACAACTACTCACACCATTTTAAAAGAGAGACACCTTATAATATGTTAGTAAATCATCTCCCAATGCCATTTTTTTTGAAGTTGTCATTCATCGATGGGGAATTAGCTCAGATGGTAGAGCGCTCGCTTAGCATGCGAGAGGTAGCGAGATCGATGCTCGCATTCTCCAAATGATTTAGCCTTTCATTTCATTTGTAGATACCCTTCACAGTCCAAATGTTTTAATCTTTCATTTTATTTGTATATACCCTTCACAGTTACACATAGTTTTTTTGTCATGCGAAATATAAAAATATTTAGTCAGACTTAGCTAATTATGACATCTACTCACACCATTTTAAAAGAGAGACACCTTATAATATGTTAGTAAATGATCTCCCAATGCCTTTCATTTGAACTTGTCATTCATCAATGGGGAATTAGCTCAGATGGTAGAGCGCTCGCTTAGCATGCGAGAGGTAGCGAGATCGATGCTCGCATTCTCCAAATGTTTTATCCTTTCATTTCATTTGTAGATACCCTTCACAGTCCAAATGTTTTAATCTATCATTTTATTTGTATATACCCTTCACAGTTACAAATAGTTTTTTGTCATGCAACATATAAAAATATTTAGTCAGACTTAGCTAATTATGACAACTACTCACACCATTTTAAAAGAGAGACACCTTATAATATGTTAGTAAATCATCTCCCAATGCCATTTTTTTTTGAAGTTGTCATTCATCAATGGGGAATTAGCTCAGATGGTAGAGCGCTCACTTAGCATGCGAGAGGTAGCGAGATCGATGCTCGCATTCTCCAAATGATTTAGCCTTTCATTTAATTTGTAGATACCCTTCACAGTCCAAATCTTTTAATCTTTCATTTTATTTGTATTCACAGTTACAAATAGTTTTTTGTCATGCAACATATAAAAATATTCAGTCAGACTTAGCTAATTATGCCAACTACTCACACCATTTTAACAGAGAGACACCTTATAATATGTTAGAAAATGATCTCCCAATGCCATTTTTTGAACTAGTCTTTCATCAATGGGGAATTAGCTCAGATGGTAGAGCGTTTAGCATGCGAGAGGTAGCGAGATCGATGCTCGCATTCTCCAAACGTTTTATCCTTTCATTTCATTTGTAGATACCCTTCAAAGTCCAAATGTTTTAATCTTTCACTTTATTTGTATATACCCTTCACAGTTACAAATAGTTTTTTGTCATGCAACATATAAAAATATTTAGTCAGACTTAGCTAATTATGCCAACTACTCACACCATTTTAAAAGAGAGACACCTTATAATATGTTAGTAAATCATCTGCCAATGCCATTTTTTTGAAGTTTTTATTCATCAATGGGGAATTAGCTCAGATGGTAGAGCGCTCGCTTAGCATGCGAGAGGTAGCGAGATCGATGCTCGCATTCTCCAAATGATTTAGCCTTTCATTTCATTTGTAGATACCCTTCACAGTCCAAATTTTTGAATCTTTCATTTTATTTGTGTATACCCTTCACAGTTACACATAGTTTTTTTGTCATGCAACATATAAAAATATTTAGTCAGACTTAGCTAATTATGACATCTACTCACACCATTTTAAAAGAGAGACACCTTATAATATGTTAGTAAATGATCTCCCAATGCCTTTCATTTGAACTTGTCATTCATCAATGGGGAGTTAGCTCAGCCGGTAGAGCGCTCACTTAGCATGCGAGAGGTAGCGAGATCGATGCTCGCATTCTCCAAATGATTTAGCCTTTCATTTCATTTGTAGATACCCTTCAAAGTCCAAATGTTTTAATCTTTCATTTTATTTGTATATACCCTTCACAGTTACAAATAGTTTTTTGTCATGCAACATATAAAAATATTCAGTCAGACTTAGCTAATTATGCCAACTACTCACACCATTTTAAAGGAGATACACCTTATAATATGTTAGTAAATCATCTCCCAATGCCATTTTTTTTGGAAGTTGTCATTCATCAATGGGGAATTAGCTCAGATGGTAGAGCGCTCGCTTAGCATGCGAGAGGTAGCAAGATCGTTGCTCGCATTCTCCAAATGTTTTATCCTTTCATTTCATTTGTAGATACCCTTCAAAGTCCAAATGTTTTAATCTTTCATTTTTATTTGTATATACCCTTCACAGTTACAAATAGTTTTTTGTCATGCAACATATAAAAATATTCAGTCAGACTTAGCTAATTATGCCAACTACTCACACCATTTTAAAGGAGATACACCTTATAATATGTTAGTAAATCATCTCCCAATGCCATTTTTTTAAAGAAGTCATTCATCAATGGGGAATTAGCTCAGATGGTAGAGCGCTCGCTTAGCATGCGAGAGGTAGCAAGATCGATGCTCGCATTCTCCAAATGTTTTATCCTTTCATTTCATTTGTAGATACCCTTCAAAGTCCAAATGTTTTAATCTTTCATTTTATTTGTATATACCCTTCACAGTTACAAATAGTTTTTTGTCATGCAACATATAAAAATATTCAGTCAGACTTAGCTAATTATGCCAACTACTCACACCATTTTAAAGGAGATACACCTTATAATATGTTAGTAAATCATCTCCCAATGCCATTTTTTTTAAAGAAGTCATTCATCAATGGGGAATTAGCTCAGATGGTAGAGCGCTCGCTTAGCATGCGAGAGGTAGCGAGATCGATGCTCGCATTCTCCAAATGTTTTATCCTTTCATTTCATTTGTAGATACCCTTCAAAGTCCAAATGTTTTAATCTTTCATTTTATTTGTATATACCCTTCACAGTTACAAATAGTTTTTTGTCATGCAACATATAAAAATATTTAGTCAGACTTAGCTAATTATGACAACTACTCACACCATTTTAAAAGAGAGACACCTTATAATATGTTAGTAAATGATCTCCCAATGCCTTTTTTTTTAACTTGTCATTCATCAATGGGGAATTAGCTCAGATGGTAGAGCGCTCGCTTAGCATGCGAGAGGTAGCGAGATCGATGCTTGCATTCTCCAAATGATTTAGCCTTTCATTTCATTTGTAGATACCCTTCACAGTCCAAATCTTTTAATCTTTCATTTTATTTGTATATACCCTTCACAGTTACAAATAATTTTTTGTCATGCAACATATAAAAATATTTAGTCAGACTTAGCTAATTATGACTAGTACTCACACCATTTTAAAAGAGAGACACCTTATAATATGTTAGTAAATCATCTCCCAATGCCATTTTTTTGAAGTAGTCACTCATCAATGGGGAATTAGCTCAGATGGTAGAGCGCTCGCTTAGCATGCGAGAGGTAGCGAGATCGATGCTCGCATTCTCCAAAGGTTTTATCCTTTCATTTCATTTGTAGATACCCTTCAAAGTCCAAATGTTTTAATCTTTCATTTTATTTGTATATACCCAGGGGAGCCGAGAGAGGGGGGGAGCGGGTACTAATTACCCGGGCCCACAGTTGCTGAAGGGGCCCCGCAGGGGCCCTGGTCTGACCCCTCCATCCCTCCCGGGTAGCAACAGTAGCACACACTTCTACAGCATGTGCTGTGCTGACAGCAGGCTCAGCATGAGTGTCTCACTGACAGCGTGAGAGGTCATGCTGAGCCTGCAGTCAGCACAGCACATGCTGTAGGTGTGTGCTGCTTCTGAGATTAGTTTTTAGAGTTTTCTTTCACCCTCCTCTAAACATTTTGGGGGCGTGGCCTAAGTGTGGGAGGTTCCCACAACACACTTAGGCCACGCCCCCAAAATTTTACCGGGGCCCGGCATTCCTCTCGGCTGCCCTGTATATACCCTTCACAGTTACAAATAGTTTTTTGTCATGCAACATATAAAAATATTTAATCAGACTTAGCTAATTATGACAACTACTCACACCATTTTAAAAGAGAGACACCTTATAATATGTTAGAAAATGATCTCCCAATGCCATTTTTTGAACTAGTCTTTCATCAATGGGGAATTAGCTCAGATGGTAGAGCGCTCGCTTAGCATGCGAGAGGTAGCAAGATCGATGCTCGCATTCTCCAACTGTTTTATCCTTTTATTTCATTTGTAGATACCCTTCAAAGTCCAAATGTTTTAATCTTTCATTTTTTTTGTATATACCCTTCACAGTTACAAATAGTTTTTTGTCATGTAACATATAAAAATATTTAGTCAGACTTAGCTAATTATGCCAACTACTCACGCCATTTTAAAGGAGATACACCTTATAATATGTTAGTAAATCATCTCCCAATGCCATTTTTTTAAAGAAGTCATTCATCAATGGGGAATTAGCTCAGATGGTAGAGCGCTCGCTTAGCATGCGAGAGGTAGTGAGAACGATGCTCGCATTCTCCAAATGATTTAGCCTTTCATTTCATTTGTAGATACCCTTCACAGTCCAAATCTTTTAATCTTTCATTTTATTTGTATTCACAGTTACAAATAGTTTTTTGTCATGCAACATATAAAAATATTCAGTCAGACTTAGCTAATTATGCCAACTACTCACACCATTTTAAAGGAGATACACCTTATAATATGTTAGTAAATCATCTCCCAATGCCATTTTTTTAAAGAAGTCATTCATCAATGGGGAATTAGCTCAGATGGTAGAGCGCTCGCTTAGCATGCGAGAGCTAGCGAGAACGATGCTCGCATTCTCCAAATGTTTTATCCTTTCATTTCATTTGTAGATACCCTTCAAAGTCCAAATGTTTTAATCTTTCATTTTATTTGTATATACCCTTCACAGTTACAAATAGTTTTTTGTCATGCAACATATAAAAATATTTAGTCAGACTTAGCTAATTATGACAACTACTCACACCATTTTAAAAGAGAGACACCTTATAATATGTTAGTAAATCATCTCCCAATGCCATTTTTTTTGAAGTTGTCATTCATCAATGGGGAATTAGCTCAGCCGGTAGAGCGCTCACTTAGCATGCGAGAGGTAGCGAGATCGATGCTCGCATTCTCCAAATGATTTAGCCTTTCATTTCATTTGTAGATACCCTTCACAGTCCAAATCTTTTAATCTTTCATATTATTTGTATTCACAGTTATAAATAGTTTTTTGTCATGCAACATATAAAAATATTCAGTCAGACTTAGCTAATTATGCCAACTACTCACACCATTTTAAAGGAGATACACCTTATAATATGTTAGTAAATCATCTCCCAATGCCATTTTTTTAAAGAAGTCATTCATCAATGGGGAATTAGCTCAGATGGTAGAGAGCTCGCTTAGCATGCGAGAGGTAGCGAGAACGATGCTCGCATTCTCCAAATGTTTTATCCTTTCATTTCATTTGTAGATACCCTTCAAAGTCCAAATGTTTTAATCTTTCATTTTATTTGTATATACCCTTCACAGTTACAAATAGTTTTTTGTCATGCAACATATAAAAATATTTAGTCAGACTTAGCTAATTATGACAACTACTCACACCATTTTAAAAGAGAGACACCTTATAATATGTTAGTAAATCATCTCCCAATGCCATTTTTTTTTTTAAGTTGTCATTCATCGATGGGGAATTAGCTCAGATGGTAGAGCGCTCGCTTAGCATGCGAGAGGTAGCGAGATCGATGCTCGCATTCTCCAAATGATTTAGCCTTTCATTTCATTTGTAGATACCCTTCACAGTCCAAATGTTTTAATCTTTCATTTTATTTGTATATACCCTTCACAGTTACACATAGTTTTTTTGTCATGCAACATATAAAAATATTTAGTCAGACTTAGCTAATTATGACATCTACTCACACCATTTTAAAAGAGAGACACCTTATAATATGTTAGTAAATGATCTCCCAATGCCTTTCATTTGAACTTGTCATTCATCAATGGGGAATTAGCTCAGATGGTAGAGCGCTCGCTTAGCATGCGAGAGGTAGCAAGATCGTTGCTCGCATTCTCCAAATGTTTTATCCTTTCATTTCATTTGTAGATACCCTTCAAAGTCCAAATGTTTTAATCTTTCATTTTTATTTGTATATACCCTTCACAGTTACAAATAGTTTTTTGTCATGCAACATATAAAAATATTCAGTCAGACTTAGCTAATTATGCCAACTACTCACACCATTTTAAAGGAGATACACCTTATAATATGTTAGTAAATCATCTCCCAATGCCATTTTTTTAAAGAAGTCATTCATCAATGGGGAATTAGCTCAGATGGTAGAGCGCTCGCTTAGCATGCGAGAGCTAGCGAGAACGATGCTCGCATTCTCCAAATGTTTTATCCTTTCATTTCATTTGTAGATACCCTTCAAAGTCCAAATGTTTTAATCTTTCATTTTATTTGTATATACCCTTCACAGTTACAAATAGTTTTTTGTCATGCAACATATAAAAATATTTAGTCAGACTTAGCTAATTATGACAACTACTCACACCATTTTAAAAGAGAGACACCTTATAATATGTTAGTAAATCATCTCCCAATGCCATTTTTTTTGAAGTTGTCATTCATCAATGGGGAATTAGCTCAGCCGGTAGAGCGCTCACTTAGCATGCGAGAGGTAGCGAGATCGATGCTCGCATTCTCCAAATGATTTAGCCTTTCATTTCATTTGTAGATACCCTTCACAGTCCAAATCTTTTAATCTTTCATTTTATTTGTATTCACAGTTACAAATAGTTTTTTGTCATGCAACATATAAAAATATTCAGTCAGACTTAGCTAATTATGCCAACTACTCACACCATTTTAAAGGAGATACACCTTATAATATGTTAGTAAATCATCTCCCAATGCCATTTTTTTAAAGAAGTCATTCATCAATGGGGAATTAGCTCAGATGGTAGAGAGCTCGCTTAGCATGCGAGAGGTAGCGAGAACGATGCTCGCATTCTCCAAATGTTTTATCCTTTCATTTCATTTGTAGATACCCTTCAAAGTCCAAATGTTTTAATCTTTCATTTTATTTGTATATACCCTTCACAGTTACAAATAGTTTTTTGTCATGCAACATATAAAAATATTTAGTCAGACTTAGCTAATTATGACAACTACACACACCATTTTAAAAGAGAGACACCTTATAATATGTTAGTAAATCATCTCCCAATGCCATTTTTTTTTAAGTTGTCATTCATTGATGGGGAATTAGCTCAGATGGTAGAGCGCTCGCTTAGCATGCGAGAGGTAGCGAGATCGATGCTCGCATTCTCCAAATGATTTAGCCTTTCATTTCATTTGTAGATACCCTTCACAGTCCAAATGTTTTAATCTTTCATTTTATTTGTATATACCCTTCACAGTTACACATAGTTTTTTTGTCATGCAACATATAAAAATATTTAGTCAGACTTAGCTAATTATGACATCTACTCACACCATTTTAAAAGAGAGACACCTTATAATATGTTAGTAAATCATCTCCCAATGCCATTTTTTTAAAGAAGTCATTCATCAATGGGGAATTAGCTCAGATGGTAGAGCGCTCGCTTAGCATGCGAGAGGTAGCGAGATCGATGCTCGCATTCTCCAAATGTTTTATCCTTTCATTTCATTTGTAGATACCCTTCACAGTCCAAATGTTTTAATCTATCATTTTATTTGTATATACCCTTCACAGTTACAAATAGTTTTTTGTCATGCAACATATAAAAATATTTAGTCAGACTTAGCTAATTATGACATCTACTCACACCATTTTAAAAGAGAGACACCTTATAATATGTTAGTAAATCATCTCCCAATGCCATTTTTTTAAAGAAGTCATTCATCAATGGGGAATTAGCTCAGATGGTAGAGCGCTCGCTTAGCATGCGAGAGGTAGCGAGATCGATGCTCGCATTCTCCAAATGTTTTATCCTTTCATTTCATTTGTAGATACCCTTCACAGTCCAAATGTTTTAATCTATCATTTTATTTGTATATACCCTTCACAGTTACAAATAGTTTTTTGTCATGCAACATATAAAAATATTTAGTCAGACTTAGCTAATTATGACAACTACTCACACCATTTTAAAAGAGAGACACCTTATAATATGTTAGTAAATCATCTCCCAATGCCATTTTTTTTTGAAGTTGTCATTCATCAATGGGGAATTAGCTCAGATGGTAGAGCGCTCACTTAGCATGCGAGAGGTAGCGAGATCGATGCTCGCATTCTCCAAATGATTTAGCCTTTCATTTAATTTGTAGATACCCTTCACAGTCCAAATCTTTTAATCTTTCATTTTATTTGTATTCACAGTTACAAATAGTTTTTTGTCATGCAACATATAAAAATATTCAGTCAGACTTAGCTAATTATGCCAACTACTCACACCATTTTAACAGAGAGACACCTTATAATATGTTAGAAAATGATCTCCCAATGCCATTTTTTGAACTAGTCTTTCATCAATGGGGAATTAGCTTAGATGGTAGAGCGTTTAGCATGCGAGAGGTAGCGAGATCGATGCTCGCATTCTCCAAACGTTTTATCCTTTCATTTCATTTGTAGATACCCTTCAAAGTCCAAATGTTTTAATCTTTCACTTTATTTGTATATACCCTTCACAGTTACAAATAGTTTTTTGTCATGCAACATATAAAAATATTTAGTCAGACTTAGCTAATTATGCCAACTACTCACACCATTTTAAAAGAGAGACACCTTATAATATGTTAGTAAATCATCTCCCAATGCCATTTTTTTGAAGTTTTTATTCATCAATGGGGAATTAGCTCAGATGGTAGAGCGCTCGCTTAGCATGCGAGAGGTAGCGAGATTGATGCTCTCAATTTCCAAATGTTTTATCCTTTCATTTCATTTGTAGATACCCTACACAGTCCAAATGTTTTAATCTTTCATTTTATTTGTATTCACAGTTACAAATAGTTTTTTGTCATGCAACATATAAAAATATTTAGTCATACTTAGCTAATTATGCCAACTACTCAAACCATTTTAAAGGAGAGACACCTTATAATATGTTAGTAAATCATCTCCCAATGCCATTTTTTTGAAGTAGTCATTCATCAATGGGGAATTAGCTCAGATGGTAGAGCGCTCGCTTAGCATGCGAGAGGTAGTGAGAACGATGCTCGCATTCTCCAAATGATTTAGCCTTTCATTTCATTTGTAGATACCCTTCACAGTCCAAATCTTTTAATCTTTCATTTTATTTGTATTCACAGTTACAAATAGTTTTTTGTCATGCAACATATAAAAATATTTAGTCAGACTTAGCTAATTATGCCAACTACTCAAACCATTTTAAAGGAGAGACACCTTATAATATGTTAGTAAATCATCTCCCAATGCCATTTTTTTGAAGTTTTTATTCATCAATGGGGAATTAGCTCAGATGGTAGAGCGCTCGCTTAGCATGCGAGAGGTAGCGAGATTGATGCTCTCAATTTCCAAATGTTTTATCCTTTCATTTCATTTGTAGATACCCTACACAGTCCAAATGTTTTAATCTTTCATTTTATTTGTATTCACAGTTACAAATAGTTTTTTGTCATGCAACATATAAAAATATTTAGTCATACTTAGCTAATTATGCCAACTACTCAAACCATTTTAAAGGAGAGACACCTTATAATATGTTAGTAAATCATCTCCCAATGCCATTTTTTTGAAGTAGTCATTCATCAATGGGGAATTAGCTCAGATGGTAGAGCGCTCGCTTAGCATGCGAGAGGTAGTGAGAACGATGCTCGCATTCTCCAAATGATTTAGCCTTTCATTTCATTTGTAGATACCCTTCACAGTCCAAATCTTTTAATCTTTCATTTTATTTGTATTCACAGTTACAAATAGTTTTTTGTCATGCAACATATAAAAATATTTAGTCAGACTTAGCTAATTATGCCAACTACTCAAACCATTTTAAAGGAGAGACACCTTATAATATGTTAGTAAATCATCTCCCAATGCCATTTTTTTGAAGTAGTCATTCATCAATGGGGAATTAGCTCAGATGGTAGAGCGCTCGCTTAGCATGCGAGAGGTAGCGAGATCGATGCTCGCATTCTCCAAATGTTTTATCCTTTCATTTCATTTGTAGATACCCTTCAAAGTCCAAATGTTTTAATCTTTCATTTTATTTGTATTCACAGTTACAAATAGTTTTTTGTCATGCAACATATAAAAATAGTTAGTCAGACTTAGCTAATTATGCCAACTACTCACACCATTTTAAAGGAGAGACACCTTATAATATGTTAGTAAATGATCTCCCAATGCCTTTTTTTGAAGTAGTCATTCATCAATGGGGAATTAGCTCAGATGGTAGAGCGCTCACTTAGCATGCGAGAGGTAGCGAGATCGATGCTCGCATTCTCCAAATGTTTTATCCTTTCATTTCATTTGTAGATACCCTTCAAAGTCCAAATGTTTTAATCTTTCATTTTATTTGTATATACCCTTCACAGTTACAAATAGTTTTTTGTCATGCAACATATAAAAATATTTAGTCAGACTTAGCTAATTATGACAACTACTCACACCATTTTAAAAGAGACACCTTATAATATGTTAGTAAATGATCTCCCAATGCCTTTTTTTTGAACTTGTCATTCATCAATGGGGAATTAGCTCAGATGGTAGAGCGCTCGCTTAGCATGCGAGAGGTAGCGAGATCGATGCTCGCATTCTCCAAATGATTTAGCCTTTCATTTCATTTGTAGATACCCTTCACAGTCCAAATCTTTTAATCTTTCATTTTATTTGTATATACCCTTCACAGTTACAAATAATTTTTTGTCATGCAACATATAAAAATATTTAGTCAGACTTAGCTAATTATGACTAGTACTCACACCATTTTAAAAGAGAGACACCTTATAATATGTTAGTAAATCATCTCCCAATGCCATTTTTTTGAAGTAGTCATTCATCAATGGGGAATTAGCTCAGATGGTAGAGCGCTCGCTTAGCATGCGAGAGGTAGCAAGATCGTTGCTCGCATTCTCCAAATGTTTTATCCTTTCATTTCATTTGTAGATACCCTTCAAAGTCCAAATGTTTTAATCTTTCATTTTATTTGTATATACCCTTCACAGTTACAAATAGTTTTTTGTCATGCAACATATAAAAATATTCAGTCAGACTTAGCTAATTATGCCAACTACTCACACCATTTTAAAGGAGATACACCTTATAATATGTTAGTAAATCATCTCCCAATGCCATTTTTTTAAAGAAGTCATTCATCAATGGGGAATTAGCTCAGATGGTAGAGCGCTCGCTTAGCATGCGAGAGGTAGCGAGATCGATGCTCGCATTCTCCAAATGTTTTATCCTTTCATTTCATTTGTAGATACCCTTCAAAGTCCAAATGTTTTAATCTTTCATTTTATTTGTATATACCCTTCACAGTTACAAATAGTTTTTTGTCATGCAACATATAAAAATATTTAGTCAGACTTAGCTAATTATGCCAACTACTCAAACCATTTTAAAGGAGAGACACCTTATAATATGTTAGTAAATCATCTCCCAATGCCATTTTTTTGAAGTAGTCATTCATTAATGGGGAATTAGCTCAGATGGTAGAGCGCTCGCTTAGCATGCGAGAGGTAGCGAGATCGATGCTCGCATTCTCAAAATGTTTTATCCTTTCATTTTATTTGTAGATACCCTTCAAAGTCCAAATGTTTTAATCTTTCATTTTATTTGTATTCACAGTTACAAATAGTTTTTTGTCATGCAACATATAAAAATAGTTAGTCAGACTTAGCTAATTATGCCAACTACTCACACCATTTTAAAGGAGAGACACCTTATAATATGTTAGTAAATGATCTCCCAATGCCTTTTTTTGAAGTAGTCATTCATCAATGGGGAATTAGCTCAGATGGTAGAGCGCTCACTTAGCATGCGAGAGGTAGCGAGATCGATGCTCGCATTCTCCAAATGTTTTATCCTTTCATTTCATTTGTAGATACCCTTCAAAGTCCAAATGTTTTAATCTTTCATTTTATTTGTATATACCCTTCACAGTTACAAATAGTTTTTTGTCATGCAACATATAAAAATATTTAGTCAGACTTAGCCAATTATGACAACTACTCACACCATTTTAAAAGAGACACCTTATAATATGTTAGTAAATGATCTCCCAATGCCTTTTTTTTGAACTTGTCATTCATCAATGGGGAATTAGCTCAGATGGTAGAGCGCTCGCTTAGCATGCAAGAGGTAGCGAGATCGATGCTCGCATTCTCCAAATGATTTAGCCTTTCATTTCATTTGTAGATACCCTTCACAGTCCAAATCTTTTAATCTTTCATTTTATTTGTATATACCCTTCACAGTTACAAATAATTTTTTGTCATGCAACATATAAAAATATTTAGTCAGACTTAGCTAATTATGACTAGTACTCCCACCATTTTAAAAGAGAGACACCTTATAATATGTTAGTAAATCATCTCCCAATGCCATTTTTTTGAAGTAGTCATTTATCAATGGGGAATTAGCTCAGATGGTAGAGCGCTCGCTTAGCATGCGAGAGGTAGCAAGATCGTTGCTCGCATTCTCCAAATGTTTTATCCTTTCATTTCATTTGTAGATACCCTTCAAAGTCCAAATGTTTTAATCTTTCATTTTATTTGTATATACCCTTCACAGTTACAAATAGTTTTTTGTCATGCAACATATAAAAATATTCAGTCAGACTTAGCTAATTATGCCAACTACTCACACCATTTTAAAGGAGATACACCTTATAATATGTTAGTAAATCATCTCCCAATGCCATTTTTTTAAAGAAGTCATTCATCAATGGGGAATTAGCTCAGATGGTAGAGCGCTCGCTTAGCATGCGAGAGGTAGCAAGATCGATGCTCGCATTCTCCAAATGTTTTATCCTTTCATTTCATTTGTAGATACCCTTCAAAGTCCAAATGTTTTAATCTTTAATTTTATTTGTATATACCCTTCACAGTTACAAATAGTTTTTTGTCATGCAACATATAAAAATATTTAGTCAGACTTAGCTAATTATGACAACTACTCACACCATTTTAAAAGAGAGACACCTTATAATATGTTAGTAAATGATCTCCCAATGCCTTTTTTTTGAACTTGTCATTCATCAATGGGGAATTAGCTCAGATGGTAGAGCGCTCGCTTAGCATGCGAGAGGTAGCGAGATCGATGCTCGCATTCTGCAAATGATTTAGCCTTTCATTTCATTTGTAGATACCCTTCACAGTCCAAATCTTTTAATCTTTCATTTTATTTGTATAAACCTTCACAGTTACAAATAATTTTTTGTCATGCAACATATAAAAATATTTAGTCAGACTTAGCTAATTATGACTAGTACTCACACCATTTTAAAAGAGAGACACCTTATAATATGTTAGTAAATCATCTCCCAATGCCATTTTTTTTAAAGAAGTCATTCATCAATGGGGAATTAGCTCAGATGGTAGAGCGCTCGCTTAGCATGCGAGAGGTAGCGAGATCGATGCTCGCATTCTCCAAATGTTTTATCCTTTCATTTCATTTGTAGATACCCTTCACAGTCCAAATGTTTTAATCTATCATTTTATTTGTATATACCCTTCACAGTTACAAATAGTTTTTTGTCATGCAACATATAAAAATATTTAGTCAGACTTAGCTAATTATGACAACTACTCACACCATTTTAAAAGAGAGACACCTTATAATATGTTAGTAAATCATCTCCCAATGCCATTTTTTTTGAAGTTGTCATTCATCAATGGGGAATTAGCTCAGACGGTAGAGCGCTCGCTTAGCATGCGAGAGGTAGCAAGATCGATGCTCGCATTCTCCAACTGTTTTATCCTTTCATTTCATTTGTAGATACCCTTCAAAGTCCAAATGTTTTAATCTTTCATTTTATTTGTATATACCCTTCACAGTTACAAATAGTTTTTTGTCATGCAACATATAAAAATATTCAGTCAGACTTAGCTAATTATGCCAACTACTCACACCATTTTAAAGGAGATACACCTTATAATATGTTAGTAAATCATCTCCCAATGCCATTTTTTTAAAGAAGTCATTCATCAATGGGGAATTAGCTCAGACGGTAGAGCGCTCGCTTAGCATGCGAGAGGTAGCAAGATCGATGCTCGCATTCTCCAACTGTTTTATCCTTTCATTTCATTTGTAGATACCCTTCAAAGTCCAAATGTTTTAATCTTTCATTTTATTTGTATATACCCTTCACAGTTACAAATAGTTTTTTGTCATGCAACATATAAAAATATTCAGTCAGACTTAGCTAATTATGCCAACTACTCACACCATTTTAAAGGAGATACACCTTATAATATGTTAGTAAATCATCTCCCAATGCCATTTTTTTAAAGAAGTCATTCATCAATGGGGAATTAGCTCAGATGGTAGAGCGCTCGCTTAGCATGCGAGTGGTAGCGAGATCGATGCTCGCATTCTCCAAATGTTTTATCCTTTCATTTCATTTGTAGATACCCTTCACAGTCCAAATGTTTTAATCTATCATTTTATTTGTATATACCCTTCACAGTTACAAATAGTTTTTTGTCATGCAACATATAAAAATATCCAGTCAGACTTAGCTAATTATGCCAACTACTCACACCATTTTAAAAGAGAGACACCTTATAATATGTTAGTAAATCATCTCCCAATGCCATTTTTTTGAAGTTATCATTCATCAATGGGGAATTAGCTCAGACGGTAGAGCGCTCGCTTAGCATGTGAGAGGTAGCAAGATCGATGCTCGCATTCTCCAACTGTTTTATCCTTTCATTTCATTTGTAGATACCCTTCAAAGTCCAAATGTTTTAATCTTTCATTTTATTTGTATATACCCTTCACAGTTACAAATAGTTTTTTGTCATGCAACATATAAAAATATTCAGTCAGACTTAGCTAATTATGCCAACTACTCACACCATTTTAAAGGAGATACACCTTATAATATGTTAGTAAATCATCTCCCAATGCCATTTTTTTAAAGAAGTCATTCATCAATGGGGAATTAGCTCAGATGGTAGAGCGCTCGCTTAGCATGCGAGTGGTAGCGAGATCGATGCTCGCATTCTCCAAATGTTTTATCCTTTCATTTCATTTGTAGATACCCTTCACAGTCCAAATGTTTTAATCTATCATTTTATTTGTATATACCCTTCACAGTTACAAATAGTTTTTTGTCATGCAACATATAAAAATATCCAGTCAGACTTAGCTAATTATGCCAACTACTCACACCATTTTAAAAGAGAGACACCTTATAATATGTTAGTAAATCATCTCCCAATGCCATTTTTTTGAAGTTATCATTCATCAATGGGGAATTAGCTCAGACGGTAGAGCGCTCGCTTAGCATGTGAGAGGTAGCAAGATCGATGCTCGCATTCTCCAACTGTTTTATCCTTTCATTTCATTTGTAGATACCCTTCAAAGTCCAAATGTTTTAATCTTTCACTTTATTTGTATATACCCTTCACAGTTACAAATAGTTTTTTGTCATGCAGCATATAAAAATATTTAGTCAGACTTAGCTAATTATGCCAACTACTCACACCATTTTAAAAGAGAGACACCTTATAATATGTTAGTAAATCATCTCCCAATGCCATTTTTTTGAAGTTATCATTCATCAATGGGGAATTAGCTCAGATGGTAGAGCGCTCGCTTAGCATGCGAGAGGTAGCGAGATCGATGCTCTCAATCTCCAAATGTTTTATCCTTTCATTTCATTTGTAGATACCCTTCAAAGTCCAAATGTTTTAATCTTTCATTTTATTTGTATTCACAGTTACAAATAGTTTTTTGTCATGCAACATATAAAAATATTTAGTCAGACTTAGCTAATTATGCCAACTACTCACACCATTTTAAAAGAGAGACACCTTATAATATGTTAGTAAATCATCTCCCAATGCCATTTTTTTGAAGTTATCATTCATCAATGGGGAATTAGCTCAGACGGTAGAGCGCTCGCTTAGCATGCGAGAGGTAGCAAGATCGATGCTCGCATTCTCCAACTGTTTTATCCTTTCATTTCATTTGTAGATACCCTTCAAAGTCCAAATGTTTTAATCTTTCATTTTATTTGTATTCACAGTTACAAATAGTTTTTTGTTATGCAACATATAAAAATATTTAGTCAGACTTAGCTAATTATGCCAACTACTCACACCATTTTAAAGGAGAGACACCTCATAATATGTTAGTAAATCATCTCCCAATGCCATTTTTTTGAAGTAGTCATTCATCAATGGGGAATTAGCTCAGATGGTAGAGTGCTCGCTTAGCATGCGAGAGGTAGCGAGATCGATGCTCGCATTCTCCAAATGTTTTATCCTTTCATTTCATTTGTAGATACCCTTCAAAGTCCAAATGTTTTAATCTTACATTTTATTTGTATATACCCTTCACAGTTACAAATAGTTTTTTGTCATGCAACATATAAAAATATTTAATCAGACTTAGCTAATTATGACAACTACTCACACCATTTTAAAAGAGAGACACCTTATAATATGTTAGTAAATCATCTCCCAATGCCATTTTTTTGAAGTTGTTATTCATAAATGGGGAATTAGCTCAGATGGTAGAGCGCTCGCTTAGCATGCGAGAGGTAGCGAGATCGATGCTCGCATTCTCCAAATGATTTAGCCTTTCATTTCATTTGTAGATACCCTTCACAGTCCAAACGTTTTAATCTTTCATTTTATTTGTATATACCCTTCACAGTTACAAATAGTTTTTTGTCATGCAACATATAAAAATATTTAATCAGACTTAGCTAATTATGACAACTACTCACACCATTTTAAAAGAGAGACACCTTATAATATGTTAGGAAATGATCTCCCAATGCCATTTTTTGAACTAGTCTTTCATCAATGGAGAATTAGCTCAGATGGTAGAGCGTTTAGCATGCGAGAGGTAGCGAGATCGATGCTCGCATTCTCCAAATGTTTTATCCTTTCATTTCATTTGTAGATACCCTTCAAAGTCTAAATGTTTTAATCTTTCATTTTATTTGTATATACCCTTCACAGTTACAAATAGTTTTTTGTCATGCAACATATAAAAATATTTAGTCAGACTTAGCTAATTATGCCAACTACTCACACCATTTTAAAAGAGAGACACCTTATAATATGTTAGTAAATCATCTCCCAATGCCATTTTTTTGAAGTTGTCATTCATCAATGGGGATTTAGCTCAGATGGTAGAGCGTTCGCTTAGCATGCGAGAGGTAGCGAGATCGATGCTCGCATTCTCCAAATGTTTTATCCTTTCATTTCACTTGTAGATACCCTTCACAGTCCAAATGTTTTAATCTTTCATTTTATTTGTATATACCCTTCACAGTTACAAATAGTTTTTTGTCATGCAACATATAAAAATATTTAGTCAGACTTAGCTAATTATGACTAGTACTCACACCATTTTAAAAGAGAGACACCTTATAATATGTTAGTAAATGATCTCCCAATGCCTTTTTTTGAACTTGTCATTCATCAATGGGGAATTAGCTCAGATGGTAGAGCGCTCGCTTAGCATGCGAGAGGTAGCGAGATCGATGCTCGCATTCTCCAAATGTTTTATCCTTTCATTTCATTTGTAGATACCCTTCACAGTGCAAATTTTTAAATCTTTCATTTTATTTGTGTATACCCTTCACAGTTACACATAGTTTTTTTGTCATGCAACATATAAAAATATTTATTTAGACTTAGCTAATTATGACAACTACTCACACCATTTTAAAAGAGACACCTTATAATATGTTAGTAAATGATCTCCCAATGCCTTTTTTTAAACTTGTCATTCATCAATGTGAATTAGCTCAGATGTTAGAGCGCTCGCTTAGCATGCGAGAGGTAGCGAGATCGATGCTCGCATTCTCCAAATGTTTTATCCTTTCATTTCATTTGTAGATACCCTTCACAGTCCAAATGTTTTAATCTATCATTTTATTTGTATATACCCTTCACAGTTACAAATAGTTTTTTGGCATGCAACATATAAAAATATTTAGTCAGACTTAGCTAATTATGACAACTACTCACACCATTTTAAAAGAGAGACACCTTATAATATGTTAGTAAATCATCTCCCAATGCCATTTTTTTTGAAGTTGTCATTCATCAATGGGGAATTAGCTCAGACGGTAGAGCGCTCACTTAGCATGCGAGAGGTAGCGAGATCGATGCTTGCATTCTCCAAATGATTTAGCCTTTCATTTCATTTGTAGATACCCTTCACAGTCCAAATCTTTTAATCTTTCATTTTATTTGTATTCACAGTTACAAATAGTTTTTTGTCATGCAACATATAAAAATATTCAGTCAGACTTAGCTAATTATGCCAACTACTCACACCATTTTAAAGGAGATACACCTTATAATATGTTAGTAAATCATCTCCCAATGCCATTTTTTTAAAGAAGTCATTCATCAATGGGGAATTAGCTCAGATGGTAGAGCGCTCGCTTAGCATGCGAGAAGTAGCGAGAACGATGCTCCCATTCTCCAAATGTTTTATCCTTTCATTTCATTTGTAGATACCCTTCAAAGTCCAAATGTTTTAATCTTTCATTTTATTTGTATATACCCTTCACAGTTACAAATAGTTTTTTGTCATGCAACATATAAAAATATTTAGTCAGACTTAGCTAATTATGACAACTACTCACACCATTTTAAAAGAGAGACACCTTATAATATGTTAGTAAATCATCTCCCAATGCCATTTTTTTTGAAGTTGTCATTCATCAATGGGGAATTAGCTCAGATGGTAGAGCGCTCGCTTAGCATGCGAGAGGTAGCGAGATCGATGCTCGCATTCTCCAAATGATTTAGCCTTTCATTTCATTTGTAGATACCCTTCACAGTCCCAATGTTTTAATCTTTCATTTTATTTGTATATACCCTTCACAGTTACAAATAGTTTTTTGTCATGCAACATATAAAAATATTTAATCAGACTTAGCTAATTATGACAACTACTCACACCATTTTAAAAGAGAGACACCTTATAATATGTTAGAAAATGATCTCCCAATGCCATTTTTTGAACTAGTCTTTCATCAATGGGGAATTAGCTCAGATGGTAGAGCGTTTAGCATGCGAGAGGTAGCGAGATCGATGCTCGCATTCTCCAAATGTTTTATCCTTTCATTTAATTTGTAGATACCCTTCAAAGTCCAAATGTTTTAATCTTTCACTTTATTTGTATATACCCTTCACAGTTACAAATAGTTTTTTGTCATGCAACATATAAAAATATTTAGTCAGACTTAGCTAATTATGCCAACTACTCACACCATTTTAAAGGAGAGACACCTCATAATATGTTAGTAAATCATCTCCCAATGCCATTTTTTTGAAGTAGTCATTCATCAATGGGGAATTAGCTCAGATGGTAGAGTGCTCGCTTAGCATGCGAGAGGTAGCGAGATCGATGCTCGCATTCTCCAAATGTTTTATCCTTTCATTTCATTTGTAGATACCCTTCAAAGTCCAAATGTTTTAATCTTACATTTTATTTGTATATACCCTTCACAGTTACAAATAGTTTTTTGTCATGCAACATATAAAAATATTTAATCAGACTTAGCTAATTATGACAACTACTCACACCATTTTAAAAGAGAGACACCTTATAATATGTTAGTAAATCATCTCCCAATGCCATTTTTTTGAAGCTGTTATTCATAAATGGGGAATTAGCTCAGATGGTAGAGCGCTCGCTTAGCATGCGAGAGGTAGTGAGATCGATGCTCGCATTCTCCAAATGATTTAGCCTTTCATTTCATTTGTAGATACCCTTCACAGTCCAAATGTTTTAATCTTTCATTTTATTTGTATATACCCTTCACAGTTACAAATAGTTTTTTGTCATGCAACATATAAAAATATTTAATCAGACTTAGCTAATTATGACAACTACTCACACCATTTTAAAAGAGAGACACCTTATAATATGTTAGGAAATGATCTCCCAATGCCATTTTTTGAACTAGTCTTTCATCAATGGAGAATTAGCTCAGATGGTAGAGCGTTTAGCATGCGAGAGGTAGCGAGATCGATGCTCGCATTCTCCAAATGTTTTATCCTTTCATTTCATTTGTAGATACCCTTCAAAGTCTAAATGTTTTAATCTTTCATTTTATTTGTATATACCCTTCACAGTTACAAATAGTTTTTTGTCATGCAACATATAAAAATATTTAGTCAGACTTAGCTAATTATGCCAACTACTCACACCATTTTAAAAGAGAGACACCTTATAATATGTTAGTAAATCATCTCCCAATGCCATTTTTTTGAAGTTGTCATTCATCAATGGGGATTTAGCTCAGATGGTAGAGCGTTCGCTTAGCATGCGAGAGGTAGCGAGATCGATGCTCGCATTCTCCAAATGTTTTATCCTTTCATTTCACTTGTAGATACCCTTCACAGTCCAAATGTTTTAATCTTTCATTTTATTTGTATATACCCTTCACAGTTACAAATAGTTTTTTGTCATGCAACATATAAAAATATTTAGTCAGACTTAGCTAATTATGACTAGTACTCACACCATTTTAAAAGAGAGACACCTTATAATATGTTAGTAAATGATCTCCCAATGCCTTTTTTTGAACTTGTCATTCATCAATGGGGAATTAGCTCAGATGGTAGAGCGCTCGCTTAGCATGCGAGAGGTAGCGAGATCGATGCTCGCATTCTCCAAATGTTTTATCCTTTCATTTCATTTGTAGATACCCTTCACAGTGCAAATTTTTGAATCTTTCATTTTATTTGTGTATACCCTTCACAGTTACACATAGTTTTTTTGTCATGCAACATATAAAAATATTTATTTAGACTTAGCTAATTATGACAACTACTCACACCATTTTAAAAGAGACACCTTATAATATGTTAGTAAATGATCTCCCAATGCCTTTTTTTAAACTTGTCATTCATCAATGTGAATTAGCTCAGATGTTAGAGCGCTCGCTTAGCATGCGAGAGGTAGCGAGATCGATGCTCACATTCTCCAAATGTTTTATCCTTTCATTTCATTTGTAGATACCCTTCACAGTTTAAAAGTTTTAATCTTTCATTTTATTTGTATTCACAGTTACAAATAGTTTTTTGTCATGCAACATATAAAAATATTTAGTCAGACTTAGCTAATTATGACAACTACTCACACCATTTTAAAAGAGAGACACCTTATAATATGTTAGTAAATCATCTCCCAATGCCATTTTTTTGAAGTAGTCATTCATCAATGGGGAATTAGCTCAGATGGTAGAGCGCTCGCTTAGCATGCGAGAGGTAGCGAGATCGATGCTCGCATTCTCCAAATGTTTTATCCTTTCATTTCATTTGTAGATACCCTTCAAAGTCTAAATGTTTTAATCTTTCATTTTATTTGTATATACCCTTCACAGTTACAAATAGTTTTTTTGTCATGCAACATATAAAAATATTTAGTCAGACTTAGCTAATTATGACAACTACTCACACCATTTTAAAAGAGAGACACCTTATAGTATGTTAGTAAATGATCTCCCAATGCCTTTTTTTTGAACTTGTCATTCATCAATGGGGAATTAGCTCAGATGGTAAAGCGCTCGATTAGCATGCGAGAGTTAGCTAGATCGATGCTCACATTCTCCAAATGTTTTATCCTTTCATTTCATTTGTAGATACCCTTTACAGTTTAAAAGTTTTAATCTTTCATTTTATTTGTATATACCCTTCACAGTTACAAATAGTTTTTTGTAATGCAACATATAAAAATATTTAGTCAGACTTAGCTAATTATGACAAGTACTCACACCATTTTAAAAGAGAGACACCTTATAATATGTTAGTAAATGATCTCCCAATGCCTTTTTTTGAACTTGACATTCATCAATGGGGAATTAGCTCAGATTGTAGAGCGCTCGCTTAGCATGCGAGAGGTAGCGAGATCGATGCTCGCATTCTCCTAATGATTTAGCCTTTCATTTCATTTGTAGATACCCTTCACAGTCCAAATTTTTGAATCTTTCATTTTATTTGTGTATACAATTCACAGTTACACATAGTTTTTTTGTCATGCAACATATAAAAATATTTAGTCAGACTTAGCTAATTATGACAACTACTCACACCATTTTAAAAGAGAGACACCTTATAATATGTTAGTAAATCATCTCCCAATGCCATTTTTTTGAAGTTTTTATTCATCAATGGGGAATTAGCTCAGATGGTAGAGCGCTCGCTTAGCATGCGAGAGGTAGCGAGATCGATGCTCGCATTCTCCAAATGATTTAGCCTTTCATTTCATTTGTAGATACCCTTCACAGTCCAAATTTTTGGATCTTTCATTTTATTTGTGTATACCCTGCACAGTTACACATAGTTTTTTTGTCATGCAACATATAAAAATATTTAGTCAGACTTAGCTAATTATGACAACTACTCACACCATTTTAAAAGAGAGACACCTTATAATATGTTAGTAAATGATCTCCCAATGCCATTTTTTTGAAGTTTTTATTCATCAATGGGGAATTAGCTCAGATGGTAGAGCGCTCGCTTAGCATGCGAGAGGTAGCGAGATCGATGCTCGCATTCTCCAAATAATTTAGGCTTTCATTTCATTTGTAGATACCCTTCACAGTCCAAATTTTTGAATCTTTCATTTTATTTGTGTATACCCTTCACAGTTACACATAGTTTTTTTGTCATGCAACATATAAAAATATTTAGTCAGACTTAGCTAATTATGACAACTACTCACACCATTTTAAAAGAGAGACACCTTATACTATGTTAGTAAATGATCTCCCAATGCCTTTTATTTGAACTTGTCATTCATCAATGGGGATTTAGCTCAGATGGTAGAGCGCTCGCTTAGCATGCGAGAGGTAGCGAGATCGATGCTCGCATTCTCCAAATGTTTTATCCTTTCATTTCATTTGTAGATACCCTTCAAAGTCCAAATGTTTTAATCTTTCATTTTATTTGTATATACCCTTCACAGTTACAAATAGTTTTTTGTCATGCAACATATAAAAATATTTAGTCAGACTTAGCTAATTATGCCAACTACTCACACCATTTTAAAAGAGAGACACCTTATAATATGTTAGTAAATCATCTCCCAATGCCATTTTTTTGAAGTTGTCATTCATCAATGGGGAATTAGCTCAGATGGTAGAGCGCTCGCTTAGCATGCGAGAGGTAGCGAGATCGATGCTCGCATTCTCCAAATGTTTTATCCTTTCATTTCATTTGTAGATACCCTTCACAGTCCAAATGTTTTAATCTTTCATTTTATTTGTATATACCCTTCACAGTTACAAATAGTTTTTTGTCATGCAACATATAAAAATATTTAGTCAGACTTAGCTAATTATGACTAGTACTCACACCATTTTAAAAGAGAGACACCTTATAATATGTTAGTAAATGATCTCCCAATGCCTTTTTTTGAACTTGTCATTCATCAATGGGGAATTAGCTCAGATGGAAGAGCGCTCGCTTAGCATGCGAGAGGTAGCGAGATCGATGCTCGCATTCTCCAAATCTTTTATCCTTTCATTTCATTTGTAGATACCCTTCAAAGTCCAAATGATTTATTCTTTCATTTTATTTGTATTCACAGTTACAAATAGTTTTTTGTCATGCAACATATAAAAATATTTAGTCAGACTTAGCTAATTATGACAACTACTCACACCATTTTAAAAGAGAGACACCTTATAATATGTTAGAAAATGATCTCCCAATGCCATTTTTTGAACTAGTCTTTCATCAATGGGGAATTAGCTCAGATGGTAGAGCGTTTAGCATGCGAGAGGTAGCGAGATCGATGCTCGCATTCTCCAAATGTTTTATCCTTTCATTTCATTTGTAGATACCCTTCAAAGTCCAAATGTTTTAATCTTTCATTTTATTTGCATATACCCTTCACAGTTACAAATAGTTTTTTGTCATGCAACATATAAAAATATTTAGTCAGACTTAGCTAATTATGCCAACTACTCACACCATTTTAAAAGAGAGACACCTTATAATATGTTAGTAAATCATCTCCCAATGCCATTTTTTTGAAGTTTTTATTCATCAATGGGGAATTAGCTCAGATGGTAGAGCGCTCGCTTAGCATGCGAGAGGTAGCGAGATCGATGCTCGCATTCTCCAAATGATTTAGCCTTTCATTTCATTTGTAGATACCCTTCACAGTCCAAATTTTTTAATCTTTCATTTTATTTGTGTATACCCTTCACAGTTACACATAGTTTTTTTGTCATGCAACATATAAAAATATTTAGTCAGACTTAGCTAATTATGACAACTACTCACACCATTTTAAAAGAGAGACACCTTATAATATGTTAGAAAATGATCTCCCAATGCTATTTTTTGAACTAGTCTTTCATCAATGGGGAATTAGCTCAGATGGTAGAGCGCTCGCTTAGCATGCGAGAGGTAGCGAGATCGATGCTCGCATTCTCCAAATGATTTAGCCTTTCATTTCATTTGTAGATACCCTTCACAGTCCAAATGTTTTAATATTTCATTTTATTTGTATTTACCCTTCACAGTTACAAATAGTTTTTTGTCATGCAACATATAAAAATATTTAGTCAGACTTAGCTAATATGACAACTACTCACACCATTTTAAAAGAGACACCTTATAATATGTTAGTAAATGATCTCCCAATGCCTTTTTTTGAACTTGTCATTCATCAATGGGGAATTAGCTCAGATGGTAGAGCGCTCGCTTAGCATGCGAGAGGTAGCGAGATCTATGCTCGCATTCTCAAAATGTTTTATCCTTTCATTTTATTTGTATATACCCTTCACAGTTACAAATAGTTTTTTGTCATGCAACATATAAAAATATTTAATCAGACTTAGCTAATTATGACAACTACTCACACCATTTTAAAAGAGAGACACCTTATAATATGTTAGTAAATGATCTCCCAATGCCTTTTTTTTTAACTTGTTATTCATCAATGGGGAATTAGCTCAGATGGTAGAGCGCTCGCTTAGCATGCGAGAGGTAGCGAGATCTATGCTCGCATTCTCAAAATGTTTTATCCTTTCATTTCATTTGTAGATACCCTTCACAGTCCAAATGTTTTAATCTTTCATTTTATTTGTATATACCCTTCACAGTTACAAATAGTTTTTTGTCATGCAACATATAAAAATATTTAATCAGACTAAGCTAATTATGACAACTACTCACACCATTTTAAAAGAGACACCTTATAATATGTTAGTAAATGATCTCCCAATGCCTTTTTTTGAACTTGTCATTCATCAATGGGGAATTAGCTCAGATGGTAGAGCGCTCGCTTAGCATGCGAGAGGTAGCGAGATCTATGCTCGCATTCTCAAAATGTTTTATCCTTTCATTTTATTTGTATATACCCTTCACAGTTACAAATAGTTTTTTGTCATGCAACATATAAAAATATTTAATCAGACTTAGCTAATTATGACAACTACTCACACCATTTTAAAAGAGAGACACCTTATAATATGTTAGTAAATGATCTCCCAATGCCTTTTTTTTGAAGTAGTCATTCATCAATGGGGAATTAGCTCAGATGGTAGAGTGCTCGCTTAGCATGCGAGAGGTAGCGAGATCGATGCTCGCATTCTCCAAATGTTTTATCCTTTCATTTCATTTGTAGATACCCTTCAAAGTCCAAATGTTTTAATCTTACATTTTATTTGTATATACCCTTCACAGTTACAAATAGTTTTTTGTCATGCAACATATAAAAATATTTAATCAGACTTAGCTAATTATGACAACTACTCACACCATTTTAAAAGAGAGACACCTTATAATATGTTAGGAAATGATCTCCCAATGCCATTTTTTGAACTAGTCTTTCATCAATGGAGAATTAGCTCAGATGGTAGAGCGTTTAGCATGCGAGAGGTAGCGAGATCGATGCTCGCATTCTCCAAATGTTTTATCCTTTCATTTCATTTGTAGATACCCTTCAAAGTCTAAATGTTTTAATCTTTCATTTTATTTGTATATACCCTTCACAGTTACAAATAGTTTTTTGTCATGCAACATATAAAAATATTTAGTCAGACTTAGCTAATTATGCCAACTACTCACACCATTTTAAAAGAGAGACACCTTATAATATGTTAGTAAATCATCTCCCAATGCCATTTTTTTGAAGTTGTCATTCATCAATGGGGATTTAGCTCAGATGGTAGAGCATTCGCTTAGCATGCGAGAGGTAGCGAGATCGATGCTCGCATTCTCCAAATGTTTTATCCTTTCATTTCACTTGTAGATACCCTTAACAGTCCAAATGTTTTAATCTTTCATTTTATTTGTATATACCCTTCACAGTTACAAATAGTTTTTTGTCATGCAACATATAAAAATATTTAGTCAGACTTAGCTAATTATGACTAGTACTCACACCATTTTAAAAGAGAGACACCTTATAATATGTTAGTAAATGATCTCCCAATGCCTTTTTTTGAACTTGTCATTCATCAATGGGGAATTAGCTCAGATGGTAGAGCGCTCGCTTAGCATGCGAGAGGTAGCGAGATCGATGCTCGCATTCTCCAAATGTTTTATCCTTTCATTTCATTTGTAGATACCCTTCACAGTGCAAATTTTTAAATCTTTCATTTTATTTGTGTATACCCTTCACAGTTACACATAGTTTTTTTGTCATGCAACATATAAAAATATTTATTTAGACTTAGCTAATTATGACAACTACTCACACCATTTTAAAAGAGACACCTTATAATATGTTAGTAAATGATCTCCCAATGCCTTTTTTTAAACTTGTCATTCATCAATGTGAATTAGCTCAGATGTTAGAGCGCTCGCTTAGCATGCGAGAGGTAGCGAGATCGATGCTCGCATTCTCCAAATGTTTTATCCTTTCATTTCATTTGTAGATACCCTTCACAGTCCAAATGTTTTAATCTATAATTTTATTTGTATATACCCTTCACAGTTACAAATAGTTTTTTGTCATGCAACATATAAAAATATTTAGTCAGACTTAGCTAATTATGACAACTACTCACACCATTTTAAAAGAGAGACACCTTATAATATGTTAGTAAATCATCTCCCAATGCCATTTTTTTTGAAGTTGTCATTCATCAATGGGGAATTAGCTCAGACGGTAGAGCGCTCACTTAGCATGCGAGAGGTAGCGAGATCGATGCTTGCATTCTCCAAATGATTTAGCCTTTCATTTCATTTGTAGATACCCTTCACAGTCCAAATCTTTTAATCTTTCATTTTATTTGTATTCACAGTTACAAATAGTTTTTTGTCATGCAACATATAAAAATATTCAGTCAGACTTAGCTAATTATGCCAACTACTCACACCATTTTAAAGGAGATACACCTTATAATATGTTAGTAAATCATCTCCCAATGCCATTTTTTTAAAGAAGTCATTCATCAATGGGGAATTAGCTCAGATGGTAGAGCGCTCGCTTAGCATGCGAGAGGTAGCGAGAACGATGCTCCCATTCTCCAAATGTTTTATCCTTTCATTTCATTTGTAGATACCCTTCAAAGTCCAAATGTTTTAATCTTTCATTTTATTTATATATACCCTTCACAGTTACAAATAGTTTTTTGTCATGCAACATATAAAAATATTTAGTCAGACTTAGCTAATTATGACAACTACTCACACCATTTTAAAAGAGAGACACCTTATAATATGTTAGTAAATCATCTCCCAATGCCATTTTTTTTGAAGTTGTCATTCATCAATGGGGAATTAGCTCAGATGGTAGAGCGCTCGCTTAGCATGCGAGAGGTAGCGAGATCGATGCTCGCATTCTCCAAATGATTTAGCCTTTCATTTCATTTGTAGATACCCTTCACAGTCCAAATGTTTTAATCTTTCATTTTATTTGTATATACCCTTCACAGTTACAAATAGTTTTTTGTCATGCAACATATAAAAATATTTAATCAGACTTAGCTAATTATGACAACTACTCACACCATTTTAAAAGAGAGACACCTTATAATATGTTAGAAAATGATCTCCCAATGCCATTTTTTGAACTAGTCTTTCATCAATGGGGAATTAGCTTAGATGGTAGAGTGTTTAGCATGCGAGAGGTAGCGAGATCGATGCTCGCATTCTCCAAATGTTTTATCCTTTCATTTCATTTGTAGATACCCTTCAAAGTCCAAATGTTTTAATCTTTCACTTTATTTGTATATACCCTTCACAGTTACAAATAGTTTTTTGTCATGCAACATATAAAAATATTTAGTCAGACTTAGCTAATTATGCCAACTACTCACACCATTTTAAAAGAGAGACACCTTATAATATGTTAGTAAATCATCTCCCAATGCCATTTTTTGAAGTTTTTGTTCATCAATGGGGAATTAGCTCAGATGGTAAAGCGCTCGCTTAGCATGCGAGAGGTAGCGAGATCGATGCTCGCATTCTCCAAATGATTTAGCCTTTCATTTCATTTGTAGATACCCTTCACAGTCCAAATTTTTGAATCTTTCATTTTATTTGTGTATACCCTTCACAGCTACACATATTTTTTTTGTCATGCAACATATAAAAATATTTAGTCAGACTTAGCTAATTATGACATCTACTCACACCATTTTAAAAGAGAGACACCTTATAATATGTTAGTAAATGATCTCCCAATGCCTTTCATTTGAACTTGTCGTTCATCAATGGGGAATTAGCTCAGATGGTAGAGCGCTCACTTAGCATGCGAGAGGTAGCGAGATCGATGCTCGCATTCTCCAAATGATTTAGCCTTTCATTTAATTTGTAGATACCCTTCACAGTCCCAATCTTTTAATCTTTCATTTTATTTGTATTCACAGTTACAAATAGTTTTTTGTCATGCAACATATAAAAATATCCAGTCAGACTTAGCTAATTATGCCAACTACTCACACCATTTTAAAAGAGAGACACCTTATAATATGTTAGAAAATGATCTCCCAATGCCATTTTTTGAACTAGTCTTTCATCAATGGAGAATTAGCTCAGATGGTAGAGCGTTTAGCATGCGAGAGGTAGCGAGATCGATGCTCGCATTCTCCAAATGTTTTATCCTTTCATTTCATTTGTAGATACCCTTCAAAGTCTAAATGTTTTAATCTTTCATTTTATTTGTATATACCCTTCACAGTTACAAATAGTTTTTTGTCATGCAACATATAAAAATATTTAGTCAGACTTAGCTAATTATGCCAACTACTCACACCATTTTAAAAGAGAGACACCTTATAATATGTTAGTAAATCATCTCCCAATGCCATTTTTTTGAAGTTGTCATTCATCAATGGGGATTTAGCTCAGATGGTATTGCGTTCGCTTAGCATGCGAGAGGTAGCGAGATCGATGCTCGCATTCTCCAAATGTTTTATCCTTTCATTTCACTTGTAGATACCCTTCACAGTCCAAATGTTTTAATCTTTCATTTTATTTGTATATACCCTTCACAGTTACAAATAGTTTTTTGTCATGCAACATATAAAAATATTTAGTCAGACTTAGCTAATTATGACTAGTACTCACACCATTTTAAAAGAGAGACACCTTATAATATGTTAGTAAATGATCTCCCAATGCCTTTTTTTGAACTTGTCATTCATCAATGGGGAATTAGCTCAGATGGTAGAGCGCTCGCTTAGCATGCGAGAGGTAGCGAGATCGATGCTCGCATTCTCCAAATGTTTTATCCTTTCATTTCATTTGTAGATACCCTTCACAGTGCAAATTTTTGAATCTTTCATTTTATTTGTGTATACCCTTCACAGTTACACATAGTTTTTTTGTCATGCAACATATAAAAATATTTATTTAGACTTAGCTAATTATGACAACTACTCACACCATTTTAAAAGAGACACCTTATAATATGTTAGTAAATGATCTCCCAATGCCTTTTTTTAAACCTGTCATTCATCAATGTGAATTATCTCAGATGTTAGAGCGCTCGCTTAGCATGCGAGAGGTAGCGAGATCGATGCTCACATTCTCCAAATGTTTTATCCTTTCATTTCATTTGTAGATACCCTTCACAGTTTAAAAGTTTTAATCTTTCATTTTATTTGTATTCACAGTTACAAATAGTTTTTTGTCATGCAACATATAAAAATATTTAGTCAGACTTAGCTAATTATGACAACTACTCACACCATTTTAAAAGAGAGACACCTTATAATATGTTAGTAAATCATCTCCCAATGCCATTTTTTTGAAGTAGTCATTCATCAATGGGGAATTAGCTCAGATGGTAGAGCGCTCGCTTAGCATGCGAGAGGTAGCGAGATCGATGCTCGCATTCTCCAAATGTTTTATCCTTTCATTTCATTTGTAGATACCCTTCAAAGTCTAAATGTTTTAATCTTTCATTTTATTTGTATATACCCTTCACAGTTACAAATAGTTTTTTTGTCATGCAACATATAAAAATATTTAGTCAGACTTAGCTAATTATGACAACTACTCACACCATTTTAAAAGAGAGACACCTTATAGTATGTTAGTAAATGATCTCCCAATGCCTTTTTTTTGAACTTGTCATTCATCAATGGGGAATTAGCTCAGATGGTAAAGCGCTCGATTAGCATGCGAGAGTTAGCGAGATCGATGCTCACATTCTCCAAATGTTTTATCCTTTCATTTCATTTGTAGATACCCTTTACAGTTTAAAAGTTTTAATCTTTCATTTTATTTGTATATACCCTTCACAGTTACAAATAGTTTTTTGTAATGCAACATATAAAAATATTTAGTCAGACTTAGCTAATTATGACAAGTACTCACACCATTTTAAAAGAGAGACACCTTATAATATGTTAGTAAATGATCTCCCAATGCCTTTTTTTGAACTTGACATTCATCAATGGGGAATTAGCTCAGATTGTAGAGCGCTCGCTTAGCATGCGAGAGGTAGCGAGATCGATGCTCGCATTCTCCTAATGATTTAGCCTTTCATTTCATTTGTAGATACCCTTCACAGTCCAAATTTTTGAATCTTTCATTTTATTTGTGTATACAATTCACAGTTACACATAGTTTTTTTGTCATGCAACATATAAAAATATTTAGTCAGACTTAGCTAATTATGACAACTACTCACACCATTTTAAAAGAGAGACACCTTATAATATGTTAGTAAATGATCTCCCAATGCCTTTTATTTGAACTTGTCATTCATCAATGGGGAATTAGCTCAGATGGTAGAGTGCTCGCTTAGCATGCGAGAGGTAGCGAGATCGATGCTCGCATTCTCCAAATGTTTTATCCTTTCATTTCATTTGTAGATACCCTTCACAGTCCAAATTTTTGAATCTTTCATTTTATTTGTGTATACAATTCACAGTTACACATAGTTTTTTTGTCATGCAACATATAAAAATATTTAGTCAGACTTAGCTAATTATGACAACTACTCACACCATTTTAAAAGAGAGACACCTTATAATATGTTAGAAAATGATCTCCCAATGCCATTTTTTGAACTAGTCTTTCATCAATGGAGAATTAGCTCAGATGGTAGAGCGTTTAGCATGCGAGAGGTAGCGAGATCGATGCTCGCATTCTCCAAATGTTTTATCCTTTCATTTCATTTGTAGATACCCTTCAAAGTCTAAATGTTTTAATCTTTCATTTTATTTGTATATACCCTTCACAGTTACAAATAGTTTTTTGTCATGCAACATATAAAAATATTTAGTCAGACTTAGCTAATTATGCCAACTACTCACACCATTTTAAAAGAGAGACACCTTATAATATGTTAGTAAATCATCTCCCAATGCCATTTTTTTGAAGTTGTCATTCATCAATGGGGATTTAGCTCAGATGGTATTGCGTTCGCTTAGCATGCGAGAGGTAGCGAGATCGATGCTCGCATTCTCCAAATGTTTTATCCTTTCATTTCACTTGTAGATACCCTTCACAGTCCAAATGTTTTAATCTTTCATTTTATTTGTATATACCCTTCACAGTTACAAATAGTTTTTTGTCATGCAACATATAAAAATATTTAGTCAGACTTAGCTAATTATGACTAGTACTCACACCATTTTAAAAGAGAGACACCTTATAATATGTTAGTAAATGATCTCCCAATGCCTTTTTTTGAACTTGTCATTCATCAATGGGGAATTAGCTCAGATGGTAGAGCGCTCGCTTAGCATGCGAGAGGTAGCGAGATCGATGCTCGCATTCTCCAAATGTTTTATCCTTTCATTTCATTTGTAGATACCCTTCACAGTGCAAATTTTTGAATCTTTCATTTTATTTGTGTATACCCTTCACAGTTACACATAGTTTTTTTGTCATGCAACATATAAAAATATTTATTTAGACTTAGCTAATTATGACAACTACTCACACCATTTTAAAAGAGACACCTTATAATATGTTAGTAAATGATCTCCCAATGCCTTTTTTTAAACCTGTCATTCATCAATGTGAATTATCTCAGATGTTAGAGCGCTCGCTTAGCATGCGAGAGGTAGCGAGATCGATGCTCACATTCTCCAAATGTTTTATCCTTTCATTTCATTTGTAGATACCCTTCACAGTTTAAAAGTTTTAATCTTTCATTTTATTTGTATTCACAGTTACAAATAGTTTTTTGTCATGCAACATATAAAAATATTTAGTCAGACTTAGCTAATTATGACAACTACTCACACCATTTTAAAAGAGAGACACCTTATAATATGTTAGTAAATCATCTCCCAATGCCATTTTTTTGAAGTAGTCATTCATCAATGGGGAATTAGCTCAGATGGTAGAGCGCTCGCTTAGCATGCGAGAGGTAGCGAGATCGATGCTCGCATTCTCCAAATGTTTTATCCTTTCATTTCATTTGTAGATACCCTTCAAAGTCTAAATGTTTTAATCTTTCATTTTATTTGTATATACCCTTCACAGTTACAAATAGTTTTTTTGTCATGCAACATATAAAAATATTTAGTCAGACTTAGCTAATTATGACAACTACTCACACCATTTTAAAAGAGAGACACCTTATAGTATGTTAGTAAATGATCTCCCAATGCCTTTTTTTTGAACTTGTCATTCATCAATGGGGAATTAGCTCAGATGGTAAAGCGCTCGATTAGCATGCGAGAGTTAGCGAGATCGATGCTCACATTCTCCAAATGTTTTATCCTTTCATTTCATTTGTAGATACCCTTTACAGTTTAAAAGTTTTAATCTTTCATTTTATTTGTATATACCCTTCACAGTTACAAATAGTTTTTTGTAATGCAACATATAAAAATATTTAGTCAGACTTAGCTAATTATGACAAGTACTCACACCATTTTAAAAGAGAGACACCTTATAATATGTTAGTAAATGATCTCCCAATGCCTTTTTTTGAACTTGACATTCATCAATGGGGAATTAGCTCAGATTGTAGAGCGCTCGCTTAGCATGCGAGAGGTAGCGAGATCGATGCTCGCATTCTCCTAATGATTTAGCCTTTCATTTCATTTGTAGATACCCTTCACAGTCCAAATTTTTGAATCTTTCATTTTATTTGTGTATACAATTCACAGTTACACATAGTTTTTTTGTCATGCAACATATAAAAATATTTAGTCAGACTTAGCTAATTATGACAACTACTCACACCATTTTAAAAGAGAGACACCTTATAATATGTTAGTAAATGATCTCCCAATGCCTTTTATTTGAACTTGTCATTCATCAATGGGGAATTAGCTCAGATGGTAGAGTGCTCGCTTAGCATGCGAGAGGTAGCGAGATCGATGCTCGCATTCTCCAAATGTTTTATCCTTTCATTTCATTTGTAGATACCCTTCAAAGTCCAAATGTTTTAATCTTTCATTTTATTTGTATATACCCTTCACAGTTACTAATAGTTTTTTGTCATGCAACATATACAAATATTTAATCAGACTTAGCTAATTATGCCAACTACTCACACCATTTTAAAAGAGAGACACCTTATAATATGTTAGTAAATCATCTCCCAATGCCATTTTTTTGAAGTTTTTATTCATCAATGGGGAATTAGCTCAGATGGTAGAGCGCTCGCTTAGCATGCGAGAGGTAGCGAGATCGATGCTCGCATTCTCCAAATGATTTAGCCTTTCATTTCATTTGTAGATACCCTTCACAGTCCAAATTTTTGGATCTTTCATTTTATTTGTGTATACCCTGCACAGTTACACATAGTTTTTTTGTCATGCAACATATAAAAATATTTAGTCAGACTTAGCTAATTATGACAACTGTGAGGGTACGAGTTCCTCAATCACTCAGACACCGAGCAGATGAAACCAGAAGAATGGTTTATTTTCCACAGCACGCACAAATAGACAATAAACAGTGGCAAAGGTAAATTGCAGAGTAGAAAGATATTCAGGTAGCAGGCCCAAACAGACAGTCCTTGTATAGTCACAGTCCCAGATCAGTTCCACAGGGCAAACTATCACTTATCCACACAGCAGTGATAGCAGATAACTGTATAAGTCCACACGATACCTAGACAGAGCATAACCTCTTAGTCCAGGACAGTCCATCAAATTCTCTTCCTGGCTTGTGTGCGAGTCATTTTAAAAACTTCCAATTCCCACGCTTCTCCATACCATCAGTGGGCTTGCACTCAATCCCTATTGGTGGATTCAAGTCAGGTTTATCCCCCCTCCCAGGTACTGCTGCTGCCCATCTGCTTCTGCCCCCTGCTGGGGTCGGTTCCAGAAAGTCTGGAAGTGGCCAAGATATGCATAGCAGAGTCAACCCAAGATATAAAACACAGTCTGATTACATTATGTGGTGGTCACCCCCTGTGGACAACCCTCCTGTTGATAGTAGGGGAATTTGATCACCCCCTGTGGTGGCCGGTTCCACAAAGTCTGCTAGAGCCCAGAGGTTTACAAAGAATTGTAAACCCCCCTGGGGAGATTGCCAATGGTACAATGCTTACATGAATAAAGTCCTGGGAAATACAGACATTACATTTGAGGTGGGATTATACAGCCTAATAATATATGATCTGGAACTACACACACATATAGGGAGTATATAGACATATATGGAGAACAAGAGGGTACCGACGGACTAAAATAGTACATTAATTACTACACCTAATAAAATATAGTAATTACAGATTTACAGTGAATCTGATAACCTCACATTCCTTCCCCTACTATTGTAGTCCCGGTACCCAGCTGTTCAGGAACCAATAACAACCTGGAATAGCGGGATGCAGAGCCGAGAATCTGGGGTTTGGATATACCACCTGAGTCCCACAGGGTGACATCATACCAAACCCATCTTGTAAAAGGCGGCTGGTTTGCAGAACCAGCAAGGGCATGATTACAGTCTAAGTCATACATTGGAACTAACAAGGGCTGTAGCAATTCCTCTTCTTCGGATTCTGGGTACCCCCCCTCTGCAACATTGTAACCTACTAATACTTTTGCCTCGGGCACAATGGGGCAGGGACCACTTTCCACCTCCCCCTCTTGCCCAAGGAACAGGGGCCAAACAGCAGGCCAATATAGGGGCTCTGGCCCTGGCACTTCCACCACCCCGTCATGTCCTTCCTCCCCCAAACCCAAACTAGGGGCATGGCACATTTCAGTCCAGCATTTGGTCTCAATGTCCAGGGCTGAGGAGGGACCCTCCATCACAAACAATTCCGCTGGTGGCTGCAGGACAGGCTGTGTCAGCTCTGTCCCCTTAAAAGCCAGATGCTCACCTGCAGCTACTTCTGCGCACACCTCCTTCTCCGCGATAGCCTCCTTCCCCAGCTGAGTATGCTGGGCAGCCCGAAACACGACGTCATCTGTGACTGGTGGGCTGGTGGCCTGGATGTTGTCGGATACTCCTCTAACCACGGCGATCTCTTCTTGGACGCAGTCCTCATAGATCCCCTGGCAGCAGGATAATAGCTCTGCATCTCCCACCTCAGCAAAAGGGAAGCAGTAGTGCAGCTCCTCCCTAGGATGGGGGAGAAGCAATTGCAAACGGTGCCTTTCATCACGCCCCCTGCAACACTGATCTTGCCATGCTGGGGTATCCAGGAGCCCCCGATCAATCGCCTCTTCCTCTGCCACCACGAAGCACTCCTCCAGACACTGCAATTGTTCCCACACACTCAACTGGGCACCGAAATGGAGGATCCAGGCTCGATAATCAGCAAATGCATTTGTAGGATCTCCCTGATCGTGAAGGATCTGCTGAAGGATTTCCCCGCGAGTGCAGGATTGGATGGGTATACCTCGCAGCTGACCTTCTGCTATCAGCTCCTCCATACTCATTTCTTCAAGGGCAGTTAGGGGCCCCCCTGACAACGACCCTTCTCTTGCGGTAACAATTAATTCTGTGGCAGACCCCTCGGTTGTCTGCCCAGATTGCAGTAGCCCCCTTCTAGACCTTTCCTCTGGTTCTATCTGGGGCATCAATTTATTCTGGACTTGTCCTTCAGCCTCAGAATATTGTCCTCTTTGTAGCATCTGGGTAACTGTAGCAATCACTTCCTCTGTAAATTCTACAAACTCTGGCTCTCCTAGCAGATTCCAAGAAGTGGCCTCACCTTTACAGTGCAGGAATGCATCCCCCAGGTAACACACTTTGTCCTGTATGCTGGATACTCTCCACCCGCTGACCATCTGCTGAGCGTCTTCCCAGTACTTCCAGATATACTGCATTTTCCTGACAATAAATAACAGATCCGGCTTCCCAGCCTGCCGATACACTGAAGAACCTCCATCCCTGAGCTCCTCTGCTACAGGGGTCTTGAGGCATCGATTTTCTTTCCTTGGAAACATTTTCCCTTTCACAGGACTGACACCTGCTCACTTGCTGAACATCACCTTATTGCATTTTCCGTTTCCTTACATATGGTCTGATCCTCTGTTCTCTGTGCTTTCTGTGCTCGATGGTTGGTGTCTGAATGATCCCACTGTCGCTGCCGCCAAATGTGAGGGTACGAGTTCCTCAATCACTCAGACACCGAGCAGATGAAACCAGAAGAATGGTTTATTTTCCACAGCACGCACAAATAGACAATAAACAGTGGCAAAGGTAAATTGCAGAGTAGAAAGATATTCAGGTAGCAGGCCCAAACAGACAGTCCTTGTATAGTCACAGTCCCAGATCAGTTCCACAGGGCAAACTATCACTTATCCACACAGCAGTGATAGCAGATAACTGTATAAGTCCACACGATACCTAGACAGAGCATAACCTCTTAGTCCAGGACAGTCCATCAAATTCTCTTCCTGGCTTGTGTGCGAGTCATTTTAAAAACTTCCAATTCCCACGCTTCTCCATACCATCAGTGGGCTTGCACTCAATCCCTATTGGTGGATTCAAGTCAGGTTTATCCCCCCTCCCAGGTACTGCTGCTGCCCATCTGCTTCTGCCCCCTGCTGGGGTCGGTTCCAGAAAGTCTGGAAGTGGCCAAGATATGCATAGCAGAGTCAACCCAAGATATAAAACACAGTCTGATTACATTATGTGGTGGTCACCCCCTGTGGACAACCCTCCTGTTGATAGTAGGGGAATTTGATCACCCCCTGTGGTGGCCGGTTCCACAAAGTCTGCTAGAGCCCAGAGGTTTACAAAGAATTGTAAACCCCCCTGGGGAGATTGCCAATGGTACAATGCTTACATGAATAAAGTCCTGGGAAATACAGACATTACATTTGAGGTGGGATTATACAGCCTAATAATATATGATCTGGAACTACACACACATATAGGGAGTATATAGACATATATGGAGAACAAGAGGGTACCGACGGACTAAAATAGTACATTAATTACTACACCTAATAAAATATAGTAATTACAGATTTACAGTGAATCTGATAACCTCACAACAACTACTCACACCATTTTAAAAGAGAGACACCTTATAATATGTTAGTAAATGATCTCCCAATGCCATTTTTTTGAAGTTTTTATTCATCAATGGGGAATTAGCTCAGATGGTAGAGCGCTCGCTTAGCATGCGAGAGGTAGCGAGATCGATGCTCGCATTCTCCAAATGATTTAGCCTTTCATTTCATTTGTAGATACCCTTCACAGTCCAAATTTTTGAATCTTTCATTTTATTTGTGTATACCCTTCACAGTTACACATAGTTTTTTTGTCATGCAACATATAAAAATATTTAGTCAGACTTAGCTAATTATGACAACTACTCACACCATTTTAAAAGAGAGACACCTTATACTATGTTAGTAAATGATCTCCCAATGCCTTTTATTTGAACTTGTCATTCATCAATGGGGATTTAGCTCAGATGGTAGAGCGCTCGCTTAGCATGCGAGAGGTAGCGAGATCGATGCTCGCATTCTCCAAATGTTTTATCCTTTCATTTCATTTGTAGATACCCTTCAAAGTCCAAATGTTTTAATCTTTCATTTTATTTGTATATACCCTTCACAGTTACAAATAGTTTTTTGTCATGCAACATATAAAAATATTTAATCAGACTTAGCTAATTATGACAACTACTCACACCATTTTAAAAGAGAGACACCTTATAATATGTTAGTAAATGATCTCCCAATGCCTTTTTTTTGAACTTGTCATTCATCAATGGGGAATTAGCTCAGATGGTAGAGCGCTCGCTTAGCATGCGAGAGGTAGCGAGATCTATGCTCACATTCTCAAAATGTTTTATCCTTTCATTTCATTTGTAGATACCCTTCACAGTCCAAATGTTTTAATCTTTCATTTTATTTGTATATACCCTTCACAGTTACAAATAGTTTTTTGTCATGCAACATATAAAAATATTTAATCAGACTAAGCTAATTATGACAACTACTCACACCATTTTAAAAGAGACACCTTATAATATGTTAGTAAATCATCTCCCAATGCCTTTTTTTGAACTTGTCATTCATCAATGGGGAATTAGCTCAGATGGTAGAGCGCTCGCTTAGCTTGCGAGAGGTAGCGAGATCTATGCTCGCATTCTCAAAATGTTTTATCCTTTCATTTCATTTGTAGATACCCTTCAAAGTCCAAATGATTTATTCTTTCATTTTATTTGTATTCACAGTTACAAATAGTTTTTTGTCATGCAACATATAAAAATATTTAGTCAGACTTAGCTAATTATGACAACTACTCACACCATTTTAAAAGAGAGACACCTTATAATATGTTAGAAAATGATCTCCCAATGCCATTTTTTGAACTAGTCTTTCATCAATGGGGAATTAGCTCAGATGGTAGAGCGTTTAGCATGCGAGAGGTAGCGAGATCGATGCTCGCATTCTCCAAATGTTTTATCCTTTCATTTCATTTGTAGATACCCTTCAAAGTCCAAATGTTTTAATCTTTCATTTTATTTGCATATACCCTTCACAGTTACAAATAGTTTTTTGTCATGCAACATATAAAAATATTTAGTCAGACTTAGCTAATTATGCCAACTACTCACACCATTTTAAAAGAGAGACACCTTATAATATGTTAGTAAATCATCTCCCAATGCCATTTTTTTGAAGTTTTTATTCATCAATGGGGAATTAGCTCAGATGGTAGAGCGCTCGCTTAGCATGCGAGAGGTAGCGAGATCGATGCTCGCATTCTCCAAATGATTTAGCCTTTCATTTCATTTGTAGATACCCTTCACAGTCCAAATTTTTGAATCTTTCATTTTATTTGTGTATACCCTTCACAGTTACACATAGTTTTTTTGTCATGCAACATATAAAAATATTTAGTCAGACTTAGCTAATTATGACAACTACTCACACCATTTTAAAAGAGAGACACCTTATACTATGTTAGTAAATGATCTCCCAATGCCTTTTATTTGAACTTGTCATTCATCAATGGGGATTTAGCTCAGATGGTAGAGCGCTCGCTTAGCATGCGAGAGGTAGCGAGATCGATGCTCGCATTCTCCAAATGTTTTATCCTTTCATTTCATTTGTAGATACCCTTCAAAGTCCAAATGTTTTAATCTTTCATTTTATTTGTATATACCCTTCACAGTTACAAATAGTTTTTTGTCATGCAACATATAAAAATATTTAGTCAGACATAGCTAATTATGCCAACTACTCACACCATTTTAAAAGAGAGACACCTTATAATATGTTAGTAAATCATCTCCCAATGCCATTTTTTTGAAGTTGTCATTCATCAATGGGGAATTAGCTCAGATGGTAGAGCGCTCGCTTAGCATGCGAGAGGTAGCGAGATCGATGCTCGCATTCTCCAAATGTTTTATCCTTTCATTTCATTTGTAGATACCCTTCACAGTCCAAATGTTTTAATCTTTCATTTTATTTGTATATACCCTTCACAGTTACAAATAGTTTTTTGTCATGCAACATATAAAAATATTTAGTCAGACTTAGCTAATTATGACTAGTACTCACACCATTTTAAAAGTGAGACACCTTATAATATGTTAGTAAATGATCTCCCAATGCCTTTTTTTGAACTTGTCATTCATCAATGGGGAATTAGCTCAGATGGAAGAGCGCTCGCTTAGCATGCGAGAGGTAGCGAGATCGATGCTCGCATTCTCCAAATCTTTTATCCTTTCATTTCATTTGTAGATACCCTTCAAAGTCCAAATGATTTATTCTTTCATTTTATTTGTATTCACAGTTACAAATAGTTTTTTGTCATGCAACATATAAAAATATTTAGTCAGACTTAGCTAATTATGACAACTACTCACACCATTTTAAAAGAGAGACACCTTATAATATGTTAGAAAATGATCTCCCAATGCCATTTTTTGAACTAGTCTTTCATCAATGGGGAATTAGCTCAGATGGTAGAGCGTTTAGCATGCGAGAGGTAGCGAGATCGATGCTCGCATTCTCCAAATGTTTTATCCTTTCATTTCATTTGTAGATACCCTTCAAAGTCCAAATGTTTTAATCTTTCATTTTATTTGCATATACCCTTCACAGTTACAAATAGTTTTTTGTCATGCAACATATAAAAATATTTAGTCAGACTTAGCTAATTATGCCAACTACTCACACCATTTTAAAAGAGAGACACCTTATAATATGTTAGTAAATCATCTCCCAATGCCATTTTTTTGAAGTTTTTATTCATCAATGGGGAATTAGCTCAGATGGTAGAGCGCTCGCTTAGCATGCGAGAGGTAGCGAGATCGATGCTCGCATTCTCCAAATGATTTAGCCTTTCATTTCATTTGTAGATACCCTTCACAGTCCAAATTTTTTAATCTTTCATTTTATTTGTGTATACCCTTCACAGTTACACATAGTTTTTTTGTCATGCAACATATAAAAATATTTAGTCAGACTTAGCTAATTATGACAACTACTCACACCATTTTAAAAGAGAGACACCTTATAATATGTTAGTAAATGATCTCCCAATGCCTTTTTTTTTAACTTGTTATTCATCAATGGGGAATTAGCTCAGATGGTAGTGCGCTCGCTTAGCATGCGAGAGGTAGCGAGATCTATGCTCGCATTCTCAAAATGTTTTATCCTTTCATTTCATTTGTAGATACCCTTCACAGTCCAAATGTTTTAATCTTTCATTTTATTTGTATATACCCTTCACAGTTACAAATAGTTTTTTGTCATGCAACATATAAAAATATTTAATCAGACTAAGCTAATTATGACAACTACTCACACCATTTTAAAAGAGACACCTTATAATATGTTAGTAAATGATCTCCCAATGCCTTTTTTTGAACTTGTCATTCATCAATGGGGAATTAGCTCAGATGGTAGAGCGCTCACTTAGCATGCGAGAGGTAGCGAGATCTATGCTCGCATTCTCAAAATGTTTTATCCTTTCATTTCATTTGTAGATACCCTTCACAGTCCAAATGTTTTAATCTTTCATTTTATTTGTATATACCCTTCACAGTTACAAATAGTTTTTTGTCATGCAACATATAAAAATATTTAATCAGACTTAGCTAATTATGACAACTACTCACACCATTTTAAAAGAGAGACACCTTATAATATGTTAGTAAATGATCTCCCAATGCCTTTTTTTTTAACTTGTCATTCATCAATGGGGAATTAGCTCAGATGGTAGAGCGCTCGCTTAGCATGCGAGAGGTAGCGAGATCTATGCTCGCATTCTCAAAATGTTTTATCCTTTCATTTCATTTGTAGATACCCTTCACAGTCCAAATGTTTTAATCTTTCATTTTATTTGTATATACCCTTCACAGTTACAAATAGTTTTTTGTCATGCAACATATAAAAATATTTAATCAGACTAAGCTAATTATGACAACTACTCACACCATTTTAAAAGAGACACCTTATAATATGTTAGTAAATCATCTCCCAATGCCTTTTTTTGAACTTGTCATTCATCAATGGGGAATTAGCTCAGATGGTAGAGCGCTCGCTTAGCTTGCGAGAGGTAGCGAGATCTATGCTCGCATTCTCAAAATGTTTTATCCTTTCATTTCATTTGTAGATACCCTTCAAAGTCCAAATGATTTATTCTTTCATTTTATTTGTATTCACAGTTACAAATAGTTTTTTGTCATGCAACATATAAAAATATTTAGTCAGACTTAGCTAATTATGACAACTACTCACACCATTTTAAAAGAGAGACACCTTATAATATGTTAGAAAATGATCTCCCAATTCCATTTTTTGAACTAGTCTTTCATCAATGGGGAATTAGCTCAGATGGTAGAGCGTTTAGCATGCGAGAGGTAGCGAGATCGATGCTCGCATTCTCCAAATGTTTTATCCTTTCATTTCATTTGTAGATACCCTTCAAAGTCCAAATGTTTTAATCTTTCATTTTATTTGCATATACCCTTCACAGTTACAAATAGTTTTTTGTCATGCAACATATAAAAATATTTAGTCAGACTTAGCTAATTATGCCAACTACTCACACCATTTTAAAAGAGAGACACCTTATAATATGTTAGTAAATCATCTCCCAATGCCATTTTTTTGAAGTTTTTATTCATCAATGGGGAATTAGCTCAGATGGTAGAGCGCTCGCTTCGCATGCGAGAGGTAGCGAGATCGATGCTCGCATTCTCCAAATGATTTAGCCTTTCATTTCATTTGTAGATACCCTTCACAGTCCAAATTTTTTAATCTTTCATTTTATTTGTGTATACCCTTCACAGTTACACATAGTTTTTTTGTCATGCAACATATAAAATATTTAGTCAGACTTAGCTAATTATGACAACTACTCACACCATTTTAAAAGAGAGACACCTTATAATATGTTAGAAAATGATCTCCCAATGCTATTTTTTGAACTAGTCTTTCATCAATGGGGAATTAGCTCAGATGGTAGAGCGCTCGCTTAGCATGCGAGAGGTAGCGAGATCGATGCTCGCATTCTCCAAATGATTTAGCCTTTCATTTCATTTGTAGATCCCCTTCACAGTCCAAATGTTTTAATATTTCATTTTATTTGTATTTACCCTTCACAGTTACAAATAGTTTTTTGTCATGCAACATATAAAAATATTTAGTCAGACTTAGCTAATATGACAACTACTCACACCATTTTAAAAGAGAGACACCTTATAATATGTTAGTAAATGATCTCCCAATGCCTTTTTTTTAAATTTGTTATTCATCAATGGGGAATTAGCTCAGATGGTAGAGCGCTCGCTTAGCATGCGAGAGGTAGCGAGATCGATGCTCGCATTCTCCAAATGTTTTATCCTTTCATTTTATTTGTAGATACCCTTTACAGTCCAAATGTTTTAATCTTTCATTTTATTTGTATATACCCTTCACAGTTACAAATAGTTTTTTGTCATGCAACATATAAAAATATTTAGTCAGACTTAGCTAATATGACAACTACTCACACCATTTTAAAAGAGAGACACCTTATAATATGTTAGTAAATGATCTCCCAATGCCTTTTTTTTTAACTTGTTATTCATCAATGGGGAATTAGCTCAGATGGTAGAGCGCTCGCTTAGCATGCGAGAGGTAGCGAGATCGATGCTCGCATTCTCCAAATGTTTTATCCTTTCATTTCATTTGTAGATACCCTTCACAGTCCAAATGTTTTAATCTTTCATTTTATTTGTATATACCCTTCACAGTTACAAATAGTTTTTTGTCATGCAACATATAAAAATATTTAATCAGACTAAGCTAATTATGACAACTACTCACACCATTTTAAAAGAGACACCTTATAATATGTTAGTAAATCATCTCCCAATGCCTTTTTTTGAACTTATCATTCATCAATGGGGAATTAGCTCAGATGGTAGAGCGCTCGCTTAGCATGCGAGAGGTAGCGAGATCTATGCTCGCATTCTCAAAATGTTTTATCCTTTCATTTTATTTGTAGATACCCTTTACAGTCCAAATGTTTTAATCTTTCATTTTATTTGTATATACCCTTCACAGTTACAAATAGTTTTTTGTCATGCAACATATAAAAATATTTAGTCAGACTTAGCTAATATGACAACTACTCACACCATTTTAAAAGAGAGACACCTTATAATATGTTAGTAAATGATCTCCCAATGCCTTTTTTTTTAACTTGTTATTCATCAATGGGGAATTAGCTCAGATGGTAGAGCGCTCGCTTAGCATGCGAGAGGTAGCGAGATCTATGCTCGCATTCTCAAAATGTTTTATCCTTTCATTTCATTTGTAGATACCCTTCACAGTCCAAATGTTTTAATCTTTCATTTTATTTGTATATACCCTTCACAGTTACAAATAGTTTTTTGTCATGCAACATATAAAAATATTTAATCAGACTAAGCTAATTATGACAACTACTCACACCATTTTAAAAGAGACACCTTATAATATGTTAGTAAATCATCTCCCAATGCCTTTTTTTGAACTTGTCATTCATCAATGGGGAATTAGCTCAGATGGTAGAGCGCTCGCTTAGCATGCGAGAGGTAGCGAGATCTATGCTCGCATTCTCAAAATGTTTTATCCTTTCATTTCATTTGTAGATACCCTTCACAGTCCAAATGTTTTAATCTTTCATTTTATTTGTATATACCCTTCACAGTTACAAATAGTTTTTTGTCATGCAACATATAAAAATATTTAATCAGACTTAGCTAATTATGACAACTACTCACACCATTTTAAAAGAGAGACACCTTATAATATGTTAGTAAATCATCTCCCAATGCCATTTTTTTGAAATTGTCATTCATTAATGGGGAATTAGCTCAGATGGTAGAGCGCTCGCTTAGCATGCGAGAGGTAGCGAGATCGATGCTCGCATTCTCCAAATGAATTAGCCTTTCATTTCATTTGTAGATACCCTTCAAAGTCTAAATGTTTTAATCTTTCATTTTATTTGTATATACCCTTCACAGTTACAAATAGTTTTTTTGTCATGCAACATATAAAAATATTTAGTCAGACTTAGCTAATTATGACAACTACTCAGACCATTTTAAAAGAGAGACACCTTATAGTATGTTAGTAAATGATCTCCCAATGCCTTTTTTTTGAACTTGTCATTCATCAATGGGGAATTAGCTCAGATGGTAAAGCGCTCGATTAGCATGCGAGAGGTAGCGAGATCGATGCTCACATTCTCCAAATGTTTTATCCTTTCATTTCATTTGTAGATACCCTTTACAGTTTAAAAGTTTTAATCTTTCATTTTATTTGTATATACCCTTCACAGTTACAAATAGTTTTTTGTAATGCAACATATAAAAATATTTAGTCAGACTTAGCTAATTATGACAAGTACTCATACCATTTTAAAAGAGAGACACCTTATAATATGTTAGTAAATGATCTCCCAATGCCTTTTTTTGAACTTGTCATTCATCAATGGGGAATTAGCTCAGATGGTAGAGCGCTCGCTTAGCATGCGAGAGGTAGCGAGATCGATGCTCGCATTCTCCTAATGATTTAGCCTTTCATTTCATTTGTAGATACCCTTCACAGTCCAAATTTTTGAATCTTTCATTTTATTTGTGTATACAATTCACAGTTACACATAGTTTTTTTGTCATGCAACATATAAAAATATTTAGTCAGACTTAGCTAATTATGACAACTACTCACACCATTTTAAAAGAGAGACACCTTATAATATGTTAGTAAATGATCTCCCAATGCCTTTTATTTGAACTTGTCATTCATCAATGGGGAATTAGCTCATATGGTAGAGCGCTCGCTTAGCATGCGAGAGGTAGCGAGATCTATGCTCGCATTCTCAAAATGTTTTATCCTTTCATTTCATTTGTAGATACCCTTCACAGTCCAAATGTTTTAATCTTTCATTTTATTTGTATATACCCTTCACAGTTACAAATAGTTTTTTGTCATGCAACATATAAAAATATTTAATCAGACTAAGCTAATTATGACAACTACTCACACCATTTTAAAAGAGACACCTTATAATATGTTAGTAAATCATCTCCCAATGCCTTTTTTTGAACTTGTCATTCATCAATGGGGAATTAGCTCAGATGGTAGAGCGCTCGCTTAGCATGCGAGAGGTAGCGAGATCTATGCTCGCATTCTCAAAATGTTTTATCCTTTCATTTCATTTGTAGATACCCTTCAAAGTCCAAATGATTTATTCTTTCATTTTATTTGTATTCACAGTTACAAATAGTTTTTTGTCATGCAACATATAAAAATATTTAGTCAGACTTAGCTAATTATGACAACTACTCACACCATTTTAAAAGAGAGACACCTTATAATATGTTAGAAAATGATCTCCCAATGCCATTTATTGAACTAGTCTTTCATCAATGGGGAATTAGCTCAGATGGTAGAGCGTTTAGCATGCGAGAGGTAGCGAGATCGATGCTCGCATTCTCCAAATGTTTTATCCTTTCATTTCATTTGTAGATACCCTTCAAAGTCCAAATGTTTTAATCTTTCATTTTATTTGCATATACCCTTCACAGTTACAAATAGTTTTTTGTCATGCAACATATAAAAATATTTAGTCAGACTTAGCTAATTATGCCAACTACTCACACCATTTTAAAAGAGAGACACCTTATAATATGTTAGTAAATCATCTCGCAATGCCATTTTTTTGAAGTTTTTATTCATCAATGGGGAATTAGCTCAGATGGTAGAGCGCTCGCTTAGCATGCGAGAGGTAGCGAGATCGATGCTCGCATTCTCCAAATGATTTAGCCTTTCATTTCATTTGTAGATACCCTTCACAGTCCAAATTTTTTAATCTTTCATTTTATTTGTGTATACCCTTCACAGTTACACATAGTTTTTTTGTCATGCAACATATAAAAATATTTAGTCAGACTTAGCTAATTATGACAACTACTCACACCATTTTAAAAGAGAGACACCTTATAATATGTTAGAAAATGATCTCCCAATGCTATTTTTTGAACTAGTCTTTCATCAATGGGGAATTAGCTCAGATGGTAGAGCGCTCGCTTAGCATGCGAGAGGTAGCGAGATCGATGCTCGCATTCTCCAAATGATTTAGCCTTTCATTTCATTTGTAGATACCCTTCACAGTCCAAATGTTTTAATATTTCATTTTATTTGTATTTACCCTTCACAGTTACAAATAGTTTTTTGTCATGCAACATATAAAAATATTTAGTCAGACTTAGCTAATATGACAACTACTCACACCATTTTAAAAGAGAGACACCTTATAATATGTTAGTAAATGATCTCCCAATGCCATTTTTTTTAACTTGTTATTCATCAATGGGGAATTAGCTCAGATGGTAGAGCGCTCGCTTAGCATGCGAGAGGTAGCGAGATCTATGCTCGCATTCTCAAAATGTTTTATCCTTTCATTTCATTTGTAGATACCCTTCACAGTCCAAATGTTTTAATCTTTCATTTTATTTGTATATACCCTTCACAGTTACAAATAGTTTTTTGTCATGCAACATATAAAAATATTTAATCAGACTTAGCTAATTATGACAACTACTCACACCATTTTCAAAGAGAGACACCTTATAATATGTTAGTAAATGATCTCCCAATGCCTTTTTTTTGAACTTGTCATTCATCAATGGGGAATTAGCTCAGATGGTAGAGCGCTCGCTTAGCATGCGAGAGGTAGCGAGATCGATGCTCGCATTCTCCAAATGTTTTATCCTTTCATTTTATTTGTAGATACCCTTTACAGTCCAAATGTTTTAATCTTTCATTTTATTTGTATATACCCTTCACAGTTACAAATAGTTTTTTGTCATGCAACATATAAAAATATTTAGTCAGACTTAGCTAATATGACAACTACTCACACCATTTTAAAAGAGAGACACCTTATAATATGTTAGTAAATGATCTCCCAATGCCTTTTTTTTTTAACTTGTTATTCATCAATGGGGAATTAGCTCAGATGGTAGAGCGCTCGCTTAGCATGCGAGAGGTAGCGAGATCTATGCTCGCATTCTCAAAATGTTTTATCCTTTCATTTCATTTGTAGATACCCTTCACAGTCCAAATGTTTTAATCTTTCATTTTATTTGTATATACCCTTCACAGTTACAAATAGTTTTTTGTCATGCAACATATAAAAATATTTAATCAGACTAAGCTAATTATGACAACTACTCACACCATTTTAAAAGAGACACCTTATAATATGTTAGTAAATCATCTCCCAATGCCTTTTTTTGAACTTGTCATTCATCAATGGGGAATTAGCTCAGATGGTAGAGCGCTCGCTTAGCATGCGAGAGGTAGCGAGATCTATGCTCGCATTCTCAAAATGTTTTATCCTTTCATTTCATTTGTAGATACCCTTTCATAGTCCAAATGTTTTAATTTTTCATTTTATTTGTATATACCCTTCACAGTTACAAATAGTTTTTTGTCATGCAACATATAAAAATATTTAATCAGACTTAGCTAATTATGACAACTACTCACACCATTTTAAAAGAGAGACACCTTATAATATGTTAGTAAATGATCTCCCAATGCCTTTTTTTTGAACTTGTCATTCATCAATGGGGAATTAGCTCAGATGGTAGAGCGCTCGCTTAGCATGCGAGAGGTAGCGAGATCGATGCTCGCATTCTCCAAATGTTTTATCCTTTCATTTTATTTGTAGATACCCTTTACAGTCCAAATGTTTTAATCTTTCATTTTATTTGTATATACCCTTCACAGTTACAAATAGTTTTTTGTCATGCAACATATAAAAATATTTAGTCAGACTTAGCTAATATGACAACTACTCACACCATTTTAAAAGAGAGACACCTTATAATATGTTAGTAAATGATCTCCCAATGCCTTTTTTTTTAAATTGTTATTCATCAATGGGGAATTAGCTCAGATGGTAGAGCGCTCGCTTAGCATGCGAGAGGTAGCAAGATCTATGCTCGCATTCTCAAAATGTTTTATCCTTTCATTTCATTTGTAGATACCCTTCACAGTCCAAATGTTTTAATCTTTCATTTTATTTGTATATACCCTTCACAGTTACAAATAGTTTTTTGTCATGCAACATATAAAAATATTTAATCAGACTAAGCTAATTATGACAACTACTCACACCATTTTAAAAGAGACACCTTATAATATGTTAGTAAATCATCTCCCAATGCCTTTTTTTGAACTTGTCATTCATCAATGGGGAATTAGCTCAGATGGTAGAGCGCTCGCTTAGCATGCGAGAGGTAGCGAGATCTATGCTCGCATTCTCAAAATGTTTTATCCTTTCATTTCATTTGTAGATACCCTTCACAGTCCAAATGTTTTAATCTTTCATTTTATTTGTATATACCCTTCACAGTTACAAATAGTTTTTTGTCATGCAACATATAAAAATATTTAATCAGACTTAGCTAATTATGACAACTACTCACACCATTTTAAAAGAGAGACACCTTATAATATGTTAGTAAATCATCTCCCAATGCCATTTTTTTGAAATTGTCATTCATCAATGGGGAATTAGCTCAGATGGTAGAGCGCTCGCTTAGCATGCGAGAGGTAGCGAGATCGATGCTCGCATTCTTCTAATGATTTAACATTTCATTTCATTTGTAGATACCCTTCACAGTCCAAATTTTTGAATCTTTCATTTTATTTGTGTATACAATTCACAGTTACACATAGTTTTTTTGTCATGCAACATATAAAAATATTTAGTCAGACTTAGCTAATTATGACAACTACTCACACCATTTTAAAAGAGAGACACCTTATAATATGTTAGTAAATGATCTCCCAATGCCTTTTATTTGAACTTGTCATTCATCAATGGGGAATTAGCTCATATGGTAGAGCGCTCGCTTAGCATGCGAGAGGTAGCGAGATCTATGCTCGCATTCTCAAAATGTTTTATCGTTTCATTTTATTTGTATATACCCTTCACAGTTACAAATAGTTTTTTGTCATGCAACATATAAAAATATTTAATCAGACTTAGCTAATTATGCCAACTACTCACACCATTTTAAAAGAGAGACACCTTATAATATGTTAGTAAATCATCTCCCAATGCCATTTTTTTGAAGTTTTTATTCATCAATGGGGAATTAGCTCAGATGGTAGAGCGCTCGCTTAGCATGCGAGAGGTAGCGAGATCGATGCTCGCATTCTCCAAATGATTTAGCCTTTCATTTCATTTGTAGATACCCTTCACAGTCCAAATTTTTTAATCTTTCATTTTATTTGTGTATACCCTTCACAGTTACACATAGTTTTTTTGTCATGCAACATATAAAAATATTTAGTCAGACTTAGCTAATTATGACAACTACTCACACCATTTTAAAAGAGAGACACCTTATAATATGTTAGTAAATGATCTCCCAATGCCTTTTTTTTTTAACTTGTTATTCATCAATGGGGAATTAGCTCAGATGGTAGAGCGCTCGCTTAGCATGCGAGAGGTAGCGAGATCTATGCTCGCATTCTCAAAATGTTTTATCCTTTCATTTCATTTGTAGATACCCTTCACAGTCCAAATGTTTTAATCTTTCATTTTATTTGTATATACCCTTCACAGTTACAAATAGTTTTTTGTCATGCAACATATAAAAATATTTAATCAGACTTAGCTAATTATGACAACTACTCACACCATTTTAAAAGAGAGACACCTTATAATATGTTAGTAAATGATCTCCCAATGCCTTTTTTTTGAACTTGTCATTCATCAATGGGGAATTAGCTCAGATGGTAGAGCGCTCGCTTAGCATGCGAGAGGTAGCGAGATCGATGCTCGCATTCTCCAAATGTTTTATCCTTTCATTTTATTTGTAGATACCCTTTACAGTCCAAATGTTTTAATCTTTCATTTTATTTGTATATACCCTTCACAGTTACAAATAGTTTTTTGTCATGCAACATATAAAAATATTTAGTCAGACTTAGCTAATATGACAACTACTCACACCATTTTAAAAGAGAGACACCTTATAATATGTTAGTAAATCATCTCCCAATGCCTTTTTTTGAACTTGTCATTCATCAATGGGGAATTAGCTCAGATGGTAGAGCGCTCGCTTAGCATGCGAGAGGTAGCGAGATCTATGCTCGCATTCTCAAAATGTTTTATCCTTTCATTTCATTTGTAGATACCCTTCACAGTCCAAATGTTTTAATTTTTCATTTTATTTGTATATACCCTTCACAGTTACAAATAGTTTTTTGTCATGCAACATATAAAAATATTTAATCAGACTTAGCTAATTATGACAACTACTCACACCATTTTAAAAGAGAGACACCTTATAATATGTTAGTAAATGATCTCCCAATGCCTTTTTTTTGAACATGTCATTCATCAATGGGGAATTAGCTCAGATGGTAGAGCGCTCGCTTAGCATGCGAGAGGTAGCGAGATCGATGCTCGCATTCTCCAAATGTTTTATCCTTTCATTTTATTTGTAGATACCCTTTACAGTCCAAATGTTTTAATCTTTCATTTTATTTGTATATACCCTTCACAGTTACAAATAGTTTTTTGTCATGCAACATATAAAAATATTTAGTCAGACTTAGCTAATATGACAACTACTCACACCATTTTAAAAGAGAGACACCTTATAATATGTTAGTAAATGATCTCCCAATGCCTTTTTTTTTAAATTGTTATTCATCAATGGGGAATTAGCTCAGATGGTAGAGCGCTCGCTTAGCATGCGAGAGGTAGCGAGATTGATGCTCGCATTCTCCAAATGTTTTATCCTTTCATTTCATTTGTAGATACCCTTCACAGTCCAAATGTTTTAATCTTTCATTTTATTTGTATATACCCTTCACAGTTACAAATAGTTTTTTGTCATGCAACATATAAAAATATTTAGTCAGACTTAGCTAATTATGACTAGTACTCACACCATTTTAAAAGAGAGACACCTTATAATATGTTAGTAAATGATCTCCCAATGCCTTTTTTTGAACTTGTCATTCATCAATGGGGAATTAGCTCAGATGGAAGAGCGCTCGCTTAGCATGCGAGAGGTAGCGAGATCGATGCTCGCATTCTCCAAATCTTTAATCCTTTCATTTCATTTGTAGATACCCTTCAAAGTCCAAATGATTTATTCTTTCATTTTATTTGTATTCACAGTTACAAATAGTTTTTTGTCATGCAACATATAAAAATATTTAGTCAGACTTAGCTAATTATGACAACTACTCACACCATTTTAAAAGAGAGACACCTTATAATATGTTAGTAAATGATCTCCCAATGCCTTTTTTTTTAACTTGTTATTCATCAATGGGGAATTAGCTCAGATGGTAGAGCGCTCGCTTAGCATGCGAGAGGTAGCGAGATCTATGCTCGCATTCTCAAAATGTTTTATCATTTCATTTGTAGATACCCTTCACAGTCCAAATGTTTTAATCTTTCATTTTATTTGTATATACCCTTCACAGTTACAAATAGTTTTTTGTCATGCAACATATAAAAATATTTAATCAGACTAAGCTAATTATGACAACTACTCACACCATTTTAAAAGAGACACCTTATAATATGTTAGTAAATCATCTCCCAATGCCTTTTTTTGAACTTGCCATTCATCAATGGGGAATTAGCTCAGATGGTAGAGCGCTCGCTTAGCATGCGAGAGGTAGCGAGATCTATGCTCGCATTCTCAAAATGTTTTATCCTTTCATTTCATTTGTAGATACCCTTCACAGTCCAAATGTTTTAATCTTTCATTTTATTTGTATATACCCTTCACAGTTACAAATAGTTTTTTGTCATGCAACATATAAAAATATTTAATCAGACTTAGCTAATTATGACAACTACTCACACCATTTTAAAAGAGAGACACCTTATAATATGTTAGTAAATCATCTCCCAATGCCATTTTTTTGAAATTGTCATTCATCAATGGGGAATTAGCTCAGATGGTAGAGCGCTCGCTTAGCATGCGAGAGGTAGCGAGATCGATGCTCGCATTCTCCAAATGATTTAGCCTTTCATTTCATTTGTAGATACCCTTCAAAGTCTAAATGTTTTAATCTTTCATTTGATTTGTATATACCCTTCACAGTTACAAATAGTTTTTTTGTCATGCAACATATAAAAATATTTAGTCAGACTTAGCTAATTATGACAACTACTCACACCATTTTAAAAGAGAGACACCTTATAGTATGTTAGTAAATGATCTCCCAATGCCTTTTTTTTGAACTTGTCATTCATCAATGGGGAATTAGCTCAGATGGTAAAGCGCTCGATTAGCATGCGAGAGGTAGCGAGATCGATGCTCGCATTCTCCAAATGATTTAGCCTTTCATTTCATTTGTAGATACCCTTCACAGTCCAAATGTTTTAATATTTCATTTTATTTGTATTTACCCTTCACAGTTACAAATAGTTTTTTGTCATGCAACATATAAAAATATTTAGTCAGACTTAGCTAATATGACAACTACTCACACCATTTTAAAAGAGAGACACCTTATAATATGTTAGTAAATGATCTCCCAATGCCTTTTTTTTTTAACTTGTTATTCATCAATGGGGAATTAGCTCAGATGGTAGAGCGCTCGCTTAGCATGCGAGAGGTAGCGAGATCTATGCTCGCATTCTCAAAATGTTTTATCCTTTCATTTCATTTGTAGATACCCTTCACAGTCCAAATGTTTTAATCTTTCATTTTATTTGTATATACCCTTCACAGTTACAAATAGTTTTTTGTCATGCAACATATAAAAATATTTAATCAGACTTAGCTAATTATGACAACTACTCACACCATTTTAAAAGAGAGACACCTTATAATATGTTAGTAAATGATCTCCCAATGCCTTTTTTTTGAACTTGTCATTCATCAATGGGGAATTAGCTCAGATGGTAGAGCGCTCGCTTAGCATGCGAGAGGTAGCGAGATCGATGCTCGCATTCTCCAAATGTTTTATCCTTTCATTTTATTTGTAGATACCCTTTACAGTCCAAATGTTTTAATCTTTCATTTTATTTGTATATACCCTTCACAGTTACAAATAGTTTTTTGTCATGCAACATATAAAAATATTTAGTCAGACTTAGCTAATATGACAACTACTCACACCATTTTAAAAGAGAGACACCTTATAATATGTTAGTAAATGATCTCCCAATGCCTTTTTTTTTTAACTTGTTATTCATCAATGGGGAATTAGCTCAGATGGTAGAGCGCTCGCTTAGCATGCGAGAGGTAGCGAGATCTATGCTCGCATTCTCAAAATGTTTTATCCTTTCATTTCATTTGTAGATACCCTTCACAGTCCAAATGTTTTAATCTTTCATTTTATTTGTATATACCCTTCACAGTTACAAATAGTTTTTTGTCATGCAACATATAAAAATATTTAATCAGACTAAGCTAATTATGACAACTACTCACACCATTTTAAAAGAGACACCTTATAATATGTTAGTAAATCATCTCCCAATGCCTTTTTTTGAACTTGTCATTCATCAATGGGGAATTAGCTCAGATGGTAGAGCGCTCGCTTAGCATGCGAGAGGTAGCGAGATCTATGCTCGCATTCTCAAAATGTTTTATCCTTTCATTTCATTTGTAGATACCCTTCACAGTCCAAATGTTTTAATTTTTCATTTTATTTGTATATACCCTTCACAGTTACAAATAGTTTTTTGTCATGCAACATATAAAAATATTTAATCAGACTTAGCTAATTATGACAACTACTCACACCATTTTAAAAGAGAGACACCTTATAATATGTTAGTAAATGATCTCCCAATGCCTTTTTTTTGAACATGTCATTCATCAATGGGGAATTAGCTCAGATGGTAGAGCGCTCGCTTAGCATGCGAGAGGTAGCGAGATCGATGCTCGCATTCTCCAAATGTTTTATCCTTTCATTTTATTTGTAGATACCCTTTACAGTCCAAATGTTTTAATCTTTCATTTTATTTGTATATACCCTTCACAGTTACAAATAGTTTTTTGTCATGCAACATATAAAAATATTTAGTCAGACTTAGCTAATATGACAACTACTCACACCATTTTAAAAGAGAGACACCTTATAATATGTTAGTAAATGATCTCCCAATGCCTTTTTTTTAAAATTGTTATTCATCAATGGGGAATTAGCTCAGATGGTAGAGCGCTCGCTTAGCATGCGAGAGGTAGCGAGATTGATGCTCGCATTCTCCAAATGTTTTATCCTTTCATTTCATTTGTAGATACCCTTCACAGTCCAAATGTTTTAATCTTTCATTTTATTTGTATATACCCTTCACAGTTACAAATAGTTTTTTGTCATGCAACATATAAAAATATTTAGTCAGACTTAGCTAATTATGACTAGTACTCACACCATTTTAAAAGAGAGACACCTTATAATATGTTAGTAAATGATCTCCCAATGCCTTTTTTTGAACTTGTCATTCATCAATGGGGAATTAGCTCAGATGGAAGAGCGCTCGCTTAGCATGCGAGAGGTAGCGAGATCGATGCTCGCATTCTCCAAATCTTTAATCCTTTCATTTCATTTGTAGATACCCTTCAAAGTCCAAATGATTTATTCTTTCATTTTATTTGTATTCACAGTTACAAATAGTTTTTTGTCATGCAACATATAAAAATATTTAGTCAGACTTAGCTAATTATGACAACTACTCACACCATTTTAAAAGAGAGACACCTTATAATATGTTAGTAAATGATCTCCCAATGCCTTTTTTTTTAACTTGTTATTCATCAATGGGGAATTAGCTCAGATGGTAGAGCGCTCGCTTAGCATGCGAGAGGTAGCGAGATCTATGCTCGCATTCTCAAAATGTTTTATCATTTCATTTGTAGATACCCTTCACAGTCCAAATGTTTTAATCTTTCATTTTATTTGTATATACCCTTCACAGTTACAAATAGTTTTTTGTCATGCAACATATAAAAATATTTAATCAGACTTAGCTAATTATGACAACTACTCACACCATTTTAAAAGAGAGACACCTTATAATATGTTAGTAAATGATCTCCCAATGCCTTTTTTTTGAACTTGTCATTCATCAATGGGGAATTAGCTCAGATGGTAGAGCGCTCGCTTAGCATGCGAGAGGTAGCGAGATCGATGCTCGCATTCTCCAAATGTTTTATCCTTTCATTTTATTTGTAGATACCCTTTACAGTCCAAATGTTTTAATCTTTCATTTTATTTGTATATACCCTTCACAGTTACAAATAGTTTTTTGTCATGCAACATATAAAAATATTTAGTCAGACTTAGCTAATATGACAACTACTCACACCATTTTAAAAGAGAGACACCTTATAATATGTTAGTAAATGATCTCCCAATGCCTTTTTTTTTTAACTTGTTATTCATCAATGGGGAATTAGCTCAGATGGTAGAGCGCTCGCTTAGCATGCGAGAGGTAGCGAGATCTATGCTCGCATTCTCAAAATGTTTTATCCTTTCATTTCATTTGTAGATACCCTTCACAGTCCAAATGTTTTAATCTTTCATTTTATTTGTATATACCCTTCACAGTTACAAATAGTTTTTTGTCATGCAACATATAAAAATATTTAATCAGACTAAGCTAATTATGACAACTACTCACACCATTTTAAAAGAGACACCTTATAATATGTTAGTAAATCATCTCCCAATGCCTTTTTTTGAACTTGTCATTCATCAATGGGGAATTAGCTCAGATGGTAGAGCGCTCGCTTAGCATGCGAGAGGTAGCGAGATCTATGCTCGCATTCTCAAAATGTTTTATCCTTTCATTTCATTTGTAGATACCCTTCACAGTCCAAATGTTTTAATTTTTCATTTTATTTGTATATACCCTTCACAGTTACAAATAGTTTTTTGTCATGCAACATATAAAAATATTTAATCAGACTTAGCTAATTATGACAACTACTCACACCATTTTAAAAGAGAGACACCTTATAATATGTTAGTAAATGATCTCCCAATGCCTTTTTTTTGAACATGTCATTCATCAATGGGGAATTAGCTCAGATGGTAGAGCGCTCGCTTAGCATGCGAGAGGTAGCGAGATCGATGCTCGCATTCTCCAAATGTTTTATCCTTTCATTTTATTTGTAGATACCCTTTACAGTCCAAATGTTTTAATCTTTCATTTTATTTGTATATACCCTTCACAGTTACAAATAGTTTTTTGTCATGCAACATATAAAAATATTTAGTCAGACTTAGCTAATATGACAACTACTCACACCATTTTAAAAGAGAGACACCTTATAATATGTTAGTAAATGATCTCCCAATGCCTTTTTTTTAAAATTGTTATTCATCAATGGGGAATTAGCTCAGATGGTAGAGCGCTCGCTTAGCATGCGAGAGGTAGCGAGATTGATGCTCGCATTCTCCAAATGTTTTATCCTTTCATTTCATTTGTAGATACCCTTCACAGTCCAAATGTTTTAATCTTTCATTTTATTTGTATATACCCTTCACAGTTACAAATAGTTTTTTGTCATGCAACATATAAAAATATTTAGTCAGACTTAGCTAATTATGACTAGTACTCACACCATTTTAAAAGAGAGACACCTTATAATATGTTAGTAAATGATCTCCCAATGCCTTTTTTTGAACTTGTCATTCATCAATGGGGAATTAGCTCAGATGGAAGAGCGCTCGCTTAGCATGCGAGAGGTAGCGAGATCGATGCTCGCATTCTCCAAATCTTTAATCCTTTCATTTCATTTGTAGATACCCTTCAAAGTCCAAATGATTTATTCTTTCATTTTATTTGTATTCACAGTTACAAATAGTTTTTTGTCATGCAACATATAAAAATATTTAGTCAGACTTAGCTAATTATGACAACTACTCACACCATTTTAAAAGAGAGACACCTTATAATATGTTAGTAAATGATCTCCCAATGCCTTTTTTTTTAACTTGTTATTCATCAATGGGGAATTAGCTCAGATGGTAGAGCGCTCGCTTAGCATGCGAGAGGTAGCGAGATCTATGCTCGCATTCTCAAAATGTTTTATCATTTCATTTGTAGATACCCTTCACAGTCCAAATGTTTTAATCTTTCATTTTATTTGTATATACCCTTCACAGTTACAAATAGTTTTTTGTCATGCAACATATAAAAATATTTAATCAGACTAAGCTAATTATGACAACTACTCACACCATTTTAAAAGAGACACCTTATAATATGTTAGTAAATCATCTCCCAATGCCTTTTTTTGAACTTGCCATTCATCAATGGGGAATTAGCTCAGATGGTAGAGCGCTCGCTTAGCATGCGAGAGGTAGCGAGATCTATGCTCGCATTCTCAAAATGTTTTATCCTTTCATTTCATTTGTAGATACCCTTCACAGTCCAAATGTTTTAATCTTTCATTTTATTTGTATATACCCTTCACAGTTACAAATAGTTTTTTGTCATGCAACATATAAAAATATTTAATCAGACTTAGCTAATTATGACAACTACTCACACCATTTTAAAAGAGAGACACCTTATAATATGTTAGTAAATCATCTCCCAATGCCATTTTTTTGAAATTGTCATTCATCAATGGGGAATTAGCTCAGATGGTAGAGCGCTCGCTTAGCATGCGAGAGGTAGCGAGATCGATGCTCGCATTCTCCAAATGATTTAGCCTTTCATTTCATTTGTAGATACCCTTCAAAGTCTAAATGTTTTAATCTTTCATTTTATTTGTATATACCCTTCACAGTTACAAATAGTTTTTTTGTCATGCAACATATAAAAATATTTAGTCAGACTTAGCTAATTATGACAACTACTCACACCATTTTAAAAGAGAGACACCTTATAGTATGTTAGTAAATGATCTCCCAATGCCTTTTTTTTGAACTTGTCATTCATCAATGGGGAATTAGCTCAGATGGTAAAGCGCTCGATTAGCATGCGAGAGGTAGCGAGATCGATGCTCACATTCTCCAAATGTTTTATCCTTTCATTTCATTTGTAGATACCCTTTACAGTTTAAAAGTTTTAATCTTTCATTTTATTTGTATATACCCTTCACAGTTACAAATAGTTTTTTGTAATGCAACATATAAAAATATTTAGTCAGACTTAGCTAATTATGACAAGTACTCACACCATTTTAAAAGAGAGACACCTTATAATATGTTAGTAAATGATCTCCCAATGCCTTTTTTTGAACTTGACATTCATCAATGGGGAATTAGCTCAGATGGTAGAGCGCTCGCTTAGCATGCGAGAGGTAGCAAGATCGATGCTCGCATTCTCCAACTGTTTTATCCTTTCATTTCATTTGTAGATACCATTCAAAGTCCAAATGTTTTAATCTTTCATTTTATTTGTATATACCCTTCACAGTTACAAATAGTTTTTTGTCATGCAACATATAAAAATATTCAGTCAGACTTAGCTAATTATGGGGGAGGGGTTTTAACACAATTGCGCTGCTGGATATAGTAAATTATGAACTCCAAGTCAAGTGTGGGTATGACCAGAAAGGAATGAGACTGGACACGCTTGTAGAAATTAATATTTTATAAATGTAAAAAAGAATTTTTTATCAACCACATATACATGTACAATAACACTAAAATATATAAAAAAGCATATTTAAGAATAAATCTTGAATAGTGAGGTGTCTCCAAGGTGGGGTAGATTCCCAATGATAGGGTTTAACTCAGTTCCAAGGAAATAGAAGAAAGCACAATATTAAGCAGTCATGAATTTAAAGAAGCCAGATTAGCATGTAGACAAACATGCACTAGATGGTAGGCAGTTCTTATTTATAAAATAGGAGAATTTATCTCACCCAGATGATTGTAGATAGCGGGGAGCCAAATAGGTGTTTGTTTAGCTCGACCCAAGTGACCCTCCAGGAGGCAGGGACAAGCAGCTGAAGAACGCTGTATGTAGAGCGGCTATGATGATTGCGCTCAGTAGCGCTCCGTGGTGTTAGTAGCGTGCGTCCCCTTGTAAGATGAACCGGGGGACCGAGCACGGTCACGGCCTGTGTAGCAGGTGCTCGTCGGAGCCAGATGATTGTAGATAGCGGGGAGCCAAATAGGTGTTTGTTTGGCTCGACCCAAGTGACCCTCCAGGAGGCAGGGACAAGCAGCTGAAGAACGCTGTATGTAGAGCGGCTATGATGATTGCGCTCAGTAGCGCTCCGTGGTGTTAGTAGCCTGCGTCCCCTTGTAAGATGAACCGGGGGACCGAGCACGGTCACGGCCTGTGTAGCAGGTGCTCGTCGGAGCTGTTAGGGGCGGCAGATGAGTTGGCAATCAGCCGGTGGCCGCGTGAAACGCCGGCTTTGAATTTAGCGGTAAATGCTAGGAGTCAGCTGTGCGGCTGGAAGCTGAGTCGGAGGTGGAACCTTGGAGAGACGTCAGGTGAAGTATGTATTGCGTCAACGCGTTTCGTACCCTCACAGGACGGGAACTTTTTCAAGACTTAGCTAATTATGCCAACTACTCACACCATTTTAAAGGAGATACACCTTATAATATGTTAGTAAATCATCTCCCAATGCCATTTTTTTAAAGAAGTCATTCATCAATGGGGAATTAGCTCAGATGGTAGAGCGCTCGCTTAGCATGCGAGAGGTAGCGAGATCGATGCTCGCATTCTCCAAATGTTTTATCCTTTCATTTCATTTGTAGATACCGTTTACAGTCCAAATGTTTTAATCTATCATTTTATTTGTATATACAATTCACAGTTACAAATAGTTTTTTGTCATGCAACATATAAAAATATTTAGTCAGACTTAGCTAATTATGACAACTACTCACACCATTTTAAAAGAGAGACACCTTATAATATGTTAGTAAATCATCTCCCAATGCAATTTTTTTTGAAGTTGTCATTCTTCAATGGGGAATTAGCTCAGACGGTAGAGCGCTCACTTAGCATGCGAGAGATAGCGAGATCGATGCTCGCATTCTCCAAATGATTTAGCCTTTCATTTCATTTGTAGATACCCTTCACAGTCCAAATCTTTTAATCTTTCATTTTATTTGTATTCACAGTTACAAATAGTTTTTTGTCATGCAACATATAAAAATATTCAGTCAGACTTATCTAATTATGCCAACTACTCACACCATTTTAAAGGAGATACACCTTATAATATGTTAGTAAATCATCTCCCAATGCCATTTTTTTAAAGAAGTCATTCATCAATGGGGAATTAGCTCAGATGGTAGAGCGCTCGCTTAGCATGAGAGAGGTAGCGAGAACGATGCTCGCATTCTCCAAATGTTTTATCCTTTCATTTCATTTGTAGATACCCTTCAAAGTCCAAATGTTTTAATCTTTCATTTTATTTGTATATACCCTTCACAGTTACAAATAGTTTTTTGTCATGCAACATATAAAAATATTCAGTCAGACTTAGCTAATTATGCCAACTACTCACACCATTTTAAAGGAGATACACCTTATAATATGTTAGTAAATCATCTCCCAATGCCATTTTTTTAAAGAAGTCATTCATCAATGGGGAATTAGCTCAGATGGTAGAGCGCTCGCTTAGCATGCGAGAGGTAGCGAGATCGATGCTCGCATTCTCCAAATGTTTTATCCTTTCATTTCATTTGTAGATACCCTTCAAAGTCCAAATGTTTTAATCTTTCATTTTATTTGTATATACCCTTCACAGTTACAAATAGTTTTTTGTCATGCAACATATAAAAATATTTAGTCAGACTTAGCTAATTATGACAACTACTCACACCATTTTATAAGAGAGACACCTTATAATATGTTAGTAAATCATCTCCCAATGCCATTTTTTTTTAAGTTGTCATTCATCAATGGGGAATTAGCTCAGATGGTAGAGCGCTCGCTTAGCATGTGAAAGGTAGCGAGATCGATGCTCGCATTCTCCAAATGATTTAGCCTTTCATTTCAATTGTAGATACCCTTCACAGTCCAAATGTTTTAATCTTTCATTTTATTTGTATTCACAGTTACAAATAGTTTTTTGTCATGCAACATATAAAAATATTTAGTCAGACTTAGCTAATTATGCCAACTACTCACACCATTTTAAAGGAGAGACACCTTATAATATGTTAGTAAATGATCTCCCAATGCCTTTTTTTGAAGTAGTCATTCATCAATGGGGAATTAGCTCAGATGGTAGAGCGCTCGCTTAGCATGCGAGAGGTAGCGAGATCGATGCTCGCATTCTCCAAATGTTTTATCCTTTCATTTCATTTGTAGATACCCTTCAAAGTCCAAATGTTTTAATCTTTCATTTTATTTGTATATACCCTTCACAGTTACAAATAGTTTTTTGTCATGCAACATATAAAAATATTCAGTCAGACTTAGCTAATTATGCCAACTACTCACACCATTTTAAAGGAGATACACCTTATAATATGTTAGTAAATCATCTCCCAATGCCATTTTTTTAAAGAAGTCATTCATCAATGGGGAATTAGCTCAGATGGAAGAGCGCTCGCTTAGCATGCGAGAGGTAGCGAGATCGATGCTCGCATTCTCCAAATGTTTTATCCTTTCATTTCATTTGTAGATACCCTTCAAAGTCCAAATGTTTTAATCTTTCATTTTATTTGTATATACCCTTCACAGTTACAAATAGTTTTTTGTCATGCAACATATAAAAATATTTAGTCAGACTTAGCTAATTATGACTAGTACTCACACCATTTTAAAAGAGAGACACCTTATAATATGTTAGTAAATCATCTCCCAATGCCTTTTTTTGAACTTGTCATTCATCAATGGGGAATTAGCTCAGATGGTAGCGCGCTTGCTTAGCATGCGGGAGGTAGCGAGATCGATGTTCGCATTCTCCAAATGATTTAGCCTTTCATTTCATTTGTAGATACCCTTCACAGTCCAAATCTTTTAATCTTTCATTTTATTTGTATATACCCTTCACAGTTACAAATAATTTTTTGTCATGCAACATATAAAAATATTTAGTCAGACTTAGCTAATTATGACTAGTACTCACACCATTTTAAAAGAGAGACACCTTATAATATGTTAGTAAATGATCTCCCAATGCCTTTTTTTGAAGTATTCATTCATCAATGGGGAATTAGCTCAGATGGTAGAGCGCTCGCTTAGCATGCGAGAGGTAGCGAGATCGATGCTCGCATTCTCCAAATGTTTTATCCTTTCATTTCATTTGTAGATACCCTTCAAAGTCCAAATGTTTTAATCTTTCATTTTATTTGTATATACCCTTCACAGTTACAAATAGTTTTTTGTCATGCAACATATAAAAATATGTAGTCAGACTTAGCTAATTATGACAACTACTCACACCATTTTAAAAGAGAGACACCTTATAATATGTTAGTAAATCATCTCCCAATGCCATTTTTTTGAAGTTGTCATTCATCAATGGGGAATTAGCTCTGATGGTAGAGCGCTCGCTTAGCATGCGAGAGGTAGCGAGATTGATGCTCTCAATTTCCAAATGTTTTATCCTTTCATTTCATTTGTAGATAACCTAAACAGTCCAAATGTTTTAATCTTTCATTTTATTTGTATTCACAGTTACAAATAGTTTTTTGTCATGCAACATATAAAAATATTTAGTCAGACTTAGCTAATTATGCCAACTACTCACACCATTTTAAAGGAGAGACACCTTATAATATGTTAGTAAATGATCTCCCAATGCCTTTTTTTGAAGTAGTCATTCATCAATGGGGAATTAGCTCAGATGGTAGAGCGCTCGCTTAGCATGCGAGAGGTAGCGAGATTGATGCTCTCCATTTCCAAATGTTTTATCCTTTCATTTCATTTGTAGATACCCTACAGAGTCCAAATGTTTTAATATTTCATTTTATTTGTATTCACAGTTACAAATAGTTTTTTGTCATGCAACATATAAAAATATTTAGTCAGACTTAGCTAATTATGACAACTACTCACACCATTTTAAAGGAGAGACACCTTATAATATGTTAGTAAATGATCTCCCAATGCCTTTTTTTGAAGTAATCATTCATCAATGGGGAATTAGCTCAGATGGTAGAGCGCTCGCTTAGCATGCGAGAGGTAGCGAGATCGATGCTCGCATTCTCCAAATGTTTTATCCTTTCATTTCATTTGTAGATACCCTTCACAGTCCAAATCTTTTAATCTTTCATTTTATTTGTAAATACCCTTCACAGTTACAAATAATTTTTTGTCATGCAACATATAAAAATATTTAGTCAGACTTAGCTAATTATGACTAGTACTCACACCATTTTAAAAGAGAGACACCTTATAATATGTTAGTAAATCATCTCCCAATGCCATTTTTTTGAAGTAGTCATTCATCAATGGGGAATTAGCTCAGATGGTAGAGCGCTCGCTTAGCATGCGAGAGGTAGCGAGATCGATGCTCGCATTCTCCAAATGTTTTATCCTTTCATTTGTAGATACCCTTCAAAGTCCAAATGTTTTAATCTTTCATTTTATTTGTATATACCCTTCACAGTTACAAATAGTTTTTTGTCATGCAACATATAAAATATTTAATCAGACTTAGCTAATTATGACAACTACTCACACCATTTTAAAAGAGAGACACCTTATAATATGTTAGAAAATGATCTCCCAATGCCATTTTTTGAACTAGTCTTTCATCAATGGGGAATTAGCTCAGATGGTAGAGCGCTCGCTTAGCATGCGAGAGGTAGCAAGATCGATGCTCGCATTCTCCAACTGTTTTATCCTTTCATTTCATTTGTAGATACCATTCAAAGTCCAAATGTTTTAATCTTTCATTTTATTTGTATATACCCTTCACAGTTACAAATTGTTTTTTGTCATGCAACATATAAAAATATTCAGTCAGACTTAGCTAATTATGCCAACTACTCACACCATTTTAAAGGAGATACACCTTATAATATGTTAGTAAATCATCTCCCAATGCCATTTTTTTAAAGAAGTCATTCATCAATGGGGAATTAGCTCAGATGGTAGAGCGCTCGCTTAGCATGCGAGAGGTAGCGAGATCGATGCTCGCATTCTCCAAATGTTTTATCCTTTCATTTCATTTGTAGATACCGTTTACAGTCCAAATGTTTTAATCTATCATTTTATTTGTATATACAATTCACAGTTACAAATAGTTTTTTGTCATGCAACATATAAAAATATTTAGTCAGACTTAGCTAATTATGACAACTACTCACACCATTTTAAAAGAGAGACACCTTATAATATGTTAGTAAATCATCTCCCAATGCAATTTTTTTTGAAGTTGTCATTCTCCAATGGGGAATTAGCTCAGACGGTAGAGCGCTCACTTAGCATGCGAGAGATAGCGAGATCGATGCTCGCATTCTCCAAATGATTTAGCCTTTCATTTCATTTGTAGATACCCTTCACAGTCCAAATCTTTTAATCTTTCATTTTATTTGTATTCACAGTTACAAATAGTTTTTTGTCATGCAACATATAAAAATATTCAGTCAGACTTAGCTAATTATGCCAACTACTCACACCATTTTAAAGGAGATACACCTTATAATATGTTAGTAAATCATCTCCCAATGCCATTTTTTTAAAGAAGTCATTCATCAATGGGGAATTAGCTCAGATGGTAGAGCGCTCGCTTAGCATGAGAGAGGTAGCGAGAACGATGCTCGCATTCTCCAAATGTTTTATCCTTTCATTTCATTTGTAGATACCCTTCAAAGTCCAAATGTTTTAATCTTTCATTTTATTTGTATATACCCTTCACAGTTACAAATAGTTTTTTGTCATGCAACATATAAAAATATTTAGTCAGACTTAGCTAATTATGACAACTACTCACACCATTTTAAAAGAGAGACACCTTATAATATGTTAGTAAATCATCTCCCAATGCCATTTTTTTTTAAGTTGTCATTCATCAATGGGGAATTAGCTCAGATGGTAGAGCGCTCGCTTAGCATGCGAAAGGTAGCGAGATCGATGCTCGCATTCTCCAAATGATTTAGCCTTTCATTTCAATTGTAGATACCCTTCACAGTCCAAATGTTTTAATCTTTCATTTTATTTGTATATACCCTTCACAGTTACAAATAGTTTTTTGTCATGCAACATATAAAAATATTTAATCAGACTTAGCTAATTATGACAACTACTCACACCATTTTAAAAGAGAGACACCTTATAATATGTTAGAAAATGATCTCCCAATGCCATTTTTTTGAAGTACTGTAGTCATTCATCAATGGGGAATTAGCTCAGATGGTAGAGCGCTCGCTTAGCATGCGAGAGGTAGCGAGATCGATGCTCGCATTCTCCAAATGTTTTATCCTTTCATTTCATTTGTAGATACCCTTCAAAGTCCAAATGTTTTAATCTTTTATTTTATTTGTATATACCCTTCACAGTTACAAATAGTTTTTTGTCATGCAACATATAAAAATATGTAGTCAGACTTAGCTAATTATGACAACTACTCACACCATTTTAAAAGAGAGACACCTTATAATATGTTAGTAAATCATCTCCCAATGCCATTTTTTTGAATTTGTCATTCATCAATGGGGAATTAGCTCAGATGGTAGAGCGCTCGCTTAGCATGCGAGAGGTAGCGAGATTGATGCTCTCAATTTCCAAATGTTTTATCCTTTCATTTCATTTGTAGATACCCTACACAGTCCAAATGTTTTAATCTTTCATTTTATTTGTATTCACAGTTACAAATAGTTTTTTGTCATGCAACATATAAAAATATTTAGTCAGACTTAGCTAATTATGCCAACTACTCACACCATTTTAAAGGAGAGACACCTTATAATATGTTAGTAAATGATCTCCCAATGCCTTTTTTTGAAGTAGTCATTCATCAATGGGGAATTAGCTCAGATGGTAGAGCGCTCGCTTAGCATGCGAGAGGTAGCGAGATTGATGCTCTCAATTTCCAAATGTTTTATCCTTTCATTTCATTTGTAGATACCCTACACAGTCCAAATGTTTTAATCTTTCATTTTATTTGTATTCACAGTTACAAATAGTTTTTTGTCATGCAACATATAAAAATATTTAGTCAGACTTAGCTAATTATGACAACTACTCACACCATTTTAAAGGAGAGACACCTTATAATATGTTAGTAAATGATCTCCCAATGCCTTTTTTTGAAGTAGTCATTCATCAATGGGGAATTAGCTCAGATGGTAGAGCGCTCGCTTAGCATGCGAGAGGTAGCGAGATCGATGCTCGCATTCTCCAAATGTTTTATCCTTTCATTTCATTTGTAGATACCCTTCACAGTCCAAATCTTTTAATCTTTCATTTTATTTGTAAATACCCTTCACAGTTACAAATAATTTTTTGTCATGCAACATATAAAAATATTTAGTCAGACTTAGCTAATTATGACTAGTACTCACACCATTTTAAAAGAGAGACACCTTATAATATGTTAGTAAATCATCTCCCAATGCCATTTTTTTGAAGTAGTCATTCATCAATGGGGAATTAGCTCAGATGGTAGAGCGCTCGCTTAGCATGCGAGAGGTAGCGAGATCGATGCTCGCATTCTCCAAATGATTTAGCCTTTCATTTCATTTGTAGATACCCTTCACAGTCCAAATGTTTTAATCTTTCATTTTATTTGTATTCACAGTTACAAATAGTTTTTTGTCATGCAACATATAAAAATATTTAATCAGACTTAGCTAATTATGACAACTACTCACACCATTTTAAAAGAGAGACACCTTATAATATGTTAGAAAATGATCTCCCAATGCCATTTTTTGAACTAGTCTTTCATCAATGGGGAATTAGCTCAGATGGTAGAGCGCTTGCTTAGCATGCGAGAGGTAGCAAGATCGATGCTCGCATTCTCCAAATGTTTTATCCTTTCATTTCATTTGTAGATACCCTTCACAGTCCAAATGTTTTAATCTATCATTTTATTTGTATATACCCTTCACAGTTACAAATAGTTTTTTGTCATGCAACATATAAAAATATTTAGTCAGACTTAGCTAATTATGACAACTACTCACACCATTTTAAAAGAGAGACACCTTATAATATATTAGTAAATCATCTCCCAATGCCATTTTTTTGAAGTTGTCATTCATCAATGGGGAATTAGCTCAGACGGTAGAGCGCTCACTTAGCATGCGAGAGGTAGCGAGATCGATGCTCGCATTCTCCAAATGATTTAGCCTTTCATTTCATTTGTAGATACCCTTCACAGTCCAAATCTTTTAATCTTTCATTTTATTTGTATTCACAGTTACAAATAGTTTTTTGTCATGCAACATATAAAAATATTCAGTCAGACTTAGCTAATTATGCCAACTACTCACACCATTTTAAAGGAGATACACCTTATAATATGTTAGTAAATCATCTCCCAATGCCATTTTTTTAAAGAAGTCATTCATCAATGGGGAATTAGCTCAGATGGTAGAGCGCTCGCTTAGCATGCGAGAGGTAGCGAGAACGATGCTCGCATTCTCCAAATGTTTTATCCTTTCATTTCATTTGTAGATACCCTTCAAAGTCCAAATGTTTTAATCTTTCATTTTATTTGTATATACCCTTCACAGTTACAAATAGTTTTTTGTCATGCAACATATAAAAATATTTAGTCAGACTTAGCTAATTATGACAACTACTCACACCATTTTAAAAGAGAGACACCTTATAATATGTTAGTAAATCATCTCCCAATGCCATTTTTTTTGAAGTTGTCATTCATCAATGGGGAATTAGCTCAGCCGGTAGAGAGCTCACTTAGCATGCGAGAGGTAGCGAGATCGATGCTCGCATTCTCCAAATGATTTAGCCTTTCATTTCATTTGTAGATACCCTTCACAGTCCAAATCTTTTAATCTTTCATTTTATTTGTATTCACAGTTACAAATAGTTTTTTGTCATGCAACATATAAAAATATTCAGTCAGACTTAGCTAATTATGCCAACTACTCACACCATTTTAAAGGAGATACACCTTATAATATGTTAGTAAATCATCTCCCAATGCCATTTTTTTAAAGAAGTCATTCATCAATGGGGAATTAGCTCAGATGGTAGAGCGCTCACTTAGCATGCGAGAGGTAGCGAGAACGATGCTCGCATTCTCCAAATGTTTTATCCTTTCATTTCATTTGTAGATACCCTTCAAAGTCCAAATGTTTTAATCTTTCATTTTATTTGTATATACCCTTCACAGTTACAAATAGTTTTTTGTCATGCAACATATAAAAATATTTAGTCAGACTTAGCTAATTATGACAACTACTCACACCATTTTAAAAGAGAGACACCTTATAATATGTTAGTAAATCATCTCCCAATGCCATTTTTTTTTAAGTTGTCATTCATCAATGGGGAATTAGCTCAGATGGTAGAGCGCTCGCTTAGCATGCGAGAGGTAGCGAGATCGATGCTCGCATTCTCCAAATGATTTAGCCTTTCATTTCATTTGTAGATACCCTTCACAGTCCAAATGTTTTAATCTTTCATTTTATTTGTATATACCCTTCACAGTTACAAATAGTTTTTTGTCATGCAACATATAAAAATATTTAATCAGACTTAGCTAATTATGACAACTACTCACACCATTTTAAAAGAGAGACACCTTATAATATGTTAGAAAATGATCTCCCAATGCCATTTTTTTAACTAGTCTTTCATCAATGGGGAATTAGCTTAGATGGTAGAGTGTTTAGCATGCGAGAGGTAGCGAGATCGATGCTCGCATTCTCCAAATGTTTTATACTTTCATTTCATTTGTAGATACCCTTCAAAGTCCAAATGTTTTAATCTTTCACTTTATTTGTATATACCCTTCACAGTTACAAATAGTTTTTTGTCATGCAACATATAAAAATATTTAGTCAGACTTAGCTAATTATGCCAACTACTCACACCATTTTAAAAGAGAGACACCTTATAATATGTTAGTAAATAATCTCCCAATGCCATTTTTTTGAAGTTTTTATTCATCAATGGGGAATTAGCTCAGATGGTAGAGCGCTCGCTTAGCATGCGAGAGGTAGCAAGATCGATGCTCGCATTCTCCAACTGTTTTATCCTTTCTTTAATTTGTAGATACCCTTCAAAGTCCAAATGTTTTAATCTTTCATTTTATTTGTATATACCCTTCACAGTTACAAATAGTTTTTTGTCATGCAACATATAAAAATATTCAGTCAGACTTAGCTAATTATGCCAACTACTCACACCATTTTAAAGGAGATACACCTTATAATATGTTAGTAAATCATCTCCCAATGCCATTTTTTTAAAGAAGTCATTCATCAATGGGGAATTAGCTCAGATGGTAGAGCGCTCGCTTAGCATGCGAGAGGTAGCGAGATCGATGCTCGCATTCTCCAAATGTTTTATCCTTTCATTTCATTTGTAGATACCCTTCACAGTCCAAATGTTTTAATCTATCATTTTATTTGTATATACCCTTCACAGTTACAAATAGTTTTTTGTCATGCAACATATAAAAATATTTAGTCAGACTTAGCTAATTATGACAACTACTCACACCATTTTAAAAGAGAGACACCTTATAATATGTTAGTAAATCATCTCCCAATGCCATTTTTTTTGAAGTTGTCATTCATCAATGGGGAATTAGCTCAGACGGTAGAGCGCTCACTTAGCATGCGAGAGGTAGCGAGATCGATGCTCGCATTCTCCAAATGGTTTAGCCTTTCATTTCATTTGTAGATACCCTTCACAGTCCAAATCTTTTAATCTTTCATTTTATTTGTATTCACAGTTACAAATAGTTTTTTGTCATGCAACATATAAAAATATTCAGTCAGACTTAGCTAATTATGCCAACTACTCACACCATTTTAAAGGAGATACACCTTATAATATGTTAGTAAATCATCTCCCAATGCCATTTTTTTTAAAGAAGTCATTCATCAATGGGGAATTAGCTCAGATGGTAGAGCGCTCGCTTAGCATGCGAGAGGTAGCGAGAACGATGCTCGCATTCTCCAAATGTTTTATCCTTTCATTTCATTTGTAGATACCCTTCAAAGTCCAAATGTTTTAATCTTTCATTTTATTTGTATATACCCTTCACAGTTACAAATAGTTTTTTGTCATGCAACATATAAAAATATTTAGTCAGACTTAGCTAATTATGACAACTACTCACACCATTTTAAAAGAGAGACACCTTATAATATGTTAGTAAATCATCTCCCAATGCCATTTTTTTTGAAGTTGTCATTTATCAATGGGGAATTAGCTCAGCCGGTAGAGCGCTCACTTAGCATGCGAGAGGTAGCGAGATCGATGCTCGCATTCTCCAAATGATTTAGCCTTTCATTTCATTTGTAGATACCCTTCACAGTCCAAATCTTTTAATCTTTCATTTTATTTGTATTCACAGTTACAAATAGTTTTTTGTCATGCAACATATAAAAATATTCAGTCAGACTTAGCTAATTATGCCAACTACTCACACCATTTTAAAGGAGATACACCTTATAATATGTTAGTAAATCATCTCCCAATGCCATTTTTTTAAAGAAGTCATTCATCATTGGGGAATTAGCTCAGATGGTAGAGCGCTCGCTTAGCATGCGAGATGTAGCGAGAACGATGCTCGCATTCTCCAAATGTTTTATCCTTTCATTTCATTTGTAGATACCCTTCAAAGTCCAAATGTTTTAATCTTTCATTTTATTTGTATATACCCTTCACAGTTACAAATAGTTTTTTGTCATGCAACATATAAAAATATTTAGTCAGACTTAGCTAATTATGACAACTACTCACACCATTTTAAAAGAGAGACACCTTATAATATGTTAGTAAATCATCTCCCAATGCCATTTTTTTTTAAGTTGTCATTCATCAATGGGGAATTAGCTCAGATGGTAGAGCGCTCGCTTAGCATGCGAGAGGTAGCGAGATCGATGCTCGCATTCTCCAAATGATTTAGCCTTTCATTTCATTTGTAGATACCCTTCACAGTCCAAATGTTTTAATCTTTCATTTTATTTGTATATACCCTTCACAGTTACAAATAGTTTTTTGTATTCACAGTTACAAATAGTTTTTTGTCATGCAACATATAAAAATATTTAGTCAGACTTAGCTAATTATGCCAACTACTCAAACCATTTTAAAGGAGAGACACCTTATAATATGTTAGTAAATCATCTCCCAATGCCATTTTTTTGAAGTTGTCATTCATCAATGGGGAATTAGCTCAGATGGTAGAGCGCTCGCTTAGCATGTGAGAGGTAGCGAGATTGATGCTCTCAATTTCCAAATGTTTTATCCTTTCATTTCATTTGTAGATACCCTACACAGTCCAAATGTTTTAATCTTTCATTTTATTTGTATTCACAGTTACAAATAGTTTTTTGTCATGCAACATATAAAAATATTTAGTCAGACTTAGCTAATTATGCCAACTACTCAAACCATTTTAAAGGAGAGACACCTTATAATATGTTAGTAAATCATCTCCCAATGCCATTTTTTTGAAGTAGTCATTCATCAATGGGGAATTAGCTCAGATGGTAGAGCGCTCGCTTAGCATGCGAGAGGTAGCGAGATCGATGCTCGCATTCTCCAAATGTTTTATCCTTTCATTTCATTTGTAGATACCCTTCAAAGTCCAAATGTTTTAATCTTTCATTTTATTTGTATTCACAGTTACAAATAGTTTTTTGTCATGCAACATATAAAAATATTTAGTCAGACTTAGCAAAATTATGCCAACTACTCACACCATTTTAAAGGAGAGACACCTTATAATATGTTAGTAAATGATCTCCCAATGCCTTTTTTTGAAGTAGTCATTCATCAATGGGGAATTAGCTCAGATGGTAGAGCGCTCGCTTAGCATGCGAGAGGTAGCGAGATCGATGCTCGCATTCTCCAAATGTTTTATCCTTTCATTTCATTTGTAGATACCCTTCAAAGTCCAAATGTTTTAATCTTTCATTTTATTTGTATTCACAGTTACAAATAGTTTTTTGTCATGCAACATATAAAAATATTTAGTCAGACTTAGCAAAATTATGCCAACTACTCACACCATTTTAAAGGAGAGACACCTTATAATATGTTAGTAAATGATCTCCCAATGCCTTTTTTTGAAGTAGTCATTAATCAATGGGAAATTAGCTCAGATGGTAGAGCGCTCGCTTAACATGCGAGAGGTAGCGAGATCGATGCTCGCATTCTCCAAATGTTTTATCCTTTCATTTCATTTGTAGATACCCTTCAAAGTCCAAATCTTTTAATCTTTCATTTTATTTGTATTCACAGTTACAAATAGTTTTTTGTCATGCAACATATAAAAATATTTAGTCAGACTTAGCTAATTATGCCAACTCTTCACACCATTTTAAAGGAGAGACACCTTATAATATGTTAGTAAATGATCTCCCAATGCCTTTTTTTGAAAGAGTCATTCATCAATGGGGAATTAGCTCAGATGGTAGAGCGCTCGCTTAGCATGCAAGAGGTAGCGAGATCGATGCTCGCATTCTCCAAATGTTTTATCCTTTCATTTCATTTGTAGATACCCTTCACAGTCCAAATCTTTTAATCTTTCATTTTATTTGTATATACCCTTCACAGTTACAAATAATTTTTTGTCATGCAACATATAAAAATATTTAGTCAGACTTAGCTAATTATGACTAGTACTCACACCATTTTAAAAGAGAGACACCTTATAATATGTTAGTAAATGATCTCCCAATGCCTTTTTTTGAAGTAGTCATTCATCAATGGGGAATTAGCTCAGATGGTAGAGCGCTCGCTTAGCATGCGAGAAGTAGCGAGATCGATGCTCGCATTCTCCAAATGTTTTATCCTTTCATTTCATTTGTAGATACCCTTCAAAGTCCAAATGTTTTAATTTTTCATTTTATTTGTATATACCCTTCACAGTTACAAATAGTTTTTTGTCATGCAACATATAAAAATATGTAGTCAGACGCAGCTAATTATGACAACTACTCACACCATTTTAAAAGAGAGACACCTTATAATATGTTAGTAAATCATCTCCCAATGCCATTTTTTTGAACTTGTCATTCATCAATGGGGAATTAGCTCAGATGGTAGAGCGCTCGCTTAGCATGCGAGAGGTAGCGAGATTGATGCTCTCAATTTCCAAATGTTTTATCCTTTCATTTCATTTGTAGATACCCTACACAGTCCAAATGTTTTAATCTTTCATTTTATTTGTATTCACAGTTACAAATAGTTTTTTGTCATGCAACATATAAAAATATTTAGTCAGACTTAGCTAATTATGCCAACTACTCACACCATTTTAAAGGAGAGACACCTTATAATATGTTAGTAAATGATCTCCCAATGCCTTTTTTTGAAGTAGTCATTCATCAATGGGGAATTAGCTCAGATGGTAGAGCGCTCGCTTATCATGCGAGAGGTAGCGAGATCGATGCTCGCATTCTCCAAATGTTTTATCCTTTCATTTCATTTGTAGATACCCTTCAAAGTCCAAATGTTTTAATCTTTCATTTTATTTGTATATACCCTTCACAGTTACAAATAGTTTTTTGTCATGCAACATATAAAAATATTCAGTCAGACTTAGCTAATTATGCCAACTACTCACACCATTTTAAAGGAGATACACCTTATAATATGTTAGTAAATCATCTCCCAATGCCATTTTTTTAAAGAAGTCATTCATCAATGGGGAATTAGCTCAGATGGTAGAGCGCTCGCTTAGCATGCGAGAGGTAGCGAGATCGATGCTCGCAGTCTCCAAATGTTTTATCCTTTCATTTCATTTGTAGATACCCTTCAAAGTCCAAATGTTTTAATCTTTCATTTTATTTGTATATACCCTTCACAGTTACAAATAGTTTTTTGTCATGCAACATATAAAAATATTTAGTCAGACTTAGCTAATTATGACTAGTACTCACACCATTTTAAAAGAGAGACACCTTATAATATGTTAGTAAATCATCTCCCAATGCCTTTTTTTGAACTTGTCATTCATCAATGGGGAATTAGCTCAGATGGTAGCGCGCTCGCTTAGCATGCGGGAGGTAGCGAGATCGATGTTCGCATTCTCCAAATGATTTAGCCTTTCATTTCATTTGTAGATACCCTTCACAGTCCAAATCTTTTAATCTTTCATTTTATTTGTATATACCCTTCACAGTTACAAATAATTTTTTGTCATGCAACATATAAAAATATTTAGTCAGACTTAGCTAATTATGACTAGTACTCACACCATTTTAAAAGAGAGACACCTTATAATATGTTAGTAAATGATCTCCCAATGCCTTTTTTTGAAGTATTCATTCATCAATGGGGAATTAGCTCAGATGGTAGAGCGCTCGCTTAGCATGCGAGAGGTAGCGAGATCGATGCTCGCATTCTCCAAATGTTTTATCCTTTCATTTCATTTGTAGATACCCTTCAAAGTCCAAATGTTTTAATCTTTCATTTTATTTGTATATACCCTTCACAGTTACAAATAGTTTTTTGTCATGCAACATATAAAAATATGTAGTCAGACTTAGCTAATTATGACAACTACTCACACCATTTTAAAAGAGAGACACCTTATAATATGTTAGTAAATCATCTCCCAATGCCATTTTTTTGAAGTTGTCATTCATCAATGGGGAATTAGCTCAGATGGTAGAGCGCTCGCTTAGCATGCGAGAGGTAGCGAGATTGATGCTCTCAATTTCCAAATGTTTTATCCTTTCATTTCATTTGTAGATACCCTACACAGTCCAAATGTTTTAATCTTTCATTTTATTTGTATTCACAGTTACAAATAGTTTTTTGTCATGCAACATATAAAAATATTTAGTCAGACTTAGCTAATTATGCCAACTACTCACACCATTTTAAAGGAGAGACACCTTATAATATGTTAGTAAATGATCTCCCAATGCCTTTTTTTGAAGTAGTCATTCATCAATGGGGATTTAGCTCAGATGGTAGAGCGCTCGCTTAGCATGCGAGAGGTAGCGAGATTGATGCTCTCAATTTCCAAATGTTTTATCCTTTCATTTCATTTGTAGATACCCTACACAGTCCAAATGTTTTAATATTTCATTTTATTTGTATTCACAGTTACAAATAGTTTTTTGTCATGCAACATATAAAAATATTTAGTCAGACTTAGCTAATTATGACAACTACTCACACCATTTTAAAGGAGAGACACCTTATAATATGTTAGTAAATGATCTCCCAATGCCTTTTTTTGAAGTAATCATTCATCAATGGGGAATTAGCTCAGATGGTAGAGCGCTCGCTTAGCATGCGAGAGGTAGCGAGATCGATGCTCGCATTCTCCAAATGTTTTATCCTTTCATTTCATTTGTAGATACCCTTCATAGTCCAAATCTTTTAATCTTTCATTTTATTTGTAAATACCCTTCACAGTTACAAATAATTTTTTGTCATGCAACATATAGAAATATTTAGTCAGACTTAGCTAATTATGACTAGTACTCACACCATTTTAAAAGAGAGACACCTTATAATATGTTAGTAAATCATCTCCCAATGCCATTTTTTTGAAGTAGTCATTCATCAATGGGGAATTAGCTCAGATGGTAGAGCGCTCGCTTAGCATGCGAGAGGTAGCAAGATCGATGCTCGCATTCTCCAAATGTTTTATCCTTTCATTTCATTTGTAGATACCCTTCAAAGTCCAAATGTTTTAATCTTTCATTTTATTTGTATATACCCTTCACAGTTACAAATAGTTTTTTGTCATGCAACATATAAAATATTTAATCAGACTTAGCTAATTATGACAACTACTCACACCATTTTAAAAGAGAGACACCTTATAATATGTTAGAAAATGATCTCCCAATGCCATTTTTTGAACTAGTCTTTCATCAATGGGGAATTAGCTCAGATGGTAGAGCGCTCGCTTAGCATGCGAGAGGTAGCAAGATCGATGCTCGCATTCTCCAACTGTTTTATCCTTTCATTTCATTTGTAGATACCATTCAAAGTCCAAATGTTTTAATCTTTCATTTTATTTGTATATACCCTTCACAGTTACAAATAGTTTTTTGTCATGCAACATATAAAAATATTCAGTCAGACTTAGCTAATTATGCCAACTACTCACACCATTTTAAAGGAGATACACCTTATAATATGTTAGTAAATCATCTCCCAATGAAATTTTTTTAAAGAAGTCATTCATCAATGGGGAATTAGCTCAGATGTTAGAGCGCTCGCTTAGCATGCGAGAGGTAGCGAGATCGATGCTCGCATTCTCCAAATGTTTTATCCTTTCATTTCATTTGTAGATACCCTTCACAGTCCAAATTTTTGAATCTTTCATTTTATTTGTGTATACCCTTCACAGTTACACATAGTTTTTTTGTCATGCAACATATAAAAATATTTAGTCAGACTTAGCTAATTATGACAACTACTCACACCATTTTAAAAGAGAGACACCTTATAATATGTTAGTAAATCATCTCCCAATGCCTTTTATTTGAACTTGTCTTTCATCAATGGGGAATTAGCTCAGATGGTAGAGCGCTCGCTTAGCATGCGAGAGGTAGCGAGATCGATGCTCGCATTCTCCAAATGTTTTATCCTTTCATTTCATTTGTAGATACCCTTCACAGTCCAAATGTTTTAATCTATCATTTTATTTGTATATACCCTTCACAGTTACAAATAGTTTTTTGTCATGCAACATATAAAAATATTTAGTCAGACTTAGCTAATTATGACAACTACTCACATCATTTTAAAGGAGAGACACCTTATAATATGTTAGTAAATCATCTCCCAATGCCATTTTTTTGAAGAAGTCATTCATCAAGGGGGCATTAGCTCAGATGGTAGAGCGCTCGCTTAGCATGCGAGAGGTAGCGAGATCGATGCTCGCATTCTCCAAATGTTTTATCCTTTCATTTCATTTGTAGATACCCTTCAAAGTCCAAATGTTTTAATCTTTCATTTTATTTGTATTCACAGTTACAAATAGTTTTTTGTCATGCAACATATAAAAATATTTAGTCAGACTTAGCTAATTATGCCAACTACTCACACCATTTTAAAGGAGATACACCTTATAATATGTTAGTAAATCATCTCCCAATGCCATTTATTTGAAGAAGTCATTCATCAAGGGGGCATTAGCTCAGATGGTAGAGCGCTCGCTTAGCATGCGAGAGGTAGCGAGATCGATGCTCGCATTCTCCAAATGTTTTATCCTTTCATTTCATTTGTAGATACCCTTCACAGTCCAAATGTTTTAATCTATCATTTTATTTGTATATACCCTTCACAGTTACAAATAGTTTTTTGTCATGCAACATATAAAAATATTTAGTCAGACTTAGCTAATTATGCCAACTACTCACACCATTTTAAAGGAGAGACACCTTATAATATGTTAGTAAATCGTCTCCCAATGCCATTTTTTTGAAGTAGTCATTCATCAATGGGGAATTAGCTCAGATGGTAGAGCGCTCGCTTAGCATGCGAGAGGTAGCGAGATCTATGCTCGCATTCTACAAATGTTTTATCCTTTCATTTCATTTGTAGATACCCTTCAAAGTCCAAATGTTTTAATCTTTCACTTTATTTGTATATACCCTTCACAGTTACAAATAGTTTTTTGTCATGCAACATATAAAAATATTCAGTCAGACTTAGCTAATTATGCCAACTACTCACACCATTTTAAAGGAGATACACCTTATAATATGTTAGTAAATCATCTCCCAATGCCATTTTTTTAAAAGAAGTCAATCTTCAATGGGGAATTAGCTCAGATGGTAGAGCGCTCGCTTAGCATGCGAGAGGTAGCGAGATCGATGCTCGCATTCTCCAAATGTTTTATCCTTTCATTTCATTTGTAGATACCCTTCACAGTCCAAATGTTTTAATCTATCATTTTATTTGTATATACCCTTCACAGTTACAAATAGTTTTTTGTCATGCAACATATAAAAATATTTAGTCAGACTTAGCTAATTATGACAACTACTCACACCATTTTAAAAGAGACACCTTATAATATGTTAGTAAATCATCTCCCAATGCCATTTTTTTTGAAGTTGTCATTCATCAATGGGGAATTAGCTCAGATGTTAGAGCACTCGCTTAGCATGCGAGAGGTAGCGAGATCGATGCTCGCATTCTCCAAATGATTTAGCCTTTCATTTCATTTGTAGATACCCTTCACAGTCCAAATGTTTTAATCTTTCATTTTATTTGTATATACCCTTCACAGTTACAAATAGTTTTTTGTCATGCAACATATAAAAATATTTAATCAGACTTAGCTAATTATGACAACTACTCACACCATTTTAAAAGAGAGACACCTTATAATATGTTAGAAAATGATCTCCCAATGCCATTTTTTGAACTAGTCTTTCATCAATGGGGAATTAGCTCAGATGGTAGAGCGTTTAGCATGCGAGAGGTAGCGAGATCGATGCTCGCATTCTCCAAATGTTTTATCCTTTCATTTCATTTGTAGATACGCTTCAAAGTCCAAATGTTTTAATCTTTCACTTTATTTGTATATACCCTTCACAGTTACAAATAGTTTTTTGTCATGCAACATATAAAAATATTTAGTCAGACTTAGCTAATTATGCCAACTACTCACACCATTTTAAAAGAGAGACACCTTATAATATGTTAGTAAATCATCTCCCAATGCCATTTTTTTGAAGTTTTTATTCATCAATGGGGAATTAGCTCAGATGGTAAAGTGCTCGCTTAGCATGCGAGAGGTAGCGAGATCGATGCTCGCATTCTCCAAATGATATAGCCTTTCATTTCATTTATAGATACCCTTCACAGTCCAAATTTTTGAATCTTTCATTTTATTTGTGTATACCCTTCACAGTTACACATAGTTTTTTTGTCATGCAACATATAAAAATATTTAGTCAGACTTAGCTAATTATGACAACTACTCACACCATTTTAAAAGAGAGACACCTTATAATATGTTAGTAAATCATCTCCCAATGCCTTTTATTTGAACTTGTCTTTCATCAATGGGGAATTAGCTCAGATGGTAGAGCGCTCGCTTAGCATGCGAGAGGTAGCGAGATCGATGCTCGCATTCTCCAAATGTTTTATCCTTTCATTTCATTTGTAGATACCCTTCACAGTCCAAATGTTTTAATCTATCATTTTATTTGTATATACCCTTCACAGTTACAAATAGTTTTTTGTCATGCAACATATAAAAATATTTAGTCAGACTTAGCTAATTATGACAACTACTCACATCATTTTAAAGGAGAGACACCTTATAATATGTTAGTAAATCATCTCCCAATGCCATTTTTTTGAAGAAGTCATTCATCAAGGGGGCATTAGCTCAGATGGTAGAGCGCTCGCTTAGCATGCGAGAGGTAGCGAGATCGATGCTCGCATTCTCCAAATGTTTTATCCTTTCATTTCATTTGTAGATACCCTTCAAAGTCCAAATGTTTTAATCTTTCATTTTATTTGTATTCACAGTTACAAATAGTTTTTTGTCATGCAACATATAAAAATATTTAGTCAGACTTAGCTAATTATGCCAACTACTCACACCATTTTAAAGGAGATACACCTTATAATATGTTAGTAAATCATCTCCCAATGCCATTTATTTGAAGAAGTCATTCATCAAGGGGGCATTAGCTCAGATGGTAGAGCGCTCGCTTAGCATGCGAGAGGTAGCGAGATCGATGCTCGCATTCTCCAAATGTTTTATCCTTTCATTTCATTTGTAGATACCCTTCACAGTCCAAATGTTTTAATCTATCATTTTATTTGTATATACCCTTCACAGTTACAAATAGTTTTTTGTCATGCAACATATAAAAATATTTAGTCAGACTTAGCTAATTATGCCAACTACTCACACCATTTTAAAGGAGAGACACCTTATAATATGTTAGTAAATCGTCTCCCAATGCCATTTTTTTGAAGTAGTCATTCATCAATGGGGAATTAGCTCAGATGGTAGAGCGCTCGCTTAGCATGCGAGAGGTAGCGAGATCTATGCTCGCATTCTACAAATGTTTTATCCTTTCATTTCATTTGTAGATACCCTTCAAAGTCCAAATGTTTTAATCTTTCACTTTATTTGTATATACCCTTCACAGTTACAAATAGTTTTTTGTCATGCAACATATAAAAATATTCAGTCAGACTTAGCTAATTATGCCAACTACTCACACCATTTTAAAGGAGATACACCTTATAATATGTTAGTAAATCATCTCCCAATGCCATTTTTTTAAAAGAAGTCAATCTTCAATGGGGAATTAGCTCAGATGGTAGAGCGCTCGCTTAGCATGCGAGAGGTAGCGAGATCGATGCTCGCATTCTCCAAATGTTTTATCCTTTCATTTCATTTGTAGATACCCTTCACAGTCCAAATGTTTTAATCTATCATTTTATTTGTATATACCCTTCACAGTTACAAATAGTTTTTTGTCATGCAACATATAAAAATATTTAGTCAGACTTAGCTAATTATGACAACTACTCACACCATTTTAAAAGAGACACCTTATAATATGTTAGTAAATCATCTCCCAATGCCATTTTTTTTGAAGTTGTCATTCATCAATGGGGAATTAGCTCAGATGTTAGAGCACTCGCTTAGCATGCGAGAGGTAGCGAGATCGATGCTCGCATTCTCCAAATGATTTAGCCTTTCATTTCATTTGTAGATACCCTTCACAGTCCAAATGTTTTAATCTTTCATTTTATTTGTATATACCCTTCACAGTTACAAATAGTTTTTTGTCATGCAACATATAAAAATATTTAATCAGACTTAGCTAATTATGACAACTACTCACACCATTTTAAAAGAGAGACACCTTATAATATGTTAGAAAATGATCTTCCAATGCCATTTTTTGAACTAGTCTTTCATCAATGGGGAATTAGCTCAGATGGTAGAGCGTTTAGCATGCGAGAGGTAGCGAGATCGATGCTCGCATTCTCCAAATGTTTTATCCTTTCATTTCATTTGTAGATACCCTTCAAAGTCCAAATGTTTTAATCTTTCACTTTATTTGTATATACCCTTCACAGTTACAAATAGTTTTTTGTCATGCAACATATAAAAATATTTAGTCAGACTTAGCTAATTATGCCAACTACTCACACCATTTTAAAAGAGAGACACCTTATAATATGTTAGTAAATCATCTCCCAATGCCATTTTTTTGAAGTTTTTATTCATCAATGGGGAATTAGCTCAGATGGTAAAGTGCTCGCTTAGCATGCGAGAGGTAGCGAGATCGATGCTCGCATTCTCCAAATGATATAGCCTTTCATTTCATTTATAGATACCCTTCACAGTCCAAATTTTTGAATCTTTCATTTTATTTGTGTATACCCTTCACAGTTACACATAGTTTTTTTGTCATGCAACATATAAAAATATTTAGTCAGACTTAGCTAATTATGACAACTACTCACACCATTTTAAAAGAGAGACACCTTATAATATGTTAGTAAATCATCTCCCAATGCCTTTTATTTGAACTTGTCTTTCATCAATGGGGAATTATCTCAGATGGTAGAGCGCTCGCTTAGCATGCGAGAGGTAGCGAGATCGATGCTCGCATTCTCCAAATGTTTTATCCTTTCATTTCATTTGTAGATACCCTTCACAGTCCAAATGTTTTAATCTATCATTTTATTTGTATATACCCTTCACAGTTACAAATAGTTTTTTGTCATGCAACATATAAAAATATTTAGTCAGACTTAGCTAATTATGACAACTACTTACACCATTTTAAAAGAGACACCTTATAATATGTTAGTAAATCATCTCCCAATGCCATTTTTTTTGAAGTTGTCATTCATCAATGGGGAATTAGCTCAGATGTTAGAGCACTCGCTTAGCATGCGAGAGGTAGCGAGATCGATGCTCGCATTCTCCAAATGATTTAGCCTTTCATTTCATTTGTAGATACCCTTCACAGTCCAAATGTTTTAATCTTTCATTTTATTTGTATATACCCTTCACAGTTACAAATAGTTTTTTGTCATGCAACATATAAAAATATTTAATCAGACTTAGCTAATTATGACAACTACTCACACCATTTTAAAAGAGAGACACCTTATAATATGTTAGAAAATGATCTTCCAATGCCATTTTTTGAACTAGTCTTTCATCAATGGGGAATTAGCTCAGATGGTAGAGCGTTTAGCATGCGAGAGGTAGCGAGATCGATGCTCGCATTCTCCAAATGTTTTATCCTTTCATTTCATTTGTAGATACCCTTCAAAGTCCAAATGTTTTAATCTTTCACTTTATTTGTATATACCCTTCACAGTTACAAATAGTTTTTTGTCATGCAACATATAAAAATATTTAGTCAGACTTAGCTAATTATGCCAACTACTCACACCATTTTAAAAGAGAGACACCTTATAATATGTTAGTAAATCATCTCCCAATGCCATTTTTTTGAAGTTTTTATTCATCAATGGGGAATTAGCTCAGATGGTAAAGTGCTCGCTTAGCATGCGAGAGGTAGCGAGATCGATGCTCGCATTCTCCAAATGATATAGCCTTTCATTTCATTTATAGATACCCTTCACAGTCCAAATTTTTGAATCTTTCATTTTATTTGTGTATACCCTTCACAGTTACACATAGTTTTTTTGTCATGCAACATATAAAAATATTTAGTCAGACTTAGCTAATTATGACAACTACTCACACCATTTTAAAAGAGAGACACCTTATAATATGTTAGTAAATCATCTCCCAATGCCTTTTATTTGAACTTGTCTTTCATCAATGGGGAATTATCTCAGATGGTAGAGCGCTCGCTTAGCATGCGAGAGGTAGCGAGATCGATGCTCGCATTCTCCAAATGTTTTATCCTTTCATTTCATTTGTAGATACCCTTCACAGTCCAAATGTTTTAATCTTTCATTTTATTTGTATATACCCTTCACAGTTACAAATAGTTTTTTGTCATGCAACATATAAATATATTTAATCAGACTTAGCTAATTATGACAACTACTCACACCATTTTAAAAGAGAGACACCTTATAATATGTTAGAAAATGATCTCCCAATGCCATTTTTTGAACTAGTCTTTCATCAATGGGGAATTAGCTTAGATGGTAGAGTGTTTAGCATGCGAGAGGTAGCGAGATCGATGCTCGCATTCTCCAAATGTTTTATCCTTTCATTTCATTTGTAGATACCCTTCAAAGTCCAAATGTTTTAATCTTTCACTTTATTTGTATATACCCTTCACAGTTACAAATAGTTTTTTGTCATGCAACATATAAAAATATTTAGTCAGACTTAGCTAATTATGCCAACTACTCACACCATTTTAAAAGAGAGACACCTTATAATATGTTAGTAAATCATCTCCCAATGCCATTTTTTTGAAGTTTTTATTCATCAATGGGGAATTAGCTCAGATGGTAGAGCGCTCGCTTAGCATGCGAGAGGTAGCGAGATCGATGCTCGCATTCTCCAAATGATTTAGCCTTTCATTTCATTTGTAGATACCCTTCACAGTCCAAATTTTTGAATCTTTCATTTTATTTGTGTATACCCTTCACAGTTACACATAGTTTTTTTGTCATGCAACATATAAAAATATTTAGTCAGACTTAGCTAATTATGACATCTACTCACACCATTTTAAAAGAGAGACACCTTATAATATGTTAGTAAATGATCTCCCAATGCCTTTCATTTGAACTTGTCATTCATCAATGGGGAATTAGCTCAGATGGTAGAGCGCTCGCTTAGCATGCGAGAGGTAGCAAGATCGTTGCTCGCATTCTCCAAATGTTTTATCCTTTCATTTCATTTGTAGATACCCTTCAAAGTCCAAATGTTTTAATCTTTCATTTTTATTTGTATATACCCTTCACAGTTACAAATAGTTTTTTGTCATGCAACATATAAAAATATTCAGTCAGACTTAGCTAATTATGCCAACTACTCACACCATTTTAAAGGAGATACACCTTATAATATGTTAGTAAATCATCTCCCAATGCCATTTTTTTAAAGACGTCATTCATCAATGGGGAATTAGCTCAGATGGTAGAGCGCTCGCTTAGCATGCGAGAGGTAGCGAGATCGATGCTCGCATTCTCCAAATGTTTTATCCTTTCATTTCATTTGTAGATACCCTTCACAGTCCAAATGTTTTAATCTATCATTTTATTTGTATATACCCTTCACAGTTACAAATAGTTTTTTGTCATGCAACATATAAAAATATTTAGTCAGACTTAGCTAATTATGACAACTACTCACACCATTTTAAAAGAGAGACACCTTATAATATGTTAGTAAATAAAGATGGCATTAGCTCAGATGGTAGAGCGCTCGCTTAGCATGCGAGAGGTAGCGAGATCGATGCTCGCATTCTCCAAATGATTTAGCCTTTCATTTCATTTGTAGATACCCTTCACAGTCCAAATTTTTGAATCTTTCATTTTATTTGTGTATACCCTTCACAGTTACACATAGTTTTTTTGTCATGCAACATATAAAAATATTTAGTCAGACTTAGCTAATTATGACATCTACTCACACCATTTTAAAAGAGAGACACCTTATAATATGTTAGTAAATGATCTCCCAATGCCTTTCATTTGAACTTGTCATTCATCAATGGGGAATTAGCTCAGATGGTAGAGCGCTCGCTTAGCATGCGAGAGGTAGCAAGATCGTTGCTCGCATTCTCCAAATGTTTTATCCTTTCATTTCATTTGTAGATACCCTTCAAAGTCCAAATGTTTTAATCTTTCATTTTTATTTGTATATACCCTTCACAGTTACAAATAGTTTTTTGTCATGCAACATATAAAAATATTCAGTCAGACTTAGCTAATTATGCCAACTACTCACACCATTTTAAAGGAGATACACCTTATAATATGTTAGTAAATCATCTCCCAATGCCATTTTTTTAAAGACGTCATTCATCAATGGGGAATTAGCTCAGATGGTAGAGCGCTCGCTTAGCATGCGAGAGGTAGCGAGATCGATGCTCGCATTCTCCAAATGTTTTATCCTTTCATTTCATTTGTAGATACCCTTCACAGTCCAAATGTTTTAATCTATCATTTTATTTGTATATACCCTTCACAGTTACAAATAGTTTTTTGTCATGCAACATATAAAAATATTTAGTCAGACTTAGCTAATTATGACAACTACTCACACCATTTTAAAAGAGAGACACCTTATAATATGTTAGTAAATAAAGATGGCATTAGCTCAGATGGTAGAGCGCTCGCTTAGCATGCGAGAGGTAGCGAGATCGATGCTCGCATTCTCCAAATGTTTTATCCTTTCATTTCATTTGTAGATACCCTTCAAAGTCCAAATGTTTTAATCTTTCATTTTATTTGTATTCACAGTTACAAATAGTTTTTTGTCATGCAACATATAAAAATATTTAGTCAGACTTAGCTAATTATGCCAACTACTCACACCATTTTAAAGGAGATACACCTTATAATATGTTAGTAAATCATCTCCCAATGCCATTTATTTGAAGAAGTCATTCATCAAGGGGGCATTAGCTCAGATGGTAGAGCGCTCGCTTAGCATGCGAGAGGTAGCGAGATCGATGCTCGCATTCTCCAAATGTTTTATCCTTTCATTTCATTTGTAGATACCCTTCACAGTCCAAATGTTTTAATCTATCATTTTATTTGTATATACCCTTTACAGTTACAAATAGTTTTTTGTCATGCAACATATAAAAATATTTAGTCAGACTTAGCTAATTATGCCAACTACTCACACCATTTTAAAGGAGAGACACCTTATAATATGTTAGTAAATCATCTCCCAATGCCATTTTTTTGAAGTAGTCATTCATCAATGGGGAATTAGCTCAGATGGTAGAGCGCTCGCTTAGCATGCGAGAAGTAGCGAGATCTATGCTCGCATTCTACAAATGTTTTATCCTTTCATTTCATTTGTAGATACCCTTCAAAGTCCAAATGTTTTAATCTTTCACTTTATTTGTATATACCCTTCACAGTTACAAATAGTTTTTTGTCATGCAACATATAAAAATATTCAGTCAGACTTAGCTAATTATGCCAACTACTCACACCATTTTAAAGGAGATACACCTTATAATATGTTAGTAAATCATCTCCCAATGCCATTTTTTTAAAAGAAGTCAATCTTCAATGGGGAATTAGCTCAGATGGTAGAGCGCTCGCTTAGCATGCGAGAGGTAGCGAGATCGATGCTCGCATTCTCCAAATGTTTTATCCTTTTATTTCATTTGTAGATACCCTTCACAGTCCAAATGTTTTAATCTATCATTTTATTTGTATATACCCTTCACAGTTACAAATAGTTTTTTGTCATGCAACATATAAAAATATTTAGTCAGACTTAGCTAATTATGACAACTACTCACACCATTTTAAAAGAGACACCTTATAATATGTTAGTAAATCATCTCCCAATGCCATTTTTTTTTAAGTTGTTATTCATCAATGGGGAATTAGCTCAGATGTTAGAGCACTCGCTTAGCATGCGAGAGGTAGCGAGATCGATGCTCGCATTCTCCAAATGATTTAGCCTTTCATTTCATTTGTAGATACCCTTCACAGTCCAAATGTTTTAATCTTTCATTTTATTTGTATATACCCTTCACAGTTACAAATAGTTTTTTGTCATGCAACATATAAAAATATTTAATCAGACTTAGCTAATTATGACAACTACTCACACCATTTTAAAAGAGAGACACCTTATAATATGTTAGAAAATGATCTCCCAATGCCATTTTTTGAACTAGTCTTTCATCAATGGGGAATTAGCTCAGATGGTAGAGCGTTTAGCATGCGAGAGGTAGCGAGATCGATGCTCGCATTCTCCAAATGTTTTATCCTTTCATTTCATTTGTAGATACCCTTCAAAGTCCAAATGTTTTAATCTTTCACTTTATTTGTATATACCCTTCACAGTTACAAATAGTTTTTTGTCATGCAACATATAAAAATATTTAGTCAGACTTAGCTAATTATGCCAACTACTCACACCATTTTAAAGGAGAGACACCTTATAATATGTTAGTAAATGATCTCCCAATGCCTTTTTTTGAAGTAGTCATTCATCAATGGGGAATTAGCTCAGATGGTAAAGTGCTCGCTTAGCATGCGAGAGGTAGCGAGACCGATGCTCGCATTCTCCAAATGTTTTATCCTTTCATTTCATTTGTAGATACCCTTCACAGTCCAAATTTTTGAATCTTTCATTTTATTTGTATATACCCTTCACAGTTACAAATAATTTTTTGTCATGCAACATATAAAAATATTTAGTCAGACTTAGCTAATTATGACTAGTACTCAAACCATTTTAAAAGAGAGACACCTTATAATATGTTAGTAAATTATCTCCCAATGCCTTTTTTTGAAGCAGTCATTCATCAATGGGGAATTAGCTCAGATGGTAGAGCGCTCGCTTAGCATGCGAGAAGTAGCGAGATCGATGCTCGCATTCTCCAAATATTTTATCCTTTCATTTCATTTGTAGATACCCTTCAAAGTCCAAATGTTTTAATCTTTCATTTTATTTGTATATACCCTTCACAGTTACAAATAGTTTTTTGTCATGCAACATATAAAAATATGTAGTCAGACGTAGCTAATTATGACAACTACTCACACCATTTTAAAAGAGAGACACCTTATAATATGTTAGTAAATCATCTCCCAATGCCATTTTTTTGAACTTGTCATTCATCAATGGGGAATTAGCTCAGATGGTAGAGCGCTCGCTTAGCATGCGAGAGGTAGCGAGATTGATGCTCTCAATTTCCAAATGTTTTATCCTTTCATTTCATTTGTAGATACCCTACACAGTCCAATTTTTTTTAATCTTTCATTTTATTTGTATTCACAGTTACAAATAGTTTTTTGTCATGCAACATATAAAAATATTTAGTCAGACTTAGCTAATTATGCCAACTACTCAAACCATTTTAAAGGAGAGACACCTTATAATATGTTAGTAAATCATCTCCCAATGCCATTTTTTTGAAGTAGTCATTCATCAATGGGGAATTAGCTCAGATGGTAGAGCGCTCGCTTAGCATGCGAGAGGTAGCGAGATCGATGCTCGCATTCTCCAAATGTTTTATCCTTTCATTTCATTTGTAGATACCCTTCAAAGTCCAAATGTTTTAATCTTTCATTTTATTTGTATATACCCTTCACAGTTACAAATAGTTTTTTGTCATGCAACATATAAAAATATTTAGTCAGACTTAGCTAATTATGACAACTACTCACACCATTTTAAAAGAGACACCTTATAATATGTTAGTAAATCATCTCCCAATGCCATTTTTTTTGAAGTTGTCATTCATCAATGGGGAATTAGCTCAGATGTTAGAGCGCTCGCTTAGCATGCGAGAGGTAGCGAGATCGATGCTCGCATTCTCCAAATGATTTAGCCTTTCATTTCATTTGTAGATACCCTTCACAGTCCAAATGTTTTAATCTTTCATTTTATTTGTATATACCCTTCACAGTTACAAATAGTTTTTGTCATGCAACATATAAAAATATTTAATCAGACTTAGCTAATTATGACAACTACTCACACCATTTTAAAAGAGAGACACCTTATAATATGTTAGAAAATGATCTCCCAATGCCATTTTTTGAACTAGTCTTTCATCAATGGGGAATTAGCTCAGATGGTAGAGCGTTTAGCATGCGAGAGGTAGCGAGATCGATGCTCGCATTCTCCAAATGTTTTATCCTTTCATTTCATTTGTAGATACCCTTCAAAGTCCAAATGTTTTAATCTTTCACTTTATTTGTATATACCCTTCACAGTTACAAATTGTTTTTTGTCATGCAACATATAAAAATATTTAGTCAGACTTAGCTAATTATGCCAACTACTCACACCATTTTAAAAGAGAGACACCTTATAATATGTTAGTAAATCATCTCCCAATGCCATTTTTTTGAAGTTTTTATTCATCAATGGGGAATTAGCTCAGATGGTAAAGTGCTCGCTTAGCATGCGAGAGGTAGCGAGATCGATGCTCGCATTCTCCAAATGATATAGCCTTTCATTTCATTTGTAGATACCCTTCACAGTCCAAATTTTTGAATCTTTCATTTTATTTGTGTATACCCTTCACAGTTACACATAGTTTTTTTGTCATGCAACATATAAAAATATTTAGTCAGACTTAGCTAATTATGACAACTACTCACACCATTTTAAAAGAGAGACACCTTATAATATGTTAGTAAATCATCTCCCAATGCCATTTTTTTGAAGCAGTCATTCATCAATGGGGAATTAGCTCAGATGGTAGAGCGCTCGCTTAGCATGCGAGAGGTAGCGAGATCTATGCTCGCATTCTCCAAATGTTTTATCCTTTCATTTCATTTGTAGATACCCTTCAAAGTCCAAATGTTTTAATCTTTCACTTTATTTGTATATACCCTTCACAGTTACAAATAGTTTTTTGTCATGCAACATATAAAAATATTCAGTCAGACTTAGCTAATTATGCCAACTACTCACACCATTTTAAAGGAGATACACCTTATAATATGTTAGTAAATCATCTCCCAATGCCATTTTTTTAAAAGAAGTCAATCTTCAATGGGGAATTAGCTCAGATGGTAGAGCGCTCGCTTAGCATGCGAGAGGTAGCGAGATCGATGCTCGCATTCTCCAAATGTTTTATCCTTTCATTTCATTTGTAGATACCCTTCACAGTCCAAATGTTTTAATCTATCATTTTATTTGTATATACCCTTCACAGTTACAAATAGTTTTTTGTCATGCAACATATAAAAATATTTAGTCAGACTTAGCTAATTATGACAACTACTCACACCATTTTAAAAGAGACACCTTATAATATGTTAGTAAATCATCTCCCAATGCCATTTTTTTTGAAGTTGTCATTCATCAATGGGGAATTAGCTCAGATGTTAGAGCGCTCGCTTAGCATGCGAGAGGTAGCGAGATCGATGCTCGCATTCTCCAAATGATTTAGCCTTTCATTTCATTTGTAGATACCCTTCACAGTCCAAATGTTTTAATCTTTCATTTTATTTGTATATACCCTTCACAGTTACAAATAGTTTTTTGTCATGCAACATATAAAAATATTTAATCAGACTTAGCTAATTATGACAACTACTCACACCATTTTAAAAGAGAGACACCTTATAATATGTTAGAAAATGATCTCCCAATGCCATTTTTTGAACTAGCCTTTCATCAATGGGGAATTAGCTCAGATGGTAGAGCGTTTAGCATGCGAGAGGTAGCGAGATCGATGCTCGCATTCTCCAAATGTTTTATCCTTTCATTTCATTTGTAGATACCCTTCAAAGTCCAAATGTTTTAATCTTTCACTTTATTTGTATATACCCTTCACAGTTACAAATAGTTTTTTGTCATGCAACATATAAAAATATTTAGTCAGACTTAGCTAATTATGCCAACTACTCACACCATTTTAAAAGAGAGACACCTTATAATATGTTAGTAAATCATCTCCCAATGCCATTTTTTTGAAGTTTTTATTCATCAATGGGGAATTAGCTCAGATGGTAAAGTGCTCGCTTAGCATGCGAGAGGTAGCTAGATCGATGCTCGCATTCTCCAAATGATATAGCCTTTCATTTCATTTGTAGATACCCTTCACAGTTACACATAGTTTTTTTGTCATGCAACATATAAAAATATTTAGTCAGACTTAGCTAATTATGACAACTACTCACACCATTTTAAAAGAGAGACACCTTATAATATGTTAGTAAATCATCTCCCAATGCCTTTTATTTGAACTTGTCTTTCATCAATGGGGAATTAGCTCAGATGTTAGAGCGCTCGCTTAGCATGCGAGAGGTAGCGAGATCGATGCTCGCATTCTCCAAATGATTTAGCCTTTCATTTCATTTGTAGATACCCTTCACAGTCCAAATGTTTTAATCTTTCATTTTATTTGTATATACCCTTCACAGTTACAAATAGTTTTTTGTCATGCAACATATAAAAATATTTAATCAGACTTAGCTAATTATGACAACTACTCACACCATTTTAAAAGAGAGACACCTTATAATATGTTAGAAAATGATCTCCCAATGCCATTTTTTGAACTAGCCTTTCATCAATGGGGAATTAGCTCAGATGGTAGAGCGTTTAGCATGCGAGAGGTAGCGAGATCGATGCTCGCATTCTCCAAATGTTTTATCCTTTCATTTCATTTGTAGATACCCTTCAAAGTCCAAATGTTTTAATCTTTCACTTTATTTGTATATACCCTTCACAGTTACAAATAGTTTTTTGTCATGCAACATATAAAAATATTTAGTCAGACTTAGCTAATTATGCCAACTACTCACACCATTTTAAAAGAGAGACACCTTATAATATGTTAGTAAATCATCTCCCAATGCCATTTTTTTGAAGTTTTTATTCATCAATGGGGAATTAGCTCAGATGGTAAAGTGCTCGCTTAGCATGCGAGAGGTAGCTAGATCGATGCTCGCATTCTCCAAATGATATAGCCTTTCATTTCATTTGTAGATACCCTTCACAGTCCAAATTTTTGAATCTTTCATTTTATTTGTGTATACCCTTCACAGTTACACATAGTTTTTTTGTCATGCAACATATAAAAATATTTAGTCAGACTTAGCTAATTATGACAACTACTCACACCATTTTAAAAGAGAGACACCTTATAATATGTTAGTAAATCATCTCCCAATGCCTTTTATTTGAACTTGTCTTTCATCAATGGGGAATTAGCTCAGATGGTAGAGCGCTCGCTTAGCATGCGAGAGGTAGCGAGATCGATGCTCGCATTCTCCAAATGTTTTATCCTTTCATTTCATTTGTAGATACCCTTCAAAGTCCAAATGTTTTAATCTTTCATTTTATTTGTATATACCCTTCACAGTTACAAATAGTTTTTTGTCATGCAACATATAAAAATATTCAGTCAGACTTAGCTAATTATGCCAACTACTCACACCATTTTAAAGGAGATACACCTTATAATAGTCCCCACACGGCCTCAAACGCCGTCTAAATGGAGATATAGAGGATCCAGAGGGGGCAAACGGGTCGCCAAAAAAGAAAAAAGGCCCAACATTTCTACCCCCCCAAGGACAGGAATCATCAACCTGTCAAAGAAAGAACTATCTTCAGCAGAGAGTGCGCTACTGAATAAAGGCCTAAAATTCGCACCAGACGGCCACATTAATCATTTTGATCTTTTTATTGATTTAAATAAATTCATTAGAAATCTCACTGTGCAAAGGCATTTTTTGAAAAACCCAACCCAACAGCTAAAAGAAACTGAGCCCAAACCTATTGTGACCCCAACATCACGATTCTATCCTGTCGAATCGAGAGGCAGCCACCTTGAGATCTTCTTCGAAGCTGTTAGAGAAGACTTCAGGACAATTAAGCCCAAAAAACACTCAGTAAAAAACCTTAACCCACAGGAGAACAAAGCAATAAAAATCATAAAAAAAGATGAAAACACTGTTATAAAAATAGCCGACAAAGGGGGAGCGGTAGTATTACAAGAGAAAAAGCCAGAAAAATCCTGGATGACCAAACCACCTACAAAAAACTCCCATCAAATCCAACGATGGAATTCAAAGCAGAATTTGAGATCCTCCTAAAATCAGGTCTTCAAAATAATGCTATTTGTAAAGAGGAATATGATTATATCAATGTTAAACATCCTACCCTGGCAAACTTTTATCATATTCCGAAAGTCCACAAGGACCAAGCTGAACCCCCAGGACGCCCCATTATAGCGGGCATCAATTCGCTCACGTCTAATCTTTCCCACTACCTCGACCTCAAATTACAGCCGTATGTCCTGCAAAATATTTCACATCTGAAGGACAGTTCTTCGGTCCTGAAATTATTAAAGGGAAAGATCTGGTCTGCCAATTATTGCTGGCTAACAATTGATGTGCAGGGGCTCTACTCCTCTATTCCCCATGATAAAGGGCTACAATCTGTGGAAAACATTCTGCGCAACGATCCAGATAAAACTGAGTCAGAAATTTCATTCTTGACCGATAGTATCAAATTCATTTTAAACCACAATTTCTTTGAGTTCAATGGAGACCATTTCCTCCAAGAACAAGGGACGGCCATGGGTACAAAATTTGCCCCAGCATATGCCAACCTTCACATGAGGGCATGGGAGGAACAATTCATTTTTGACTCACAATTCAAAGACAACATAATAGTGTATAAACGCTATATTGACGATTTGCTCCTCATATGGCAGGGAGATGAGAGAAGCATTCAAGAATTTATATCGTATATCCATTCCAATGAGTTGAATTTGAAATTTACCTACAAGACCAATCCCACAACAATTGAGTACCTCGATCTAGAACTAGAAGGGAAACCGGGGGAAGAAATTCTCACACGAACCCACTTTAAAACGGTAGATGCTAACAGCTTCATCCCGGCCACCAGCTGTCATTTCCCGGCTTGGAAGAATGGTGTACCATACGCCCAATTCTTACGACTAAGAAGAAATTGCAGCGATGAAACTGATTTCTGGCGTCAATCACAGATATTGTTTGATCGCTTTATTGAAAGAGGCTACAAGTTGAAATTTGTAGAAAAAGCAAGACTAAAAGCTTTCTCTCAAGAAAGAGATGATCTACTTATAGAATCCACCAGACCAAAAAAGGAGTTTATGTGTAGACCCTTCGTCACACAGTACAACTGCGAAAATTTCCAAATCAAAAGAATCTTAGAAAAGCACTGGACCACACTGTTGCGGGATCCGATATTAGGACAACACCTTCCCTCCAAACCTAATCTCGTATATCGTCGGGCGAAGAACTTGAAATCTATTTTGGCACCAAGTAGACTAAAATCAACAATCCCAGGCTCTTCTAAAAATACTCACTTTCTAAGCAAGAAACCGGGTACTTTACCCTGCAACAAATGCATTTGCTGCCCTTTCTTGGAAAAACCTCAATTCCACCATACCTTCAAGAATGGCAAGGAATACAGAATTGCGGAAGCTGTCACTTGCAATTCAGATCATATAGTGTACAAAATTACCTGTAGCTGCAATTTGGTCTACATAGGCAAGACCATAAGACAAGCCAAGATACGCATACAAGAACACATGCGTAACATCAGAAACAAAGTAAAGGTTCACAGCTTACCCAAACATTATCTAGAGAAGCACAACTCCATCGTGACTAAAGAAAATTTCAGCTTCACCATCATTGAACGGGTACCAGTCAATCCAAGAGGAGGAAACAGAGATCAAGAGCTAATAAGAAAGGAAAGCTTTTGGATATATACCCTGGATACACTCAGCCCTAAGGGGCTTAATGAAGGGATAGACATAGTGGCATTTCTCTGAATTCAACCACTCTATTCACCCCTTTCTTTACCCTCTTCGTTCTAACTGGTTATACACACTAATGGAGTTACTCTTCATGACCGTATATAGAATAATATTTCAAAAATTGTCGTTCTATATACTGCTTGCTTGAATCTGTAAAAGAACTGTATGCTGTTGATATGATCTCGATGTAAATATGACAGTGATTAAATGATCCAAGGAAATGGGGTTATTCCAGGTTAGATGAATTAGAATTGATATCATTAACCCAAAGACCCACAAAAAGTTTAAATTTAATAAAAACCACAGATTTAATACAACCACAGACTTATATCAGTCTCATTTGATATATTACAGTCCATTATAAAATTTTTTTTCCAAAAACTAGTTAATTACCACTCATGGGAACCGAGCTAATTAATCTCCTATAGCAGGTCCATATAGGGAGCACTGAATGCACGCACCTATATTAATAATTTTAAAGACTCTCCGGCACCAAATCAAATCTCACTCCAATAATTGGTAGAATAGTATAATAACCAAAATAAGAAATAAGCTTACGGATTAAAGTTGTGATTCCCCTTTAATTAATTTAGAAAGATCTGCAGTCTAATATATGCGGCTAACAGTACATCAGGCTAATTTTCCTCCCGCAGATAACTATGGGACCGCCCACAATCTTCTCGGGTTAAGCAGAAGGTTCACAAGGAGGAATTTTTTGTCCAACCCTCCAGCGAACTTCCGCCAGCTTGTAAGTAAGGGCACAGGTAGCGATACGTCATTTCCGGGACAGTCTCGCCCGAAATTATGACATTTCCGCATTGGAAAAGAAAACACCGTTTAATCCACAGATGAATTCCCAGCAAATAGTGCGCCTTGTGTGGGACGCACGAACACATACATTTATTACTGACTAAACGGAATTTCTAATGCAGACTTTTTCATTTTCCGGCATCTGATTTAAAAAAAAAAAAAAAAAAAAGAAGATGGCCGCCGTATGGAACGCACGGCGTGACCACCCTGCGTTCCAACTATAAATTAAGCTTATTTTGTGGTACATGGCACTTTTTTTATTCTGAGATTCACAGGAACAAAAAAACATAAAGCAGATAACAGATCTTACTCAACATTGTCCACTCAATATGAGTTAAATAGGCACATTCAAACAGTTAAATTAACAGGAAAAAAAAAAAACACACAGGAAGTGATATAATCGGAGGTTTCCCATATATAGCCATCAGAGCACACAGGCTATCATTCAGCTTTTGGGATCCAAGGAGCACACATCCGGTAATCCAGATCTATGTAAGTACTACCCCACATTCTCTTTGTAGTTTTAATCACTGTCATATACTAATATTCTGAATGTATTGAAAACCAGCCATTTTTTAGCTTTTTTAGAAAAGTCTATGTTATTGGAGAAATATTGGACTGGGAAAAGGACACTACCAAGATCTATCAAGTCCAAACCGATTATCATCTTCAGCTCAAAATTGTGTTTGATTTTGGCTGTTCTTTGTAAGTAGGAAAATTTAGCAAAATAATTGTCTTGTTCACTACTTTACACAAATGACTGGACTACTTTGATAGCTGGCAATTCTGGCTTATTTTATAGTTGGCTCTATGCTATTGAAAATATCGGACTGAGGTTATATTTATCGCAGGGGAAGATATGACCCCTACCCACTGAATTTAATCGATTATTATCACCAGCTCAGAGTGCTCTTCTGGCTGCACTTGTAAGCATCCCTTCTTCACTCACGGTGTAATTAAAAATGGGAGTTTAAATATGGTCACTATACCTGTATATATTTGTTTCCTCCAGAGGTTTCTGGATTTATACTGTTCCGCTTTTTGAATGACGGATGCCTTCCGAAAAATGTATATACAAATGTTGTTCCATATGAAGGTATAGATTTATATGTTTATTTAAATCACTTCTTTCTAAAAAAATCTTATTCTATCTTAGGAAAAGAATGGGTCTCTGTTCTCTTTCTTGGTGGAGCACTTTTATATTTAAGATTAAAAATCTTTTCCCCACCTCTAAAGGTGGTCAACATAATTAAAATTCAAGTTCACAATTTATATGCCTTACCACATGTTCAGTAATGATATGTATATCACTATAATTTCACAAAAACCTCGGCCTTTTTATGGCCTACCAATTTCCACCATTATCCTCTTTTTTCATCCTTCTCTCCTCCTCTCATTCCTTCATTAGCTTAAATGTTTAGCCTTTCTTGTCATAAAATTGATTTGTGACTGTTTATATTAAATTTACAGTGTCATTCGACTGTCAAACTCTGCCTGTAAGCCCCTGATGAAGTCAATATTTTTGACGAAACGCGTTGGGCCTTTGTTTCATCACAGAAATATCATCAATTTATGAAATTGACAAACATACGCTGTAAAAGTTCTTATGTATTATATGCTGCCCAATGTTGGCATTGTGTTATTAAATTTTACTATATGTCTTTTACAATTGTGGATTAATCTCTGGTAGCGCACTCTGAACCACACATTTTCTCTATCTCTAAAACTTCAGGTCCTGTCTAACAGGGGACCTTCAGAAGTGCTGCAACCCTATAGGTGTGCGCGGTTGGGGTTCCTGTTTTTTCTTTACACCTTATAATATGTTAGTAAATCATCTCCCAATGCCATTTATTTGAAGAAGTCAAGGGGGAATTAGCTCAGATGGTAGAGCGCTCGCTTAGCATGCGAGAGGTAGCAAGATCGATGCTCGCATTCTCCAAATGTTTTATCCTTTCATTTCATTTGTAGATACCCTTCACAGTCAAAATTTTTGAATCTTTCATTTTATTTGTGTATACCCTTCACAGTTACACATAGTTTTTTTGTCATGCAACATATAAAAATATTTAGTCAGACTTAGCTAATTATGACAACTACTCACACCATTTTAAAAGAGAGACACCTTATAATATGTTAGTAAATCATCTCCCAATGCCTTTTATTTGAACTTGTCTTTCATCAATGGGGAATTAGCTCAGATGGTAGAGCGCTCGCTTAGCATGCGAGAGGTAGCGAGATCGATGCTCGCATTCTCCAAATGTTTTATCCTTTCATTTTATTTGTATATACCCTTCACAGTTACAAATAGTTTTTTGTCATGCAACATATAAAAATATTCAGTCAGACTTAGCTAATTATGCCAACTACTCACACCATTTTAAAGGAGATACACCTTATAATATGTTAGTAAATCATCTCCCAATGCCATTTTTTTTAAAGAAGTCATTCATCAATGGGGAATTAGCTCAGATGGTAGAGCGCTCGCTTAGCATGCGAGAGGTAGCGAGATCGATGCTCGCATTCTGCAAAAATGTTTTATCCTTTCATTTCATTTGTAGATACCCTTCACAGTCCAAATGTTTTAATCTATCATTTTATTTGTATATACCCTTCACAGTTACAAATAGTTTTTTGTCATGCAACATATAAAAATATTTAGTCAGACTTAGCTAATTATGACAACTACTCACACCATTTTAAAGGAGAGACACCTTATAATATGTTAGTAAATCATCTCCCAATGCCATTTTTTTGAAGAAGTCATTTATCAAGGGGGCATTAGCTCAGATGGTAGAGCGCTCGCTTAGCATGCGAGAGGTAGCGAGATCGATGCTCGCATTCTCCAAATGTTTTATCCTTTCATTTCATTTGTAGATACCCTTCAAAGTCCAAATGTTTTAATCTTTCATTTTATTTGTATTCACAGTTACAAATAGTTTTTTGTCATGCAACATATAAAAATATTTAGTCAGACTTAGCTAATTATGACAACTACTTACACCATTTTAAAGGAGAGACACCTTATAATATGTTAGTAAATCATCTCCCAATGCCATTTTTTTGAAGTAGTCATTCATCAATGGGGAATTAGCTCAGATGGTAGAGCGCTCGCTTAGCATGCGAGAGGTAGCGAGATCTATGCTCGCATTCTCCAAATGTTTTATCCTTTCATTTCATTTGTAGATACCCTTCAAAGTCCAAATGTTTTAATCTTTCATTTTATTTGTATATACCCTTCACAGTTACAAGTAGTTTTTTGTCATGCAACATATAAAAATATTTAGTCAGACTTAGCTAATTATGACAACTACTCACACCATTTTAAAAGAGAGACACCTTATAATATGTTAGAAAATGATCTCCCAATGCCATTTTTTGAACTGGTCTTTCATCAATGGGGAATTAGCTCAGATGGTAGAGCGCTCGCTTAGCATGTGAGAGGTAGCGAGATCGATGCTCGCATTCTCCAAATGTTTTATCCTTTCATTTCATTTGTAGATACCCTTCAAAGTCCAAATGTTTTAATCTTTCATATTATTTGTATATACCCTTCACAGTTACAAATAGTTTTTTGTCATGCAACATATAAAAATATTTAGTCAGACTTAGCTAATTATGACAACTACTCACACCATTTTAAAAGAGAGACACCTTATAATATGTTAGTAAATCATCTCCCAATGCCATTTTTTGAACTAGTCTTTCATCAATGGGGAATTAGCTCAGATGGTAGAGTGCTCTCTTAGCATGCGAGAGGTAGCGAGATCGATGCTTGCATTCTCCAAATGTTTTATCCTTTCATTTCATTTGTAGATACCCTTCAAAGTCCAAATGTTTTAATCTTTCATTTTATTTGTATATACCCTTCACAGTTACAAATAGTTTTTTGTCATGCAACATATAAAAATATTTAGTCAGACTTAGCTAATTATGCCAACTACTCACACCATTTTAAAAGAGAGACACCTTATAATATGTTAGTAAATCATCTCCCAATGCCATTTTTTGGAAGTTGTCATTCATCAATGGGGAATTAGCTCAGATGGTAGAGCGCTCGCTTAGCATGCGAGAGGTAGCGAGATCGATGCTCGCATTCTCCAAATGATTTAGCATTTCATTTCATTTGTAGATACCCTTCACAGTGCAAATTTTTGAACCTTTCGGTACTTATGTATTATCTGGGCTCCCATGTTAAATGCACCCCATTTTTTCATACCCCTACTATCCAACTACGCATGGAGTTGATTTTATATAGTGTGGCGAGCGCAGCGAGCCACCGTGCCCGAAGCGTGGCGAGCGCAGCGAGCCCCGCGAGGGGACGCGGTCTCACAAGAAAAACGGGAGCCCAGATATTACATAAGTACCAATCTTTCATTTTCTTTGTGTATACCCTTCACATGCTAGATTGCTATTTTGTTTTTCTCACTGAGGAACAATAAAACTTTTCCTACCCTTCACAGTTACACATAGTTTTTTTGTCATGCAACATATAAAAATATTTAGTCAGACTTAGCTAATTATGACAACTACTCACACCATTTTAAAAGAGAGACACCTTATAATATGTTAGTAAATGATCTCCCAATGCCTTTTTTTTAACTTGTCGTTCATCAATGTGAATTAGCCCAGATGGTAGAGCGCTCGCTTAGCATGCGAAATGTAGCGAGATCGATGCTCACATTCTCCAAATGTTTTATCCTTTCATTTCATTTGTAGATACCCTTTACAGTTTAAAAGTTTTAATCTTTCATTTTACTTGTATATACCCTTCACAGTTACAAATAGTGGTACTTATGTAGTAACTGGGCTGCCGATTTTTTGATTGTATGCCTTAAGTTAAGGCATACAATCAGATGCGATGCGATGCGATATCGCATCGCATCGCATCCGATATCGCATCCGATATCGGATGCGATGACCCGATTTTTCCATAGGAATCAATGTTAAAATGATTCCTATGGAAAAATGGGTCCTTTTCATACCCCTACTATCCAAGTGGGCATGGAGTTGGATATAAACCTGTGGCGAGCGTAGCGAGCCACCGAGCCCGAAGCGTGGCGAGCGAAGCGAGCCCCGCGAGGGGACGGTATTCGTCCCCTCGCGGGGCTCGCTTCGCTCGCCACGCTTCGGGCTCGGTGGCTCGCTACGCTCGCCACAGGTTTATATCCAACTCCATGCCCACTTGGATAGTAGGGGTATGAAAAGGACCCATTTTTCCCATTGAATTCCATGTTAAAATGGACTCAGTCCATTTTAACATTGATTCCTATGGAAAAATCGGGTCATCGCATCGCATCGCATCGAATCGCATGGTCGCATGCGATGCGATCTCCCGATCCGACCCGATTTAGAAATCGGCAGCCCAGTTACTACATAAGTACCCAAATAGTTTTTTGTCATGCAACATATAAAAATATTTAGTCAGACTTAGCTAATTATGACAACTACTCACACCATTTTAAAAGAGAGACACCTTATAATATGTTAGTAAATCATCTCCCAATGCCATTTTTTTGAAGTAGTCATTCATCAATGGGGAATTAGCTGAGATGGTAGAGCGCTCGCTTAGCATGCGAGAGGTAGCGAGATCGATGCTCGCATTCTCTGTTTTATCCTTTCATTTCATTTGTAGATACCCTTCAGTAGATAAGGCACACTTTTTCTTTAAACTAATTGGTTTTGACAGGTCCACGCCCCTTTTATACAGTTTGATATCAAACGTGATAGCCCGTATCACGTTTGATATGAAAGTGGTATAAATAATATTACCCCCGTATTAAAATATAATTGGTTTGATACTGTAACTTCATACACTGATATTCACTATGTCAAATAACACCACAGCTGTATAAAAATAACACCACAGCTGTATAAATTAATTTATATAGATCGCTTAATGATATCTTAACCAGCTGGAAGAATTTCTAAACATAATGCTAAAAAGTTATGGTATACAACAGATATATAATTCGTAGAACTGTAGATCTTGTTTTATATCAAATTTGATTTGTGTAGGATGTCTCGCAACGCTGATCATCAAAACAGCCAGCTGAAAGCCTGGTATTATAACGTATTAAAGCCGGGTAGTTTTTGCGGCATTGATAAATATTATAAAGCTTTGAAAAATAAATTTAAAAGATCCGATGTGAGAAAATGATTACAAGAGCAAGACGCGTACACATTGCACAAACCAGCTAGAAAAAACTATAAAAGGAATATGATATGCGTATCGGATATAAATCAACAGTGGCAATGTGATTTGGTATCGCTCATAGATCTGGCAAAGCACAATGACGGCGTAAAATATATACTAACCGTCATCGATATATTCAGTAAGAGGGCCTGGGCTGAAAGTCTGACAGCTAAGAGCGCGACGACTGTCGCTAAGGCTTTTGAAAAATTATTCCAACAGGGGGACGTACCGAGGAAACTACAAACCGATAACGGTAAAGAGTTTCTAAACAAAGTCCTAAAAAAGTTGTTAGAAAAATACGGTATACAACATTTCACAACCAATAATGATGTGAAAGCAGCCGTTATAGAACGCTTCAATAGGACGGCGAATAATACATACCGATATATAGACGTTTTACAAGCGTTCATTACCAGTTATAATAACACATACCATAGAACGATTAAGCGAGCGCCGAATGAGGTGGATGGCTCTAATGCGCTGGATGTCTTCAAGACGATATATGGCGATTACTTTAGAAGTAAGAAAACAAAAGCTTGTTTAGCGGTCGGGGACCACGTTCGTATCTCAAAATATAAGGATATATTTCAGAAAGGTTACGAACAGAGTTTTTCTGAGGAAATATTTGTAATACGCGGCGTGAACACTAAAGGGCTTAAGCCGCTTTACACGTTGGAGGATCTCTACGGGGAAGCTATAACGGGTAGTTTTTACCCCGAAGAACTTCAAAGTATACCGAAAAACTATAATAGGATTTACAAAGTGGAGAAGATTTTAAAAAATAAGACGGTTAGAGGGAGGAAATACGTATTAGTCAAGTGGCGCGGATACCCCACAAAATTTAACAGCTGGGTCGCTGCATCGGAGATAAAAGATATATAAACAAAGAGGAAGATGGATGACAAACCCTTCTACATAACATTGCCGAGTAACGCCTCAGCCGATACATTTCCACAAAATAAGATTTCTGACTATACCACAAAGCTAGCAAGGCCGATAGACTTAAGTGGAGATTGGGAAGTAGCTCTTACAGAAATACAATACCCACACACCTGGAATACACTCGATGTGCGTGATTGTGTGTTGAAAATAACAAACTGGGATGGGACGAGCGGTACAGTAACGAAGAATTATGCCAACTACTCACACCATTTTAAAAGAGAGACACCTTATAATATGTTAGTAAATCATCTCCCAATGCCATTTTTTGAAAGTTGTCATTCATCAATGGGGAATTAGCTCAGATGGTAGAGCGCTCGCTTAGCATGCGAGAGGTAGCGAGATCGATGCTCGCATTCTCCAAATGATTTAGCATTTCATTTCATTTGTAGATACCCTTCACAGTGCAAATCTTAACCAGCTGGAAGAATTTCTAAACATAATGCTAAAAAGTTATGGTATACAACAGATATATAATTCGTAGAACTGTAGATCTTGTCTTATATCAAATTTGATTTGTGTAGGATGTCTCGCAATGCTGATCATCAAAACAGCCAGCTGAAAGCCTGGTATTATAACGTATTAAAGCCGGGTAGTTTTTGCGGCATTGATAAATATTATAAAGCTTTGAAAAATAAATTTAAAAGATCCGATGTGAGAAAATGATTACAAGAGCAAGACGCGTACACATTGCACAAACCAGCTAGAAAAAACTATAAAAGGAATATGATATGCGTATCGGATATAAATCAACAGTGGCAATGTGATTTGGTATCGCTCATAGATCTGGCAAAGCACAATGACGGCGTAAAATATATACTAACCGTCATCGATATATTCAGTAAGAGGGCCTGGGCTGAAAGTCTGACAGCTAAGAGCGCGACGACTGTCGCTAAGGCTTTTGAAAAATTATTCCAACAGGGGGACGTACCGAGGAAACTACAAACCGATAACGGTAAAGAGTTTCTAAACAAAGTCCTAAAAAAGTTGTTAGAAAAATACGGTATACAACATTTCACAACCAATAATGATGTGAAAGCAGCCGTTATAGAACGCTTCAATAGGACTTTAAAAACACGAATGTGGCGATATTTCACGGCGAATAATACATACCGATATATAGACGTTTTACAAGCGTTCATTACCAGTTATAATAACACATACCATAGAACGATTAAGCGAGCGCCGAATGAGGTGGATGGCTCTAATGCGCTGGATGTCTTCAAGACGATATATGGCGATTACTTTAGAAGTAAGAAAACAAAAGCTTGTTTAGCGGTCGGGGACCACGTTCGTATCTCAAAATATAAGGATATATTTCAGAAAGGTTACGAACAGAGTTTTTCTGAGGAAATATTTGTAATACGCGGCGTGAACACTAAAGGGCTTAAGCCGCTTTACACGTTGGAGGATCTCTACGGGGAAGCTATAACGGGTAGTTTTTACCCCGAAGAACTTCAAAGTATACCGAAAAACTATAATAGGATTTACAAAGTGGAGAAGATTTTAAAAAATAAGACGGTTAGAGGGAGGAAATACGTATTAGTCAAGTGGCGCGGATACCCCACAAAATTTAACAGCTGGGTCGCTGCATCGGAGATAAAAGATATATAAACAAAGAGGAAGATGGATGACAAACCCTTCTACATAACATTGCCGAGTAACGCCTCAGCCGATACATTTCCACAAAATAAGATTTCTGACTATACCACAAAGCTAGCAAGGCCGATAGACTTAAGTGGAGATTGGGAAGTAGCTCTTACAGAAATACAATACCCACACACCTGGAATACACTCGATGTGCGTGATTGTGTGTTGAAAATAACAAAGTGGGATGGGACGAGCGGTACAGTAACGAAGGTTTGCGTTAAACCGGGGTTTTATGAAACTATCGAGGCGTTACTGGATTCTTTCAACGCTGAAATTGGCCGATATAAACTGGAAGGTTTAAAACTATGGTATGATCCGCTTGAACGAGACATATTCATCGACAATAAGGCGATGTACAACATCTCAGCCGGTCCTAAATTGTCGAGAATACTGGGGTTATACCCGAAAACTAAGTTTTTAAAACCGTGCGCCGACATCAGCGGAGGACAATATATGCTCTTTGTGTACACAGATATTATGGAACATCAGAGGGTCGGTGATAGTTATGTTCCGTTGTTGCGCACCGTTGAAATAAAGGGCCGTAACAACGAGATGGTCACTATACGGTATGAGAAGCCCGATTATGTTCCGTTGTGCAAAACGCATTTTGATACTATAGCCATAGAGATGAAGAATGATCAGAACGAAAACATGTCATTCAAGTTTGGGAAAGCGAACGTGAAACTACATTTCAGACGTCGCAAATCCGAATTTTATTAAAGACAATGGTAGCCGTTAAAAATTATGGTGACCCGGGTCTCTACGCGCAATATTATAAAACACAGGCCGGTAATGGATTACCCGGTTTTCACGGCAGCGCGTATATGTACGGGTGCGGTTTAGGCGGAATTTTTCGAAGCCTGTTCAGAAAAGCGGTACCGCTTTTCCAAAGAGGTCTGGCGATAGCAAAGCCCCACGTGAAGAATGCAGCACGCAACATCGCGAAAGACGTCATCGGACAAGCCACAGCGGCGGTTGTGAGCAAAATACACGACGCAAATCAAGCGAAGCAAGATGGATCAGGTTTAATCTATGCCAGGAAAGGGGCGGCTAAAAATAAACGGAAGCGGGCAATACGACTTCCGACATGGTGCAGACCCCTTTTAAACAAAAAACGGAGCAGACGCGGCTTAATTAAAAAAAGGAAACCGAAGCGGAGGGTCGGTGATATTTTTTAAGCATGTCTTTCATACACAATGAATCCATGGAATGCGCAAAATCTGAACTTGATCTTTTTGACGTACCACCGATGCAGACCAGCGTAGAGAAAAGCCTCTACGTCGAAGTTCAACCTTTGGCGGCATTATCCGAGACCGCGCCGCTTGAATTCTACATAGCGGCCAGCGGGGAACACTACTACGATCTGAACAACACGTTGCTGTACGTGACCTGCAAGATCGTACGGCCTGATAACACGGCTATACCTCAAGACGCCAAGGTCGCTCTTATTAATTACCCCATAGCAACTTTATTTAGCCAGGTTGATGTTACTTTGGGCGATAGGCTCATATCGCAGTCCAATAATCTTTACGCTTATAGGGCCTACATAGAGACCATACTGAATTATAGCTCAGATGCGTTATCCACAAAACACACAACTGGTTTATTCTACAAAGATGTGGCTGGAGAACACAACACCAGAACCCTGGATGGTGTAAACACTGGGTTTATAAAAAGGGCAAGAACAACGGCACAAAGTCGAACGGTTGAATTATTGGGGCCGCTACACTGCGACCTTTTTCATCAACATAAACTAATATTGAACGCCGTGGACTTGAAGATAAAACTCACCAGAAACAAAGATGCTTTCTGCTTAATGTCTGCTGAAGCGGAGGCCTTTAAAATTCAGATTGTTGCAGCATCCCTGTTTGTGAAAAGAGTTCAGGTCTCACCCGCAGTCCGGATTGGACACGCCCAGGCCTTACTGACCACCAACGCCAAATATGCGATCGATAGAGTGGGCATGAAGATCTATAGCATACCGGCTGGGAGTCGCGTATTTAATTTAGAAAATCTGTTTTTAGGCCAGGTACCAAAAACCGTTATAGCCGCTTTTGTAGATAATGAAGCGTTTTCAGGAGCCTATGACAAAAACCCTCTACGGTTTGAACATAAAAATGTAAACTTCGCATCCCTATACCTGGATGGAACACCGCATCCGGCCAAACCATTTCAACCAGACTTTGAACACAGTAATGCGGTTCGCGAGTATATGTCACTCATTCAGATCACAAATAAGCAGAAATCAGATTCGGGTATACTAATTGACCGTGAAGAGTACCTCAACGGCTACACACTATTTGCTTTTGATCTGTCGCCTGAACAGGAATGCGCGGAGCATCTGTCTCTAATCAGAACCGGAAATCTACGAGCTGAATTCCGGTTTGCAGGAGCACTAGACCGGACAGTCAACATAATAATATATGCATTATTTGATAATATCATCGAGATCAACCAGAGGCGCGATGTGTTGTATGATTATCTATAAATGAAATAATTTTTATATTTATCGTATATTTACCAATATTCATCACCCCAGCAGCGATATGAACACATTACAGATAAATTGTATACTGTACGCTAATCCGGTGACGCGCCTGTTTTTTAAAGGGACCTACCCGTGCGATATGCTACCGAGCGGTAAACTATCGCAATACCCCTGCGCGTTTGTAATCAACACACACACCAGCACCCAACCGGGGGAGCATTGGTTGGCCGTTTATTTTAACAACCAGCGCGAGTGTTACTTTTTGGACTCTTACAGATTAGAACCTGACAACCACCTATTCCCAAAGGCCATAATACATTTTTTAAACTCAAATTCAAAAAGAATTTACCACCAAAATAAGCAGTTGCAAGGTTTTACAAGTACCGTTTGTGGACAATATTGTATATACTTTATATTTTTCATGTGTAAAAATTACAAATATACAGATGTGTTGGCCCGTTTTAGTTTTGATACAAAACGTAATGATCGCTATGTATCAAACTTTGTAAGACGTCTCCCTAGAAGTCATTGTTTGAGTCGATATACGGGTAACTGTATACAGTCCTGTGTCACCAGTAACCAGCATGTGTTTGATAAAAATAATGTGTAATACAAAATTGTTTGTGTAACTTGTAACTAATGTTGTTATTGAAATGCTGTATGTACATTGCTTATGGTTACTTTCTATTAAAAAATCTTGCTTATTGAACTTTATATCGCGTGATTGCGTATTTTTGCAGACAAACTGATTAGAATCAAAGAACAAAACAGTATTTTATAAAGCATAATCATATTTTATTGGTACAGACAAAATGTATTTACAGCAAAATAATCACGAATAACACGATAAACTTTACAGTTAAAACAATACACTAAATATACATGATACAATACAAATTAAACGTAATCATACAAATTAAACACACAAAAATACATTGTATAAAAACATTATAAATTAGTTATATGTTAAAGGTTCAACCACTGCGAATCCTGAAACAGATTTACGGATCTTTTCCTCGGTAGTAAGTAGCTGTGTGGCGTTGTTAACCCGGGGGAATTTAAAACATTTATACGACTTTTTTTAATGTTGTGTATTGGGGAGGCTATATTAACATTGCCAATTTCATCATCGTAGATTTCAGCTTTTAAGCGATCTAACTGTAATCTGTTTGATGCATTACCAACTACAGTGGATGGGATATTCAACTCAGCCATAGCGTGCATAAATTCAATCCAGCCGTTAGGCATTTTATGACTCGTCACGCTGTGATTTTGCGTGATACCCCTTATCAAGTCTAACACATTGGATCCTGGCACTGCGACGCCTTTATACATAAACACACCCTTGCTGTCCCAATTCGCAACGTCTTTAGAGCGAACCATTTTACTCATTAGTATTTCACAGTTCTTTTTATACCGCGCATTAACACTGTTCAAGACATCGTGGTAAACAGCGTCGGTAGCATTGTCTTGTGTAGGATTAGTTGTGTCCTCAACAGCATTTGCACCGGGTGATAAAAGCGTTAAAGTTGACATTTCTCTATCAGTTTGTTTACTCAACACCAGGTATCTCTGTAACACAGCTGTGTAGCGTTTTGCCTTTTCATACTCTGATAAAGCATTATTATGTAGTATACTTATGATCTCAGCATCTAGGCTTTGCGTGGCTGTTTTGCGTATATCATCGCTGGTTGGTTTGTTGTTTAAACGGTCTATCTGTTGCTGGGGTACCAGATACATTTTCTCAGCGTATTCCATCACCGATTAGACAGTAGTCCGGTGATTAATGGAATAGCAAATCCTAGCAACGATCCGATAAACCCACCCGACTGTTTCACCAACCTCTTCTTTTTCCCAATGGCGCATTTCTTATTACAAAGCGATTTTATAAGGTTCCTCTTCTTTTTAAGGTAGTTCAACTGGCGCTGTGACAGGGGTATTTTACCTTTAAGCATATTGAGAGCAATCTCACATATGGCTGTCACCAAATCGTTTGAAGCGTTGGATAATATAGCGTTTCTTTGGGACGGTTTGGCTTTAATGAGGGTTTTTAAAAGGGCCCAATTACGCCTTATCCTGGTCGACATGTTCACAGCTGTTAGAAGTGATAATGAATGACTGTAGGATGCGCGGTTATAGCTATTTAGAACCCCGCTTCTTAACAACATAAGCTACTGGTGTGTCGGGCGGAAATAAACCGCTTCGTAAACGATAATCATCAAGGGCATTGTTTCTTAAATCAACCAGTAAATAACCGTATGGTGGCTCCGTAGCGGACTCATAGGCTTCAAGAAAAAAATGATATTTTGATGGGTACATTTGTCTAGCCAGAATGCTAACCTGCATTTTATCCCGGGGGTTTTTAAACAGGACCATATATTTTGTGTTTAAATGTATAGTCCTGCTCTTTCTACCTTGACAAAATATGTTTTGCACAAGGTACATGATACTGAGATTACGATGGTGCACATACTTTGTGAACGCTTTCTCAACCTCAGAATTATTACTCGCTGCATCCATCAAGTCATCTATCACCGTTAAATTAACCTTATCAGGGGGAAAAAGCTGGTCGTCGCTAAATGACTCGGGCAACCCCTCTATAAAACGCATACCAGGGTGAGCACTCAGAAGTTGGTCATATATTGGTTGCCAACAGGTGTAAAACCAAACAATATTATCAGGTACATGCATCATATGTGTGGATGTGTGTTGTATTAGCGTTTTCACAAAATACCTTTTCCCCGAATTGGATGGCCCAGCTAAAATACAGGAGAAGGGGTGTTGAAAACGGATGTCCATCTTAATAACCAAACGGTAGGGTTGTAAAATTATCCGTGAGGTTACGTTTAGTGTAAACGCACTTTTGTGTTTTCTGCAGCATACGGGTTTCAATCTGCCAGTACTTTTTCACACGTACTATACCGGGCTGCCTGGTCACAATTTTTTTCTGATCCTCGCCTTTGGGGTTTAAAGGATAATCTAAAACCAGTTCTTTCAGACTGTCAAAGTTAACGTGCTGCTCATTACAAACATTCAACGTTATACCTTTGACCTTGAGGCCTGTCTTGCCGTTGCTTAGTCGATAGCCGTATGACTTGGGGCCGGCTGAAACAAACTCTGTTATATGCGTACCAGCTGGTAGTTCGCTGGTCAATTCCCCTAGATAATCGCCTAATGGCGGATTCCAGTCACCGGGCCTGCTGACAAAAATTACAGAATCTGTATCGTGATACAGACATCTATCTTGTAATCTATCCAATAGGTTGTACAACTCGATGCGTGCGTGCGCTGTGGTAAATGCTGCTATAAATATATTTGTAGTTGAAGCACTGGTATAATGGTCTTTGGCGTATTTCCAGTTGACCATAACAGTTTCTGAGTCTATGAAGTCTAAAGCAGACACCTCATAGTGTGGTTGGAAGGCATATTCAAAAAGCTTATCAGGATCTGTCACTAGACAAGTATTGGGCATGTTGCTACGTTGACCAAATTTACCCCATAATGAGTTTAAAAACCATTTAGAAATTTGTCTTTTGGCGGGGTTGACATTTATGTGTTCGTGTCTTAAAGCTATGCCCTCATTTTTTTGATATGCGTCTATGTACTCTTTTTGTTTCACAGAGTCTGTACACCAATCGGGGTAACCAGAAGCCTCCTGTTTATCTCTGAGGTGTGTTTTAATGTAACCTGAAAACAAATCATCAGATCTCTCATCAAAATGCCACACCTCATAGATTTTACACACTTTGTACCCCTTTTCTATAGCAAGATTTATCTCCACTGTGCACCATGAACCGGTTAGGGCGCGGTTTTCTGAGTCATGAACACACGGCTCACACTGTCCAGATTCGGCGCATGTGCGACACAGCGGAAACATTAACTTACCATTCATTTTAACCGGTAAAACTGGAAAGAAAAGGCCTCGCGGAGGATTAATTTTTAATTTAACAAAACCGAAATACTTTGTGACATCATCAAAGTCCTTATAAATGATGCGTGGGTGACGTATAGGATATGTTTTGGTTTGGTTGACAAATGGGTATAGGCTAGTAAAGTCAAAATAGTGTATTTTTTCATCGCACTCTGTCTTGTGATAAAGTTTTATGGCATTAGTGCGGCCGCCATAAAGACCATCACGAGGATCCAAGGGGTCAGGGATTTCCAAACCTTTCAGAAAAACCTGTAGCTCCTCATCTGCCTCCCTCATTTTCTTCCACTCACACCCCCACATCTCCCTTATCTGAAATCCACACCGTTTAAGGAATTGTATCCTCAACTGCGTCTTGTGACGCAGTTGACCGTAGGTTGTTTTAGTCAGATTGTTTTCATCATTGGCTTTGTAGCAGGCGTCACAACCGTGATAAAAACACCCCTGGAATTCAAAAGCTGTTCGCACGCCGTTAATCACGGCGTAACCGTCCAGACTGTATCTGCCGACTTTCTTCTCACCCCCTTGTAAAGCGTGTCTTATACTCACACCTTCTTTGTGTTCTATGTACATTAACCACTGTATGGCTGGTGTTGAGTAACGCTTCTGGGTCTTGTGATAGTTATCACCCGGTACAAGAGCCAATGTGTTTGCCTGTAAATATTTACAACGATACATAGCCATACAAACCGACGCTAAAGTCGTCAGTTGGAATGGATCAACGTGACGTTTAACGGCTACATCTTTTTTCTCTGCCGCTATTACAAATTCCTGTTCTGTCATGGCTATAACGGCTGATCTGAAAGCTGCGCACCCTTTTTGCAATATTCTCACATCCTCTTTACAATATCGTATTAATTCTTTTTGAAATTTAACGACTTGTGCTTGTTTTTTTCGTACCACTCTGTAACATCAGCGGCCTCCTCAGGCATCATGTGTTGTAGGCCAAAATATCCTATTGAGGGCATGTCCCCTATGTAATTTTGGTTATCGGCTGTGTTAAAAAAATACGGGAAATGACCTTTAACACCAACAAATCCCATGGCCTTTGGAAATCTGCTCAATTTCATGGGGAGAAAGTTGAGAGAGTCGATAAACCTAATCTTCAGATCTTTTATTGTGATACACATTATATTTCCGCCATTAGAGATGAGGGATACTGTATACCGTTCTTTGATGATCTTGTTCAATACAAAATACGCATCATACCGCCCAGCGTCATGGGCTATGAATGTGTAATGCGCAAATTTTGGTTTCATGAACGTCTTTACAAAATCATCGATACAACCTTTGCCCTTAAACTCCCAGTATTTCTCACCCATTAATGTGAGAGCGTAACAGTAGTTTGGTATATGTATACCTGTCTCCTGCATACATTCAAAATCATAAAAGATGTATTTGGTGGTGGGTTCTTCCGCTTTGATGGGCTGTATGTAACACAAATGATCCGCAAACCCATCAACATATGCCTTGCAAGTAGAACACTTTAGCCCCTGACACTCATGAGACCTGCGACGGTAGAGACAACACCTGTCGCAATAAACATGTTCAAGACAGGATATTTTGCGATCTAAAGCTAAGGATTTGTGCTCCTCTAAACATTCACGCGATCTGCAAAATACCCTACAAACCGAGCATCTTAATGCGGAAACCCCATCATCAGCGCACGCTTGTCTGTGACAAGCCTTACAAAAGAAAAGACAATCGTGGCTATTCCTGCGCTCAAAAGTTCGATTACAGAAGCCACTAAAATTTCTCGCCCCGAGAATATGCTATATTAATCACCCCATAATAGTGTGAATCGTGATATAATACATACAGGGTATTATCGTAGTGCGATACTGAAGAAAAGTAATGCCAAGAACCATTATTATGATATAAAATTGTAATTTTTGTTTTTAAGTGTTTTTCAAAAACAACAACGTCGCTAAAGCTGACTGCTTTATCGATCGGTAGGTTCAAATCCTTATGAATTTGAAGCGCCCGATCGTGTATTTCAGCGTCTGTGGCATTAACTTTATCCAGAAGTTTGCAGATCGATGCCGCAAAGCACAAATAATTGTGCGTATTGTTGAAATCATACAGGTGTCTTCTGCGCCTTTCTATAATTAAGCTGTATGGAATGCGTCTCAGGCCGCGACCAGTTAGGGCCCCACCCGATCTATTTCTAAAAACAGTGATCACAAACCTTAAACCCGTGGCTAATAAGAATTCAGCGTTACTTTGAAGAGTGTTTGTAATTTGATTCAAGAAACTGACTGCGTCTAATGATTCTTGCGGCTTTCGGTGTGAGTAGATGGCGTTGTGTAAACCACCCCCCTCCAATCTTAACTGTACACGATCATTAGGATCAACACCAACCATGAATTCATCAATCATAACCTGTATAGCGTTGTGTACGGCTTCAACACCCTCTGCAAATGATGTAACTCTTTCCAAATTAACAAATTGAAAATGATTATGATACTCAATAGCTCTGAAATTAGGATGGTGTCGCTCATACCTGTTAACAGCTTCTAAGTACACATCTCGCCGACCTTCACCATTACCGGGTGACGCACCCCCCTCTATGTCATTATGCATGGGTGTTGCGGGGTGTTCAACATTGTCAGGTGACGCCGCGTCACCCGGTAATGGTTGGTCCGGTGATTTGTCAGCCTGTGCATACGGGGTTGGGGGCGTGCCTCGCACCCTGTGTTGTTTACGCTTTCTCAGCCTGTATATGTATTTTAAAGCCTGTTTTATTTTCGAACGGCGAAATAAGTGTGAGATTTTGCACGGTACATTTGCTTTAATTCTTGGGTTTTTTTTACACACATGTAAATCACGTTTCAACCCATACCCCACCATGCCTAGTCACGGGTCAGTTTCAATTATCTCGGCAAAATGATACATGTTCGCTTTAATAAAATCCCTAGTCCTCACCGTCTCTTCTATATGATGTGACATCACATTCATATACATTTCTTCAAGATCTTTAATGATTTCTGGCTTCTTTTTTGAACCATTAAGCTTATCTTTTATACGGTTCAACAGGGAATTGGCATTTCTACGCATGTATCCTATATGCTCACGCATCCTCCCCATGACCGCATAGTATTGTATTTCTGCATCGTGTCCTAATTGCTCCTCATTCTGACCCCCATCAACTATGTCTGTTGATACCACGGTCGGCGGGGCATCCGCATCGCCCGATGCGGTTGCCTCGCCGACCGTAGTAAAAACACTGGGTAGTTTTGTGTAATCATCACCCATTACTTTATCAGGGATTCCGGCTACAGATGTTACAACCTCATCATCATTCTGTGGGGTACCTGAGACTGACTCTTCACTAGGGGTGATAAAAAATGTTTGCCCATTTAAGTCCTCATCATTAGCGGATAATGTATCAGCAGGCGTGTTACTGACCACGCTTTGCGTTTCTGCAGTAGGCCGTTCCTGCGTGTCTGAAATCACGATGACATCATCATCCGTCAGCGGAGTGTATCTCTCTCTTGACAGTCGTAAAGTTTTACGAGTCTTCACAGTCTTTGTATTACCAGCAATGTCAAAGTCGGATTCAGTAGGTGTTGCGGGTGTGGTAAATGCGTGCGGGTAATCCACATTACTCACGGTTGGCACTGTTTGTAATGCAATCCTTTTTCTTACGGGTCTACCTTCCGAATATTTCAACCTTCTTTTAAGGTCTGATAAATCTGACTTCTTTTCTTGACCGGTTCGACTTTTTGAATTTCTCCGTTTGCTTGGCTTGAAATCGTCGCGGTCGGTGGCCATGATCTCGGCCCTAGATACATCTTCTTGGCGTTGTGGGTCGATCACCGTTTTAGCGCATTCTCCCCCATCCGTTTCAGCATTGGGTGTTTGAGCAACCCTGGCCGCGGCTAACACTTTTGCGTATTGTCGCGGATCCACTGTAAATAAAAAATAACAACATTTTAGTTACACATTCGCGGACACTAAGACAACCGCTTTATAACACCTTCAGGACCGCCTCCCAAACCCCCCCCCCCAATGGTTCCCAATTGTAAAGAGCAATGGGGAATGCGGTCCTATATAAGAAACTAAATAAATAAACATTACATTACACACCTGGATATTTGCCAGATATTTCCAACGGCGTGGTTCCTACTGTAATAAAAATCACACTGTTTTAGTTACACATACACGGCCACAAAGACGGTCGCTTTATAACACCTTCAGGATCACCTCCCAACCCCCCGCTTCCTTGTCGGCTTACGTCTACACAGTCTGTTTAATACCTGTGGTTTCCATTTGTAAAGAACAATGGTAAATGTTGTGCTATATAAGAAACCAAATAAATAAACATAACATTACATAACATACGTGGGTATTTGTCAAAGGTTTGCGCAGGCATGGTTCCTTTAGCCATTGCCCAGAAAGCTTGATCGATGGTCTGGGGTCTTTTTGTGCCTTTAGCCAATGCGCAGTTGGGTTGTTTGGCGTTTGATCTAACACCCGATGTCGGTTCTCTGTATCCGGATGGTCCAGCTTCACACGTATCGGCCCTAGGTACCGTAGGTTCATACCTGCTAGCTATAGCATCTGTAATACATATATTATCAATTAACGACACATTCGCTGACTTGAGAAAAAAAAAAAAAAACACCATTTAAGTCATGATAACAACAACCCATGTGGCCACTATTCATGATTTTGCGGCGATATGCAACATTTAACACAAAAACACATTATAAAAACACCACTAGCCATGTGTCAAAATTCACCTTGTATAGCCGGGTTCTGGTATAACGGTTTATAGTGTTTTGCCGATGGTAAATTCCAGAGATCATCCATTATGTGTTCTGCATCAGCTTTCGACATAATCGGTGATACTAACAGAGAACAAATAACACATTAATATTACAGGCGGTATAAAAATGAATATAACAGGATATATATATATATATGAGAGAGAGCGAGAGAGTGCGCGCGAGATAGCGTGAGAGAGAGAGAGTGAGAGAGAGACATATTTTTGGAAATTTAGACACGCACCCCGTATATTTCTTTTAACATAAATCACATTTTTGATGGCTTATATGAATATGTATACCTACATTTTTGCGCTTCGGACAAATCAGAGTATGCGGCGTATGGGTTTTCAAATGTCATCAGATCCGGCCCGACTGTGAAATCCGAACCAAATGATCCAACTTCAGATGCGTCATTTGTGATATCTGAAACTGATTTATGGAATTAACAATTTTAATAAAAAATAATATATACATAAAAAATAAAATAAAAATTAACACAACAATTTTGTAGAACGAAAAATACAATCAACACGTGTAACATTTATACCAATAGGGCGCTTGTCTTAACAGATCTCGTGACTAACACAACTGAGCCTGGTAATAATAATTAACACCAACAGCGTAACATTTATAACCCTGTCAATAGGCCCTGTGTCTTAACAAATCATCCCCTAGCAACAACAATATGTCTTTGATCTGTAAACTTACACGTATTTGACTGCTCATTTGATTTCTGTTGATAGCTGGGTAAATCTTGAAAATCTCTGAGACTGATTGTATTTGCATTAATGGTTTTGTATTCCTTTCTCTGTAATAAATAATAATAAGTTGATATAACAATACAATAAGCTATTTTTAAACTATTGTAAATATCATATACACACCTGCATGTTGATGTTTTGTTAATTGATACAGTAGCTTAAGTTGTGGTGAATATTTATAGTTCAAAGTCAATTTCTGCAACAACCACTGTTGATAATAACAGACAACAATAAGCATCCATAAAGAATTTGCGTGCACAAAATCACATAAAACTACTAATGTGGTGACTCTCACAAAAAACCTCATCTATGAATACATCCTGACATTGTATTCTATAGATCAGACAATAAAAATGAATTACAGGGGCTCCAACAAAGCTACTGCAGAATCTCATCATATCACATGTGTAGTCAGCAGACAGCACATACATGGCAGCATTGTGGAGGCCCAACTTATAAAATTACACTATAATAACAAAAATCACTTTATACATCCGTTATACCAAAATCTGCGTGCGGCTTTACACATGAAAATGTAATAACTAGCTCATTATTTAAAATCATTATGTATAATACTTTGATACAATATTAAAATGAAGCTATTTATAAATATCAAAGCCGTAATACCAAAAAAACCTCATCTATGAATACATCCTGACATTGTATTCTATAGATCAGCCAATAAAAATTAATTACAGGGGATCCAACAACGCTACTGCAGAATCTCATCATATCACATGTGTAGTCAGCAGACAGCACATACATGGCAGCATTGTGGAGGCCCAACAGTTTGAGAACCACTGCGGTAATGTAATATCGGCCAATTTCAGCGTTGAAAGAATCCAGTAACGCCTCGATAGTTTCATAAAACCCCGGTTTAACGCAAACTTTGGTTACTGTACCGCTCGTCCCATCCCACTTTGTTATTTTCAACACACAATCACGCACATCGAGTGTATTCCAGGTGTGTGGGTATTGTATTTCTGTAAGAGCTACTTCCCAATCTCCACTTAAGTCTATCGGTCTTGCTAGCTTTGTGGTATAGTCAGAAATCTTATTTTGTGGAAATGTATCGGCTGAGGCGTTACTCGGCAATGTTATGTAGAAGGGTTTGTCATCCATCTTCCTCTTTGTTTATATATCTTTTATCTCCGATGCAGCGACCCAGCTGTTAAATTTTGTGGGGTATCCGCGCCACTTGACTAATACGTATTTCCTCCCTCTAACCGTCTTATTTTTTAAAATCTTCTCCACTTTGTAAATCCTATTATAGTTTTTCGGTATACTTTGAAGTTCTTCGGGGTAAAAACTACCCGTTATAGCTTCCCCGTAGAGATCCTCCAACGTGTAAAGCGGCTTAAGCCCTTTAGTGTTCACGCCGCGTATTACAAATATTTCCTCAGAAAAACTCTGTTCGTAACCTTTCTGAAATATATCCTTATATTTTGAGATACGAACGTGGTCCCCGACCGCTAAACAAGCTTTTGTTTTCTTACTTCTAAAGTAATCGCCATATATCGTCTTGAAGACATCCAGCGCATTAGAGCCATCCACCTCATTCGGCGCTCGCTTAATCGTTCTATGGTATGTGTTATTATAACTGGTAATGAACGCTTGTAAAACGTCTATATATCGGTATGTATTATTCGCCGTGAAATATCGCCACACGGTATTGGTTGTGAAATGTTGTATACCGTATTTTTCTAACAACTTTTTTAGGACTTTGTTTAGAAACTCTTTACCGTTATCGGTTTGTAGTTTCCTCGGTACGTCCCCCTGTTGGAATAATTTTTCAAAAGCCTTAGCGACAGTCGTCACGCTCTTAGCTGTCAGACTTTCAGCCCAGGCCCTCTTACTGAATATATCGATGACGGTTAGTATATATTTTACGCCGTCATTGTGCTTTGCCAGATCTATGAGCGATACCAAATCACATTGCCACTGTTGATTTATATCCGATACGCATATCATATTCCTTTTATAGTTTTTTCTAGCCGGTTTGTGCAATGTGTACGCGTCTTGCTCTTGTAACCATTTTCTCACATCGGATCTTTTAAATTTATTTTTCAAAGCTTTATAATATTTATCAATGCCGCAAAAACTACCCGGCTTTAATACGTTATAATACCAGGCTTTCAGCTGGCTGTTTTGATGATCAGCGTTGCGAGACATCCTACACAAATCAAATTTGATATAAAACAAGATCTACAGTTCTACGAATTATATATCTGTTGTATACCATATTTTTCTAACATCTTTTTAGCATTATGTTTAGAAATTCTTCCAGCTGGTTAAGATATCATTAAGCGATCTATATAAATTAATTTATACAGCTGTGGTGTTATTTTTATACAGCTGTGGTGTTATTTGACATAGTGAATATCAGTGTATGAAGTTACAGTATCAAACCAATTATATTTTAATACGGGGGTAATATTATTTATACCACTTTCATATCAAACGTGATACGGGCTATCACGTTTGATATCAAACTGTATAAAAGGGGCGTGGACCTGTCAAAACCAATTAGTTTGAAGAAAAAGTGTGCCTTATCTACTCCCTTCAAAGTCCAAATGTTTTAATCTTTCATTTTATTTGTATATACCCTTCACAGTTACAAATAGTTTTTTGTCATGCAACATATAAAAATATTTAGTCAGACTTAGCTAATTATGACAACTACTCACACCATTTTAAAAGAGAGACACCTTATAATATGTTAGTAAATGATCTCCCAATGCCTTTTTTTTTAACTTGTCATTCATCAATGGGGAATTAGCTCAGATGGTAGAGCGCTCGCTTAGCATGCGAGAGGTAGTGAGATCGATGCTCGCATTCTCCAAATGATTTAGCCTTTCATTTCATTTGTAGATACCCTTCACAGTCCAAATGTTTTAATCTTTCATTTTATTTGTATATACCCTTTACAGTTACAAATAGTTTTTTGTCATGCAACATATAAAAATATTTAGTCAGACTTAGCTAATTATGACTAGTACTCACACCATTTTAAAAGAGAGACACCTTATAATATGTTAGTAAATGATCTCCTAATGCCTTTTTTTGAACTCGTCATTCATCAATGGGGAATTAGCTCAGATGGTAGAGCGATCGCTTAGTATGCGAGAGGTAGCGAGATCGATGCTCGCATTCTCCATGCTAAGCGAGCGCTCTACCATCTGAGCTAATTCCCCATTGATGAATGACGAGTTCAAAAAAAGGCATTAGGAGATCATTTACTAACATATTATAAGGTGTCTCTCTTTTAAAATGGTGTGAGTACTAGTCATAATTAGCTAAGTCTGACTAAATATTTTTATATGTTGCATGACAAAAAACTATTTGTAACTGTAAAGGGTATAAAGGATAAAACATCCTTTCATTTCATTTGTAGATACCCTTCAAAGTCCAAATGTTTTAATATTTCATTTTATTTGTATATACCCTTTACAGTTACAAATAGTTTTTTGGGTACTTATGTAGTATCTGGTCGTCCGATTTAGAAATCGGATCGCATCGCATCGCATCGCATGCGACCAAATCGTATGCGATGCGATGGTCAAGATTTTTCCATAGGATTCAATGTTAAAATGGTCTGAGTCCATTTTAACATAGAATTCAATGGGAAAAAGGGGTCCTTTTCCTTTCCCACTATCCAAGTGGGCATGGAGTTGGACATAAACCTGTGGCGAGTGTAGCGAGCCACCGAGCCCGAAGCGTGGCGAGCGTACCGAGCCCGAAGCGTGGCGAGCGTAGCGAGCCCCGCGAGGGGACACAGAATACTTTATAAGAAATATGCAGATACTACATAAGTACCGTTTTTTGTCATGCAACATATAAAAATATTTAGTCAGACTTAGCTAATTATGACTAGTACTCACACCATTTTAAAAGAGAGACACCTTATAATATGTTAGTAAATGATCTCCTAATGCCTTTTTTGGAACTTGTCATTCATCATTGGGGAATTATCTCAGATGGTAGAGCGCTCGCTTAGCATGCGAGAGGTAGCGAGATCGATGCTCGCATTCTCCAAATGTTTTATCCTTTCATTTCATTTGTAGATACCCTTCAAAGTCCAAATGTTTTAATATTTCATTTTATTTGTATTCACAGTTACAAATAGTTTTTTGTCATGCAACATATAAAAATATTTAGTCAGACTTAGCTAATTATGCCAACTACTCACACCATTTTAAAGGAGAGACACCTTATAATATGTTAATAAATCATCTCCCAATGCCATTTTTTTGAAGTAGTCATTCATCAACGGGCAATTAGCTCAGATGGTAGAGCGCTCGCTTAGCATGCGAGAGGTAGCGAGATCGATGCTCGCATTCTCCAAATGCTTTATACTTTCATTTCATTTGTAGATACCCTTCAAAGTCCAAACGCTTTAATCTTTCATTTTATTTGTATATATCCTTCACAGTTACAAATAGTTTTTTGTCATGCAACATATAAAAATATTTAGTCAGACTTAGCTAATTATGACAACTACTCACACCATTTTAAAAGAGAGACACCTTCTAATATGTTAGTAAATCATCTCCCAATGCCATTTTTTTGAAGTTGTCATTCATCAATGGGGAATTAGCTCAGATGGTAGAGTGCTCGCTTAGCATGCGAGAGGTATCGAGATCGATGCTCGCATTCTCCAAATGTTTTATCCTTTCATTTCCTTTATAGATACCCTTCACAGTTGAATTTTTTTAATCTTTCATTTTATTTGTATATACCCTTCACAGTTACAAATATTTTTTTGTCATGCAACATATAAATATATTTAATCAGACTTAGCTAATTATGACAACTACTCACACCATTTTAAAAGAGAGACACCTTATAATATGTTAGTAAATCATCTCCCAATGCCATTTTTTTGAAGTTGTCAATCATCAATGGGGACTAAGCTCAGATGGTAGAGCGCTCGCTTAGCATGCGAGAGTTAGCGAGATCGATGCTCGCATTCTCCAAATGATTTAGCCTTGCATTTCATTTGTAGATACCCTTCACAGTCCAATTGTTCTAATCTTTCATTTTATTGGTATATACCCTTCACAGTTACAAATAGTTTTTTGTCATGCAACATATAAAAAAAATTTAGTCAGACTTAGCTAATTATGACAACTACTCACACCATTTTAAAAGAGAGACACCTTATAACATGTTAGTAAATCATCTCCCAATGCCATTTTTTTGAAGTTGTCATTCATCAATGGGGAATTAGCTCAGATGGTAGAGCGCTCGCTTAGCATGCAAGAGGTAGCGAGATCTATGCTCGCATTCACCAAATGTTTTATCCTTTCATTTCATTTGTAGATACCCTTCACAGTCCAAATGTTTTAATCTTTCATTTTATTTGTATATACCCTTTGTGAAGATACGAGTTCTTCAATCACTCAGACACCGAGCAGATGAAACCAAAATATGGTTTATTTTTATCACAGCACACACATGTAGATAAAGACAGGAACAAGAGGCAAATGTAGCATATAAACATTATCGGGTAGCAGTCCACAATGGCAGTCCTTGTAGCAGCAGTTCCAAAGCACAAAACTATCACTCCTCCACACAGCAATGACAGCAGATAAGTCCACACGATACCCAGACAGAGCACAACCTCTTAGTCCAGGACAGTCCATAAAATCTCTCTCCTGGCTTGTGTGCAAGTCATTTAAAAAACTTCTAAATTCCCACGGTGCACAAACCAAAAGTGGGCTTTCAGTGGATCTTGATTGGTGGATTCAAGAGTCAGGTATCACCCCCTCCCAGCTACTGTTGCTGCCCCCCCCCCTGCTGGGTTCGGTTCCAGTAAGTCTGCTAGTGACCAGAGATATGCAAGGGAGTATCAATACAACGAACAATAACCAGCTGATTGCGTTATGTGCTGATCACCCCCTGTGGTGCCCGGTCCCACTAAGTCTGGTATTGACCAACTACTCACACCATTTTAAAAGAGAGACACCTTATAATATGTTAGTAAATCATCTCCCAATGCCATTTTTTTGAAGTTGTCATTCATCAATGGGGAATTAGCTCAGATGGAAGAGTGCTCGCTTAGCATGCGAGAGGTAGCGAAATCGATGCTTGCATTCTCCAAATGATTTAGCCTTTAATTTCATTTGTAGATACCCTTCACAGTCCAAATGGTTTAATCTTTCATTTTATTTGTATATACCCTTCACAGTTACAAATAGTTTTTTGTCATGCAACATATAAAAATATTTAATCAGACTTAGCTAATTATGACAACTACTCACACCATTTTAAAAGAGAGACACCTTATAATATGTTAGTAAATGACCTCCCAATGCCATTTTTTGAACAAGTCTTTCATCAATGGGGAATTAGCTCAGATGGTAGAGCGCTCGCTTCGCATGCGAGAGGTAGCGAGATCGATGCTCGCATTCTCCAAATGTTTTATCCTTTCATTTCATTTGTAGATACCCTTCACAGTCCAAATGTTTTAATATTTCATTTTATTTGTATATACCCTTCACAGTTACAAATAGTTTTTTGTCATGCAACTTATAAAAATATTTAGTCAGACTTAGCTAATTATGACAACTACTCACACCATTTTAAAAGAGAGACACCTTATAATATGTTAGTAAATCATCTCCCAATGCCATTTTTTTTAAGTTGTAATTCATCAATGGGGAATTAGCTCAGATGGTAGAGCGCTCGCTTAGCATGCGAGAGGTAGCGAGATCGATGCTCGCATTCTCCAAATGATTTAGCCTTTCATTTCATTTGTAGAGACCCTTCACAGTCCAAATGTTTTAATCTTTCATTTTATTTGTATATACCCTTCACAGTTACAAATATTTTTTTGTCATGCAACATATAAAAATATTTAATCAGACTTAGCTAATTATGACAACTACTCACACCATTTTAAAAGAGAGACACCTTATAATATGTTAGTAAATCATCTCCCAATGCCATTTTTTTGAAGTTGTCAATCATCAATGGGGAATTAGCTCAGATGGTAGAGCGCTCGCTTAGCATGCGAGAGTTAGCGAGATCGATGCTCGCATTCTCCAAATGATTTAGCCTTGCATTTCATTTGTAGATACCCTTCACAGTCCAATTGTTCTAATCTTTCATTTTATTGGTATATACCCTTCACAGTTACAAATAGTTTTTTGTCATGCAACATATAAAAAAAATTTAGTCAGACTTAGCTAATTATGACAACTACTCACACCATTTTAAAAGAGAGATACCTTATAATATGTTAGTAAATGATCTCCCAATGCCTTTTTTTTAACTTGTCATTGATCAATGGGGAATTAGCTCAGATGGTAGAGCGCTCGCTTAGCATGCGAGAGGTAGCGAGATTGATGCTCGCATTCTCCAAATGTTTTATCCTTTCATTTCATTTGTAGATACCCTTCACAGTCCAAATGTTTTAATCTTTCATTTTATTTGTATATACCCTTCACAGTTACAAATAGTTTTTTGTCATGCAACATATAAAAATATTTAATCAGACTTAGCTAATTATGACAACTACTCACACCATTTTAAAAGAGAGACACCTTATAACATGTTAGTAAATCATCTCCCAATGCCATTTTTTTGAAGTTGTCATTCATCAATGGGGAATTAGCTCAGATGGTAGAGCGCTCGCTTAGCATGCAAGAGGTAGCTAGATCTATGCTCGCATTCTCCAAATGTTTTATCCTTTCATTTCATTTGTAGATACCCTTCACAGTCCAAATGTTTTAATCTTTCATTTTATTTGTATATACCCTTTGTGAAGATACGAGTTCTTCAATCACTCAGACACCGAGCAGATGAAACCAAAATATGGTTTATTTTTATCACAGCACACACATGTAGATAAAGACAGGAACAAGAGGCAAATGTAGCATATAAACGTTATCGGGTAGCAGTCCACAATGGCAGTCCTTGTAGCAGCAGTTCCAAAGCACAAAACTATCACTCCTCCACACAGCAATGACAGCAGATAAGTCCACACGATACCCAGACAGAGCACAACCTCTTAGTCCAGGACAGTCCATAAAATCTCTCTCCTGGCTTGTGTGCAAGTCATTTAAAAAACTTCTAAATTCCCACGGTGCACAAACCAAAAGTGGGCTTTCAGTGGATCTTGATTGGTGGATTCAAGAGTCAGGTATCACCCCCTCCCAGCTACTGTTGCTGCCCCCCCCCTGCTGGGTTCGGTTCCAGTAAGTCTGCTAGTGACCAGAGATATGCAAGGGAGTATCAATACAACGAACAATAACCAGCTGATTGCGTTATGTGCTGATCACCCCCTGCGGTGCCCGGTCCCACTAAGTCTGGTATTGACCAACTACTCACACCATTTTAAAAGAGAGACACCTTATAATATGTTAGTAAATCATCTCCCAATGCCATTTTTTTGAAGTTGTCATTCATCAATGGGGAATTAGCTCAGATGGAAGAGCGCTCGCTTAGCATGCGAGAGGTAGCGAAATCGATGCTTGCATTCTCCAAATGATTTAGCCTTTAATTTCATTTGTAGATACCCTTCACAGTCCAAATGGTTTAATCTTTCATTTTATTTGTATATACCCTTCACAGTTACAAATAGTTTTTTGTCATGCAACATATAAAAATATTTAATCAGACTTAGCTAATTATGACAACTACTCACACCATTTTAAAAGAGAGACACCTTATAATATGTTAGTAAATGATCTCCCAATGCCATTTTTTGAACCAGTCTTTCATCAATGGGGAATTAGCTCAGATGGTAGAGCGCTCGCTTCGCATGTGAGAGGTAGCGAGATCGATGCTCGCATTCTCCAAATGTTTTATCCTTTCATTTCATTTGTAGATACCCTTCACAGTCCAAATGTTTTAATATTTCATTTTATTTGTATATACCCTTCACAGTTACAAATAGTTTTTTGTCATGCAACTTATAAAAATATTTAGTCAGACTTAGCTAATTATGACAACTACTCACACCATTTTAAAAGAGAGACACCTTATAATATGTTAGTAAATCATCTCCCAATGCCATTTTTTTTAAGTTGTAATTCATCAATGGGGAATTAGCTCAGATGGTAGAGCGCTCGCTCAGCATGCGAGAGGTAGCGAGATCGATGCTCGCATTCTCCAAATGATTTAGCCTTTCATTTCATTTGTAGAGACCCTTCACAGTCCAAATGTTTTAATCTTTCATTTTATTTGTATATACCCTTCAGTTACACATAGTTTTTTGTCATGCAACATATAAAAATATTTAGTCAGACTTAGCTAATTATGACAACTACCCACACAATTTTAAAAGAGAGACACCTTATATTATGTTAGTAAATGATTTACCAATGCCATTTTTTGAACTAGTCTTTCATCAATGGGGAATTAGCTCAGATGGTAGAGCGCTTGCTTAGCATGCGAGAGGTAGCGAGATCGATGCTCGCATTCTCCAAATGTTTTATCCTTTCATTTCATTTGTAGATACCCTTAACAGTCCAAATGTTTTAATATTTCATTTTATTTGTATATACCCTTCACAGTTACAAATAGTTTTTTGTCATGCAACATATAAAAATATTTAATCAGACTTAGCTAATTATGACAACTACTCAAACCATTTTAAAAGAGAGACACCTTATAATATGTTAGTTAATCATCTCCCAATGCCTTTTTTTTTAAGTTTTCATTCGTCAATGGGGAATTAGCTCAGATGGTAGAGCGCTCGCTTAGCATGCGAGAGGTAGCGAGATCGATGCTCGCATTCTCCAAATGATTTAGCCTTTCATTTCATTTGTAGATGCCCTTCACAGTCCAAATGTTTTAATCTTTCATTTTATTTGTATATACCCTTCACAGTTACACATAGTTTTTTGTCATGCAACATATAAAAATATTTAGTCAGACTTAGCTAATTATGACAATTACCCACACAATTTTAAAAGAGAGACACCTTATATTATGTTAGTAAATGATTTACCAATGCCATTTTTTGAACTAGTATTTCATCAATGGGGAATTAGCTCAGATGGTAAAGCGCTCGCTTAGCATGCGAGAGGTAGCGAGATCGATGCTCGCATTCTCAAAATGTTTTATCCTTTCATTTCATTTGTAGATACCCTTCACAGTCCAAATGTTTTAATCTTTCATTTTATTTGTATGTACCCTTCACAGTTACAAATAGTTTTTTGTCATGCAACATATAAAAATATTTAATCAGACTTAGCTAATTATGACAACTACTCACACCATTTTAAAAGAGAGACACCTTATAATATGTTAGTAAATCATCTCCCAATGCCATTTTTTTGAAGTTGTCATTCATCAATGGGGAATTAGCTCAGATGGTAGAGCGCTCGCTTAGCATGCGAGAGGTAGCGAGATCGATGCTCGCATTCTCCAAATGATTTAGCCTTTCATTTCATTTGTAGATACCCTTCACAGTCCAAATGTTTAAATCTTTCATTTTAATTGTATATACCCTTCACAGTTACAAATATTTTTTTGTCATGCAACATATAAAAATATTTAATCAGACTTAGCTAATTATGACAACTACTCACACCATTTTAAAAGAGAGACACCTTATAATATGTTAGTAAATCATCTCCCAATGCCATTTTTTTGAAGTTGTCATTCATCAATGGGGAATTAGCTCAGATGGTAGAGCACTCGCTTAGCATGCGAGAAGTAGCGAGATCGATGCTCGCATTCTCCAAATGATTTAGCCTTTCATTTCATTTGTAGATACCCTTCACAGTCCAAATGTTTTAATCTTTCATTTTATTTGTATATACCCTTCACAGTTACAAATAGTTTTTTGTCATGCAACATATAAAAATATTTAGTCAGACTTAGCTAATTATGACAACTACTCACACCATTTTAAAAGAGAGACACCTTATAATATGTTAGAAAATGATCTCCCAATGCCATTTTTTGAACTAGTCGTTCATTATTGGGGAATTAGCTCAGACGGTAGAGCGCTCGCTTAGCATGCGAGAGGTAGCGAGATCTATGCTCGCATTCTCAAAATGTTTTATCCTTTCATTTCATTTGTAGATACCCTTCACAGTCCAAATGTTTTAATCTTTCATTTTATTTGTATATACCCTTCACAGTTACAAATAGTTTTTTGTCATGCAACATATAAAAATATTTAATCAGACTTAGCTAATTATGACAACTACTCACACCATTTTAAGAGACACCTTATAATATGTTAGTAACTGATCTCTCAATGCCTTTTTTTTTAACTTGTCATTCATCAATGGGGAATTAGCTCAGATGGTAGAGCGCTCGCTTAGCATGCGAAAGGTAGCGAGATCTATGCACGCATTCTCAAAATGTTTTATCATTTCATTTCATTTGTAGATACCCTTCACAGTCCAAATGTTTTAATCTTTCATTTTATTTGTATATACCCTTCACAGTTACAAATAGTTTTTTGTCATGCAACATATAAAAATATTTAATCAGACTTAGCTAATTATGACAACTACTCACACCATTTTAAAAGAGAGACACCTTATAATATGTTAGTAAATCCTCTCCCAATGCCATTTTTTTGAAGTTGTCATTCATCAATGGGGAATTAGCTCAGATGGTAGAGCGCTCGCTTAGCATGCGAGAGGTATCGAGATCGTTGCTCGCATTCTCCAAATGATTTAGCCTTTCATTTCATTTGTAGATACCCTTCACAGTTCAAATGTTTTAATCTTTCATTTTATTTGTATATACCCCTCACAGTTACAAATAGTTTTTTGTCATGCAACATATAAAAATATTTAATCAGACTTAGCTAATTATGACAACTACTCACACCATTTTAAAAGAGAGACACCTTATAATATGTTAGAAAATGATCTCCCAATGCCATTTTTTGAACTAGTCTTTCATTATTGGGGAATTAGCTCAGATGGTAGAGCGCTCGCTTAGCATGCGAGAGGTAGCGAGATCTATGCTCGCATTCTCAAAATGTTTTATCCTTTCATTTCATTTGTAGATACCCTTCACAGTCCAAATGTTTTAATCTTTCATTTTATTTGTATATACCCTTCACAGTTACAAATAGTTTTTTGTCATGCAACATATAAAAATATTTAATCAGACTTAGCTAATTATGACAACTACTCACACCATTTTAAAAGAGAGACACCTTATAATATGTTAGTAAATCATCTCCCAATGCCATTTTTTTGAAGTTGTCATTCATCAATGGGGAATTAGCTCAGATGGTAGAGCGCTCGCTTAGCATGCGAGAGGTAGCGAGATCGATGCTCGCATTCTCCAAATGATTTAGCCTTTCATTTCATTTGTAGATACCCTTCACAGTCCAAATGTTTTAATCTTTCATTTTAATTGTATATACCCTTCACAGTTACAAATATTTTTTTGTCATGCAACATATAAAAATATTTAATCAGACTTAGCTAATTATGACAACTACTCACACCATTTTAAAAGAGAGACACCTTATAATATGTTAGTAAATCATCTCCCAATGCCATTTTTTTGAAGTTGTCATTCATCAATGGGGAATTAGCTCAGATGGTAGAGCGCTCGCTTAGCATGCGAGAGGTAGCGAGATCGATGCTCGCATTCTCCAAATGATTTAGCCTTTCATTTCATTTGTAGATACCCTTCACAGTCCAAATGTTTTAATCTTTCATTTTATTTGTATATACCCTTCACAGTTACAAATAGTTTTTTGTCATGCAACATATAAAAATATTTAGTCAGACTTAGCTAATTATGACAACTACTCACACCATTTTAAAAGAGAGACACCTTATAATATGTTAGTAAATGATCTCCCAATGCCTTTTTTTTGAAGTTGTCATTCATCAATAGGGAATTAGCTCAGATGGTAGAGCGCTCGCTTAGCATGCGAGAGGTAGCGAGATCGATGCTCGCATTCTCCAAATGATTTAGCCTTTCATTTCATTTGTAGATACCCTTCACAGTCCGAATGTTTTAATCTTTCATTTTATTTGTATATACCCTTCACAGTTACAAATAGTTTTTTGTCATGCAACATATAAAAATATTTAATCATACTTAGCTAATTATGACAACTACTCACACCATTTTAAAAGAGAGACACCTTATAATATGTTAGTAAATCATCTCCCAATGCCTTTTTTTGAACTTGTCATTCATCAATGGGGAATTAGCTCAGATGGTAGAGCGCTCGCTTAGCATGCGAGAGGTAGCGAGATCGATGCTCGCATTCTCCAAATGATTTAGCCTTTCATTTCATTTGTAGATACCCTTCAAAGTCCAAATGTTTTAATCTTTCATTTTATTTGTATATACCCTTCACAGTTACAAATAGTTTTTTGTCATGCAACATATAAAAATATTTAATCAGACTTAGCTAATTATGACAACTACTCACACCATTTTAAAAGAGAGACACCTTATAATATGTTAGTAAATCCTCTCCCAATGCCATTTTTTTGAAGTTGTCATTCATCAATGGGGAATTAGCTCAGATGGTAGAGCGCTCGCTTAGCATGCGAGAGGTATCGAGATCGTTGCTCGCATTCTCCAAATGATTTAGCCTTTCATTTCATTTGTAGATACCCTTCACAGTTCAAATGTTTTAATCTTTCATTTTATTTGTATATACCCCTCACAGTTACAAATAGTTTTTTGTCATGCAACATATAAAAATATTTAATCAGACTTAGCTAATTATGACAACTACTCACACCATTTTAAAAGAGAGACACCTTATAATATGTTAGAAAATGATCTCCCAATGCCATTTTTTGAACTAGTCTTTCATTATTGGGGAATTAGCTCAGATGGTAGAGCGCTCGCTTAGCATGCGAGAGGTAGCGAGATCTATGCTCGCATTCTCAAAATGTTTTATCCTTTCATTTCATTTGTAGATACTGACGCGACCAAAATTCTCATTCACTCTCTTGTCATCTCCCGCCTTGACTACTGCAACATCCTTCTCTCTGGGCTACCTCTCACCCGCCTCGCACCTCTCCAATCCATTCTTAACGCTGCTGCTAGGCTCATCTTCCTCTCCCGCCGCTCTACCTCCGCCTCCCCCCTCTGTCTATCTCTTCACTGGCTCCCCATTCCTTTCCGAGTTCTCTTTAAACTCCTCACCACCACCTACAAGGCTCTCTCCTCCTCCACCGCTCCTTACCTCTCTTCACTGATCTCTATCCACACTCCCTCCCGTCCTCTTCGCTCCATCACTGACCGCCGACTGACCTCTCACCTAATCACCTCCTCCCACTCCCGTGTCCAAGACTTCTCTCGCGCTGCCCCCCTGCACTGGAACAACCTCCCGCCACCCATCAGGATTTCTGATTCCCTTACCTCCTTCAAGCGCTCCCTTAAAACCCACTTTTTTCGACTAGCCTATCCCTCCTCCTAACCTCTTTTGATCCTCCTATCCTGCCTCCATTCCCCTCCGTTCCTACTTATCCTGTTGTTTTTCGTTCGTCCACCCACCTATTTTTAGTATGTTAACTCTTATGAGTAGGGCCCTCCTTCCTCACGTACTCACCCTACCTCTTTACCTCACCTGTGCTCCTGTCCTGTTCTTCCCTTCCTCTACTTCATCTTCAGTCTCCTCGACAATTTTGACACCTACTTCTGAACTGATGCTGATTTTAGTTCTACCAGCTATACCCCTATTTATACTGTATTTTTCAACACACCCTGTACGTTACCTCGTAATTTTTTTGTTTGCTATGTACGGCGCTGCGGACACTTTGCGGCGCCTTATAAATAATCGTACTACTACTACTACTACTACATACCCTTCACAGTCCAAATGTTTTAATCTTTCATTTTATTTGTATATACCCTTCACAGTTACAAATAGTTTTTTGTCATGCAACATATAAAAATATTTAATCAGACTTAGCTAATTATGACAACTACTCACACCATTTTAAAAGAGAGACACCTTATAATATGTTAGTAAATCATCTCCCAATGCCATTTTTTTGAAGTTGTCATTCATCAATGGGGAATTAGCTCAGATGGTAGAGCGCTCGCTTAGCATGCGAGAGGTAGCGAGATCGATGCTCGCATTCTCCAAATGATTTAGCCTTTCATTTCATTTGTAGATACCCTTCACAGTCCAAATGTTTTAATCTTTCATTTTAATTGTATATACCCTTCACAGTTACAAATATTTTTTTGTCATGCAACATATAAAAATATTTAATCAGACTTAGCTAATTATGACAACTACTCACACCATTTTAAAAGAGAGACACCTTATAATATGTTAGTAAATCATCTCCCAATGCCATTTTTTTGAAGTTGTCATTCATCAATGGGGAATTAGCTCAGATGGTAGAGCGCTCGCTTAGCATGCGAGAGGTAGCGAGATCGATGCTCGCATTCTCCAAATGATTTAGCCTTTCATTTCATTTGTAGATACCCTTCACAGTCCAAATGTTTTAATCTTTCATTTTATTTGTATATACCCTTCACAGTTACAAATAGTTTTTTGTCATGCAACATAAAAAAATATTTAGTCAGACTTAGCTAATTATGACAACTACTCACACCATTTTAAAAGAGAGACACCTTATAATATGTTAGTAAATGATCTCCCAATGCCTTTTTTTTGAAGTTGTCATTCATCAATAGGGAATTAGCTCAGATGGTAGAGCGCTCGCTTAGCATGCGAGAGGTAGCGAGATCGATGCTCGCATTCTCCAAATGATTTAGCCTTTCATTTCATTTGTAGATACCCTTCACAGTCCGAATGTTTTAATCTTTCATTTTATTTGTATATACCCTTCACAGTTACAAATAGTTTTTTGTCATGCAACATATAAAAATATTTAATCATACTTAGCTAATTATGACAACTACTCACACCATTTTAAAAGAGAGACACCTTATAATATGTTAGTAAATCATCTCCCAATGCCTTTTTTTGAACTTGTCATTCATCAATGGGGAATTAGCTCAGATGGTAGAGCGCTCGCTTAGCATGCGAGAGGTAGCGAGATCGATGCTCGCATTCTCCAAATGATTTAGCCTTTCATTTCATTTGTAGATACCCTTCAAAGTCCAAATGTTTTAATCTTTCATTTTATTTGTATATACCCTTCACAGTTACAAATAGTTTTTTGTCATGCAACATATAAAAATATTTAATCAGACTTAGCTAATTATGACAACTACTCACACCATTTTAAAAGAGAGACACCTTATAATATGTTAGTAAATCCTCTCCCAATGCCATTTTTTTGAAGTTGTCATTCATCAATGGGGAATTAGCTCAGATGGTAGAGCGCTCGCTTAGCATGCGAGAGGTATCGAGATCGTTGCTCGCATTCTCCAAATGATTTAGCCTTTCATTTCATTTGTAGATACCCTTCACAGTTCAAATGTTTTAATCTTTCATTTTATTTGTATATACCCCTCACAGTTACAAATAGTTTTTTGTCATGCAACATATAAAAATATTTAATCAGACTTAGCTAATTATGACAACTACTCACACCATTTTAAAAGAGAGACACCTTATAATATGTTAGAAAATGATCTCCCAATGCCATTTTTTGAACTAGTCTTTCATTATTGGGGAATTAGCTCAGATGGTAGAGCGCTCGCTTAGCATGCGAGAGGTAGCGAGATCTATGCTCGCATTCTCAAAATGTTTTATCCTTTCATTTCATTTGTAGATACTGACGCGACCAAAATTCTCATTCACTCTCTTGTCATCTCCCGCCTTGACTACTGCAACATCCTTCTCTCTGGGCTACCTCTCACCCGCCTCGCACCTCTCCAATCCATTCTTAACGCTGCTGCTAGGCTCATCTTCCTCTCCCGCCGCTCTACCTCCGCCTCCCCCCTCTGTCTATCTCTTCACTGGCTCCCCATTCCTTTCCGAGTTCTCTTTAAACTCCTCACCACCACCTACAAGGCTCTCTCCTCCTCCACCGCTCCTTACCTCTCTTCACTGATCTCTATCCACACTCCCTCCCGTCCTCTTCGCTCCATCACTGACCGCCGACTGACCTCTCACCTAATCACCTCCTCCCACTCCCGTGTCCAAGACTTCTCTCGCGCTGCCCCCCTGCACTGGAACAACCTCCCGCCACCCATCAGGATTTCTGATTCCCTTACCTCCTTCAAGCGCTCCCTTAAAACCCACTTTTTTCGACTAGCCTATCCCTCCTCCTAACCTCTTTTGATCCTCCTATCCTGCCTCCATTCCCCTCCGTTCCTACTTATCCTGTTGTTTTTCGTTCGTCCACCCACCTATTTTTAGTATGTTAACTCTTATGAGTAGGGCCCTCCTTCCTCACGTACTCACCCTACCTCTTTACCTCACCTGTGCTCCTGTCCTGTTCTTCCCTTCCTCTACTTCATCTTCAGTCTCCTCGACAATTTTGACACCTACTTCTGAACTGATGCTGATTTTAGTTCTACCAGCTATACCCCTATTTATACTGTATTTTTCAACACACCCTGTACGTTACCTCGTAATTTTTTTGTTTGCTATGTACGGCGCTGCGGACACTTTGCGGCGCCTTATAAATAATCGTACTACTACTACTACTACTACATACCCTTCACAGTCCAAATGTTTTAATCTTTCATTTTATTTGTATATACCCTTCACAGTTACAAATAGTTTTTTGTCATGCAACATATAAAAATATTTAATCAGACTTAGCTAATTATGACAACTACTCACACCATTTTAAAAGAGAGACACCTTATAATATGTTAGTAAATCATCTCCCAATGCCATTTTTTTGAAGTTGTCATTCATCAATGGGGAATTAGCTCAGATGGTAGAGCGCTCGCTTAGCATGCGAGAGGTAGCGAGATCGATGCTCGCATTCTCCAAATGATTTAGCCTTTCATTTCATTTGTAGATACCCTTCACAGTCCAAATGTTTTAATCTTTCATTTTAATTGTATATACCCTTCACAGTTACAAATATTTTTTTGTCATGCAACATATAAAAATATTTAATCAGACTTAGCTAATTATGACAACTACTCACACCATTTTAAAAGAGAGACACCTTATAATATGTTAGTAAATCATCTCCCAATGCCATTTTTTTGAAGTTGTCATTCATCAATGGGGAATTAGCTCAGATGGTAGAGCGCTCGCTTAGCATGCGAGAGGTAGCGAGATCGATGCTCGCATTCTCCAAATGATTTAGCCTTTCATTTCATTTGTAGATACCCTTCACAGTCCAAATGTTTTAATCTTTCATTTTATTTGTATATACCCTTCACAGTTACAAATAGTTTTTTGTCATGCAACATATAAAAATATTTAGTCAGACTTAGCTAATTATGACAACTACTCACACCATTTTAAAAGAGAGACACCTTATAATATGTTAGTAAATGATCTCCCAATGCCTTTTTTTTGAAGTTGTCATTCATCAATAGGGAATTAGCTCAGATGGTAGAGCGCTCGCTTAGCATGCGAGAGGTAGCGAGATCGATGCTCGCATTCTCCAAATGATTTAGCCTTTCATTTCATTTGTAGATACCCTTCACAGTCCGAATGTTTTAATCTTTCATTTTATTTGTATATACCCTTCACAGTTACAAATAGTATTTTGTCATGCAACATATAAAAATATTTAGTCAGACTTAGCTAATTATGACAACTACTCACACCATTTTAAAAGAGAGACACCTTATAATATGTTAGTAAATGATCTCCCAATGCCTTTTTTTGAACTTGTCATTCATCAATGGGGAATTAGCTCAGATGGTAGAGCGCTCGCTTAGCATGCGAGAGGTAGCGAGATCAATGCTTGCATTCTCCAAATGTTTTATCCTTTCATTTCATTTGTAGATACCCTTCACAGTCCAAATGTTTTAATCTTTCATTTTATTTGTATATACCCTTCACAGTTACAAATAGTTTTTTGTCATGCAACATATAAAAATATTTAATCATACTTAGCTAATTATGACAACTACTCACACCATTTTAAAAGAGAGACACCTTATAATATGTTAAAAATATTATCTCCCAATGCCATTTTTTGAACTAGTCTTTCATTATTGGGGAATTAGCTCAGATGGTAGAGCGCTCGCTTAGCATGCGAGAGGTAGCGAGATCTATGCTCGCATTCTCAAAATGTTTTATCCTTTCATTTCATTTGTAGATACCCTTCACAGTCCAAATGTTTTAATCTTTCATTTTATTTGTATATACCCTTCACAGTTACAAATAGTTTTTTGTCATGCAACATATAAAAATATTTAATCAGACTTAGCTAATTATGACAACTACTCACACCATTTTAAAAGAGAGACACCTTATAATATGTTAGAAAATGATCTCCCAATGCCATTTTTTGAACTAGTCGTTCATTATTGGGGAATTAGCTCAGACGGTAGAGCGCTCGCTTAGCATGCGAGAGGTAGCGAGATCTATGCTCGCATTCTCAAAATGTTTTATCCTTTCATTTCATTTGTAGATACCCTTCACAGTCCAAATGTTTTAATCTTTCATTTTATTTGTATATACCCTTCACAGTTACAAATAGTTTTTTGTCATGCAACATATAAAAATATTTAATCAGACTTAGCTAATTATGACAACTACTCACACCATTTTAAAAGAGAGACACCTTATAATATGTTAGTAAATGATCTCTCAATGCCTTTTTTTTTAACTTGTCATTCATCAATGGGGAATTAGCTCAGATGGTAGAGCGCTCGCTTAGCATGCGAGAGGTAGCGAGATCTATGCACGCATTCTCAAAATGTTTTATCCTTTCATTTCATTTGTAGATACCCTTCACAGTCCAAATGTTTTAATCTTTCATTTTATTTGTATATACCCTTCACAGTTACAAATAGTTTTTTGTCATGCAACATATAAAAGTATTTAATCAGACTTAGCTAATTATGACAACTACTCACACCATTTTAAAAGAGAGACACCTTATAATATGTTAGTAAATCCTCTCCCAATGCCATTTTTTTGAAGTTGTCATTCATCAATGGGGAATTAGCTCAGATGGTAGAGCGCTCGCTTAGCATGCGAGAGGTATCGAGATCGTTGCTCGCATTCTCCAAATGATTTAGCCTTTCATTTCATTTGTAGATACCCTTCACAGTTCAAATGTTTTAATCTTTCATTTTATTTGTATATACCCCTCACAGTTACAAATAGTTTTTTGTCATGCAACATATAAAAATATTTAATCAGACTTAGCTAATTATGACAACTACTCACACCATTTTAAAAGAGAGACACCTTATAATATGTTAGTAAATCATCTCCCAATGCCATTTTTTTGAAGTTGTCATTCATCAATTGGGAATTAGCCCAGATGGTAGAGCGCTCGCTTAGCATGCGAGAGGTAGCGAGATCGATGCTCGCATTCTCCAAATGATTTAGCCTTTCATTTCATTTGTAGATACCCTTCACAGTCCAAATGTTTTAATCTTTCATTTTATTTGTATATACCCTTCACAGTTACAAATAGTTTTTTGTCATGCAACATATAAAAATATTTAGTCAGACTTAGCTAATTATGACAACTACTCACACCATTTTAAAAGAGAGACACCTTATAATATGTTAGTAAATGATCTCCCAATGCCTTTTTTTTGAAGTTGTCATTCATCAATAGGGAATTAGCTCAGATGGTAGAGCGCTCGCTTAGCATGCGAGAGGTAGCGAGATCGATGCTCGCATTCTCCAAATGATTTAGCCTTTCATTTCATTTGTAGATACCCTTCACAGTCCGAATGTTTTAATCTTTCATTTTATTTGTATATACCCTTCACAGTTACAAATAGTATTTTGTCATGCAACATATAAAAATATTTAGTCAGACTTAGCTAATTATGACAACTACTCACACCATTTTAAAAGAGAGACACCTTATAATATGTTAGTAAATGATCTCCCAATGCCTTTTTTTGAACTTGTCATTCATCAATGGGGAATTAGCTCAGATGGTAGAGCGCTCGCTTAGCATGCGAGAGGTAGCGAGATCGATGCTTGCATTCTCCAAATGTTTTATCCTTTCATTTCATTTGTAGATACCCTTCACAGTCCAAATGTTTTAATCTTTCATTTTATTTGTATATACCCTTCACAGTTACAAATAGTTTTTTGTCATGCAACATATAAAAATATTTAATCATACTTAGCTAATTATGACAACTACTCACACCATTTTAAAAGAGAGACACCTTATAATATGTTAAAAATATTATCTCCCAATGCCATTTTTTGAACTAGTCTTTCATTATTGGGGAATTAGCTCAGATGGTAGAGCGCTCGCTTAGCATGTGAGAGGTAGCGAGATCTATGCTCGCATTCTCAAAATGTTTTATCCTTTGATTTCATTTGTAGATACCCTTCACAGTCCAAATGTTTTAATCTTTCATTTTATTTGTATATACTCTTCACAGTTACAAATATTTTTTTGTCATGCAACATATAAAAATATTTAATCAGACTTAGCTAATTATGACAACTACTCACACCATTTTAAAAGAGAGACACCTTATAATATGTTAGTAAATCATCTCCCAATGCCATTTTTTTGAAGTTGTCATTCATCAATGGGGAATTAGCTCAGATGGTAGAGCGCTCGCTTAGCATGCGAGAGGTAGCGAGATCGATGCTCGCATTCTCCAAATGATTTAGCCTTTCATTTCATTTGTAGATACCCTTCACAGTCCAAATGTTTTAATCTTTCATTTTATTTGTATATACCCTTCACAGTTACAAATAGTTTTTTGTCATGCAACATATAAAAATATTTAATCAGACTTAGCTAATTATGACAACTACTCACACCATTTTAAAAGAGAGACACCTTATAATATGTTAGTAAATCCTCTCCCAATGCCATTTTTTTGAAGTTGTCATTCATCAATGGGGAATTAGCTCAGATGGTAGAGCGCTCGCTTAACATGCGAGAGGTAGCGAGATTGATGCTCGCATTCTCCAAATGATTTAGCCTTTCATTTCATTTGTAGATACCCTTTACAGTCCGAATGTTTTAATCTTTCATTTTATTTGTATATACCCCTCACAGTTACAAATAGTTTTTTTTTATGCAACATATAAAAATATTTAATCAGACTTAGCTAATTATGACCACTACTCACACCATTTTAAAAGAGAGACACCTTATAATATGTTAGAAAATGATCTCCCAATGCCATTTTTTGAACTAGTCTTTCATAATTGGGGAATTAGCTCAGATGGTAGAGCGCTCGCTTAGCATGCGAGAGGTACCGATATCTATGCTCGCATTCTCAAAATGTTTTATCCTTTCATTTCATTTGTAGATACCCTTCACAGTCCAAATGTTTTAATCTTTCATTTTATTTGTATATACCCTTCACAGTTACAAATAGTTTTTTGTCATGCAACATATAAAAATATTTTGTCAGACTTAGCTAATTATGCCAACTACTTACACCATTTTAAAAGAGAGACACCTTATAATATGTTAGTAAATCATCTCCCATTGCCTTTTTTTGAGGTTGTCATTCATCTATGGGGAATTAGCTCAGATGGTAGAGCGCTCGCTTAGCATGCGAGAGGTAGCGAGATCGATGCTCGCATTCTCCAAATGATTAAGCCTTTCATTTCATTTGTAGATACCCTTCACAGTCCAAATGTTTTAATCTTTCATTTTATTTGTATATACCCCTCACAGTTACAAATAGTTTTTTGTTATGCAACATATAAAAATATTTAATCAGACTTAGCTAATTATGACAACTACTCAGACCATTTTAAAAGAGAGACACCTTATAATATGTTAGAAAATGATCTCCCAATGCCATTTTTTGAACTAGTCTTTCATTATTGGGGAATTAGCTCAGATGGTAGAGCGCTCGCTTAGCATGCGAGAGGTAGCGAGATCGATGCTCGCATTCTCCAAATGATTTAGCCTTTCATTTCATTTGTAGATACCCTTCACAGTCCAAATGTTTTAATCTTTCATTTTATTTGTATATACCCTTCACAGTTACAAATAGTTTTTTGTCATGCAACATATAAAAATATTTAGTTAGACTTAGCTAATTATGACAACTACTCACACCCTTTTAAAAGAGAGACACCTTTTAATATGTTAGTAAATCATCTCCCAATGCCATTTTTTTAATGTTGTTATTCATCAATGGGAAATTAGCTCAGATGGTAGAGCGCTCGCTTAGCATGCGAGAGGTAGCGAGATCGATGCTCGCATTCTCCAAATGTTTTATCCTTTCATTTCATTTGTAGATACACTTCAAAGTCCAAATGTTTTAATCTTTTATTTTATTTGTATATACCCTTCACAGTTACAAATGGTTTTTTGTCATGCAACATATAAAAATATTTAATCAGACTTAGCTAATTATGACAACTACTCACACCATTTTAAAAGAGAGACACCTTATAATATGTTAGTAAATGATCTCCCAATGCCTTTTTTTTTAACTTTTATTCATCAATGGGGAATTAGGTCTGATGGTAGAGTGCTCGCTTAGCATGCAAGAGGTAGCGAGATCTATGCTCGCATTCTCCAAATGTTTTATCCTTTCATTTTATTTGTAGATACCCTTCACAGTCCACATTTTTTAATCTTTCATTTTATTTGTATATACCCTTCACAGTTACACATAGTTTTTTGTCATGCAACATATAAAAATATTTAGTCAGACTTAGCTAATTATGACAACTACTCACACAATTTTAAAAGAGAGACACCTTATAATATGTTAGAAAATGATCTCCCAATGCCATTTTATGAACTAGTCTTTCATTATTGGGGAATTAGCTCAGATGGTAGAGCGCTCGCTTAGCATGCGAGAGGTAGCGAGATCTATGCTTGCATTCTCCAAATGTTTTATCCTTTCATTTCATTTGTAGATACCCTTCACAGTCCAAATTTTTTAATCTTTCATTTTATTTGTATATACCCTTTATAGTTACAAATAGTTTTTTGTCATGCAACATATAAAAATATTTAGTCAGACTTAGCTAATTGTGACAACTACTCACACCATTTTAAAAGAGAGACAACTTATAATATGTTAGTAAATCATCTCCCAATGCATTTTTTTTTTAAGTTGTCCTTCATCAATGGGGAATTAGCTCAGATGGTAGAGCGCTCGCTTAGCATGCGAGAGCTAGCGAGATCGATGCTTGCATTCTCCAAATGTTTTATCCTTTCATTTCATTTGTAGATACCCTTCACAGTCCAAATGTTTTAATCTTTCATTTTATTTGTATATACTCTTCACAGTTACAAATAGTTTTTTGTCATGCAACATATAAAAATATTTAATCATACTTAGCTAATTATGACAACTACTCACACTATTTTAAAAGAGAGACACCTTATAATATGTTAGTAAATCATCTCCCAATGCCTTTTTTTGAACTTGTCTTTCATTATTGGGGAATTAGCTCAGATGGTAGAGCGCTCGCTTAGCATGCGAGAGGTAGCGAGATTGATGCTCGCATTCTCCAAATGTTTTATCCTTTCATTTCATTTGTAGATACACTTCAAAGTCCAAATGTTTTAATCTTTCATTTTATTTGTATATACCCTTCATAGTTACAAATAGTTTTTTGTCATGCAACATATAAAAATATTTAGTCAGACTTAGCTAATTATGACAACTACTAACACCATTTTAAAAGAGAGACACCTTTTAATATGTTAGTAAATCATCTCCCAATGCCATTTTTTTAAAGTTGTCATTCATCAATGGGGAATTAGCTCAGATGGTAGAGCGCTCGCTTAGCATGCGAGAGGTAGCGAGATCGGTGCTCGCATTCTCTAATTGTTTTAGCCTTTCATTTCATTTGTAGATACCCTTCACAGTCCAAATGTTTTAATCTTTCATTTTATTTGTATATACCCTTCACAGTTACAAATATTTTTTTGTCATGCAACATATAAAAATATTTAATCAGACTTAGCTAATTATGACAACTACTCACATCATTTTAAAAGAGAGACACCTTATAATATGTTAGTAAATCATCTCCCAATGCCATTTTTTTGAAGTTGTCATTCATCAATGGGGAATTAGCTCAGATGGTAGAGCGCTCGCTTAGCATGCGAGAGGTAGAGAGATCGATGCTCGCATTCTCCAAATGATTTAGCCTTTCATTTCATTTGTAGATACCCTTCACAGTCCAAATGTTTTAATCTTTCATTTTATTTGTATATACCCTTCATAGTTACAAATAGTTTTTTGTCATACAACATATAAAAATATTTAGTCAGACTTAGCTAATTATGACAACTACTCACACCATTTTAAAAGAGAGACACCTTATAATATGTTAGTAAATCCTCTCCCAATGCCATTTTTTTAAAGTTGTCATTCATCAATGGGGAATTAGTTCAGATGGTAGAGCGCTCGCTTAGCATGCGAGAGGTAGTGAGATCGATGCTTGCATTCTCCAAATGATTTAGCCTTTCATTTCATTTGTAGATACCCTTCACAGTCCAAATGTTTTAATCTTTCATTTTATTTGTATATACCCTTCACAGTTACAAATAGTTTTTTGTCATGCAACATATAAAAATATTTAGTCAGACTTAGCTAATTATGACAACTACTCACACCATTTTAAAAGAGAGACACCTTATAATATGTTAGTAAATGATCTCCCAATGCCTTTTTTTGAACTTGTCATTCATCAATGGGGAATTAGCTCAGATGGTAGAGCGCTCGCTTAGCATGCGAGAGGTAGCGAGATCGATGCTTGCATTCTCCAAATGTTTTATCCTTTCATTTCATTTGTAGATACCCTTCACAGTCCAAATGTTTTAATCTTTCATTTTATTTGTATATACCCTTCACAGTTACAAATAGTTTTTTGTCATGCAACATATAAAAATATTTAATCATACTTAGCTAATTATGACAACTACTCACACCATTTTAAAAGAGAGACACCTTATAATATGTTAGTAAATCATCTCCCAATGCCTTTTTTTGAATTTGTCATTCATCAATGGGGAATTAGCTCAGATGGTAGAGCGCTCGCTTAGCATGCGAGAGGTATCGAGATCGATGCTCGCATTCTCCAAATGATTTAGCCTTTCATTTCATTTGTAGATACCCTTCACAGTTCAAATGTTTTAATCTTTCATTTTATTTGTATATACCCCTCACAGTTACAAATAGTTTTTTGTCATGCAACATATAAAAATATTTAATCAGACTTAGCTAATTATGACAACTACTCACACCATTTTAAAAGAGAGACACCTTATAATATGTTAGAAAATGATCTCCCAATGCCATTTTTTGAACTAGTCGTTCATTATTGGGGAATTAGCTCAGACGGTAGAGCGCTCGCTTAGCATGCGAGAGGTAGCGAGATCTATGCTCGCATTCTCAAAATGTTTTATCCTTTCATTTCATTTGTAGATACCCTTCACAGTCCAAATGTTTTAATCTTTCATTTTATTTGTATATACCCTTCACAGTTACAAATAGTTTTTTGTCATGCAACATATAAAAATATTTAATCAGACTTAGCTAATTATGACAACTACTCACACCATTTTAAAAAAGAGACACCTTATAATATGTTAGTAAATGATCTCCCAATGCCTTTTTTTTAACTTGTCATTCATCAATGGGGAATTAGCTCAGATGGTAGAGCGCTCGCTTAGCATGCGAGAGGTAGCGAGATCTATGCACGCATTCTCAAAATGTTTTATCCTTTCATTTCATTTGTAGATACCCTTCACAGTCCAAATGTTTTAATCTTTCATTTTATTTGTATATACCCTTCACAGTTACAAATAGTTTTTTGTCATGCAACATATAAAAATATTTAATCAGACTTAGCTAATTATGACAACTACTCACACCATTTTAAAAGAGAGACACCTTATAATATGTTAGTAAATCCTCTCCCAATGCCATTTTTTTGAAGTTGTCATTCATCAATGGGGAATTAGCTCAGATGGTAGAGCACTCGCTTAGCATGCGAGAGGTATCGAGATCGATGCTCGCATTCTCCAAATGATTTAGCCTTTCATTTCATTTGTAGATACCCTTCACAGTTCAAATGTTTTAATCTTTCATTTTATTTGTATATACCCCTCACAGTTACAAATAGTTTTTTGTCATGCAACATATAAAAATATTTAATCAGACTTAGCTAATTATGACAACTACTCACACCATTTTAAAAGAGAGACACCTTATAATATGTTAGAAAATGATCTCCCAATGCCATTTTTTGAACTAGTCTTTCATTATTGGGGAATTAGCTCAGATGGTAGAGCGCTCGCTTAGCATGCGAGAAGTAGCGAGATCTATGCTCGCATTCTCAAAATGTTTTATCCTTTCATTTCATTTGTAGATACCCTTCACAGTCCAAATGTTTTAATCTTTCATTTTATTTGTATATACCCTTCACAGTTACAAATAGTTTTTTGTCATGCAACATATAAAAATATTTAATCAGACTTAGCTAATTATGACAACTACTCACACCATTTTAAAAGAGAGACACCTTATAATATGTTAGTAAATCATCTCCCAATGCCATTTTTTTGAAGTTGTCATTCATCAATGGGGAATTAGCTCAGATGGTAGAGCGCTTGCTTAGCATGCGAGAGGTAGCGAGATCGATGCTCGCATTCTCCAAATGATTTAGCCTTTCATTTCATTTGTAGATACCCTTCACAGTCCAAATGTTTAAATCTTTCATTTTAATTGTATATACCCTTCACAGTTACAAATATTTTTTTGTCATGCAACATATAAAAATATTTAATCAGACTTAGCTAATTATGACAACTACTCACACCATTTTAAAAGAGAGACACCTTATAATATGTTAGTAAATCATCTCCCAATGCCATTTTTTTGAAGTTGTCATTCATCAATGGGGAATTAGCTCAGATGGTAGAGCGCTCGCTTAGCATGCGAGAGGTAGCGAGATCGATGCTCGCATTCTCCAAATGATTTAGCCTTTCATTTCATTTGTAGATACCCTTCACAGTCCAAATGTTTTAATCTTTCATTTTATTTGTATATACCCTTCACAGTTACAAATAGTTTTTTGTCATGCAACATATAAAAATATTTAGTCAGACTTAGCTAATTATGACAACTACTCACACCATTTTAAAAGAGAGACACCTTATAATATGTTAGAAAATGATCTCCCAATGCCATTTTTTGAACTAGTCGTTCATTATTGGGGAATTAGCTCAGACGGTAGAGCGCTCGCTTAGCATGCGAGAGGTAGCGAGATCTATGCTCGCATTCTCAAAATGTTTTATCCTTTCATTTCATTTGTAGATACCCTTCACAGACCAAATGTTTTAATCTTTCATTTTATTTGTATATACCCTTCACAGTTACAAATAGTTTTTTGTCATGCAACATATAAAAATATTTAATCAGACTTAGCTAATTATGACAACTACTCACACCATTTTAAAAGAGAGACACCTTATAATATGTTAGTAAAGATCTCCCAATGCCTTTTTTTAACTTGTCATTCATCAATGGGGAATTAGCTCAGATGGTAGAGCGCTCGCTTAGCATGCGAGAGGTAGCGAGATCTATGCACGCATTCTCAAAATGTTTTATCCTTTCATTTCATTTGTAGATACCCTTCACAGTCCAAATGTTTTAATCTTTCATTTTATTTGTATATACCCTTCACAGTTACAAATAGTTTTTTGTCATGCAACATATAAAAATATTTAATCAGACTTAGCTAATTATGACAACTACTCACACCATTTTAAAAGAGAGACACCTTATAATATGTTAGTAAATCCTCTCCCAATGCCATTTTTTTGAAGTTGTCATTCATCAATGGGGAATTAGCTCAGATGGTAGAGCGCTCGCTTAGCATGCGAGAGGTATCGAGATCGATGCTCGCATTCTCCAAATGATTTAGCCTTTCATTTCATTTGTAGATACCCTTCACAGTTCAAATGTTTTAATCTTTCATTTTATTTGTATATACCCCTCACAGTTACAAATAGTTTTTTGTCATGCAACATATAAAAATATTTAATCAGACTTAGCTAATTATGACAACTACTCACACCATTTTAAAAGAGAGACACCTTATAATATGTTAGAAAATGATCTCCCAATGCCATTTTTTGAACTAGTCTTTCATTATTGGGGAATTAGCTCAGATGGTAGAGCGCTCGCTTAGCATGCGAGAGGTAGCGAGATCTATGCTTGCATTCTCAAAATGTTTTATCCTTTCATTTCATTTGTAGATACCCTTCACAGTCCAAATGTTTTAATCTTTCATTTTATTTGTATATACCCTTCACAGTTACAAATAGTTTTTTGTCATGCAACATATAAAAATATTTAATCAGACTTAGCTAATTATGACAACTACTCACACCATTTTAAAAGAGATACACCTTATAATATGTTAGTAAATCATCTCCCAATGCCATTTTTTTGAAGCTTTTATTCATCAATGGGGAATTAGCTCAGATGGTAGAGCGCTCGCTTAGCATGCGAGAGGTATCGAGATCGATGCTCGCATTCTCCAAATGATTTAGCCTTTCATTTCATTTGTAGATACCCTTCACAGTTCAAATGTTTTAATCTTTCATTTTATTTGTATATACCCCTCACAGTTACAAATAGTTTTTTGTCATGCAACATATAAAAATATTTGGTACTTGTGAGTTATCCGGACGCCCGATTTCAAAATCGGGTCGGATCGGGCACATCGCATCGCATCGCATGCGACCATCGGATGCGATGCGATGCGATGCGATGCGATGCGATGCGATGACCCGATTTTTCCATAGGAATCAATGTTAAAATGGACTGAGTCCATTTTAACATGGAATTCAATGGGAAAAAGGGGTCCTTTTCATACCCCTACTATCCAAGTGGGCATGGAGTTGGATATAAACCTGTGGCGAGCGTAGCGAGCCACCGAGCCCGAAGCGTGGCGAGCGTAGCGAGCCCCGCGAGGGGACACGGAATACCGTCCCCTCGCGGGGCTCGCTTCGCTCGCCACGCTTCGGGCTCGGTGGCTCGCTACGCTCGCCACAGGTTTATATCCAACTCCATGCCCACTTGGATAGTAGGGGTATGAAAAGGACCCCTTTTTCCATAGGAATCATTTTAACATTGATTCCTATGGAAAAATCGGGTCATCGCATCCGATGGTCGCATGCGATGCGATGCGATGCGATATCGCATCGCATCGCATCTGATTGTATGCCTTAACTTAAGGCATACAATCAAAAAATCGGGCGTCCAGATAACTCACAAGTACCAAATATTTAATCAGACTTAGCTAATTATGACAACTACTCACACCATTTTAAAAGAGAGACACCTTATAATATGTTAGAAAATGATCTCCCAATGCCATTTTTTGAACTAGTCTTTCATTATTGGGGAATTAGCTCAGATGGTAGAGCGCTCGCTTAGCATGCGAGAGGTAGCGAGATCTATGCTCGCATTCTCAAAATGTTTTATCCTTTCATTTCATTTGTAGATACCCTTCACAGTCCAAATGTTTTAATCTTTCATTTTATTTGTATATACCCTTCACAGTTACAAATAGTTTTTTGTCATGCAACATATAAAAATATTTAATCAGACTTAGCTAATTATGACAACTACTCACACCATTTTAAAAGAGAGACACCTTATAATATGTTAGTAAATCATCTCCCAATGCCATTTTTTTGAAGTTGTCATTCATCAATGGGGAATTAGCTCAGATGGTAGAGCGCTTGCTTAGCATGCGAGAGGTAGCGAGATCGATGCTCGCATTCTCCAAATGATTTAGCCTTTCATTTCATTTGTAGATACCCTTCACAGTCCAAATGTTTAAATCTTTCATTTTAATTGTATATACCCTTCACAGTTACAAAAATTTTTTTGTCATGCAACATATAAAAATATTTAATCAGACTTAGCTAATTATGACAACTACTCACACCATTTTAAAAGATAGACACCTTATAATATGTTAGTAAATCATCTCCCAATGCCATTTTTTTGAAGTTGTCATTCATCAATGGGGAATTAGCTCAGATGGTAGAGCGCTCGCTTAGCATGCGAGAGGTAGCGAGATCGATGCTCGCATTCTCCAAATGATTTAGCCTTTCATTTCATTTGTAGATAACCTTCACAGTCCAAATGTTTTAATCTTTCATTTTATTTGTATATACCCTTCACAGTTACAAATAGTTTTTTGTCATGCAACATATAAAAATATTTAGTCAGACTTAGCTAATTATGACAACTACTCACACCATTTTAAAAGAGAGACACCTTATAATATGTTAGAAAATGATCTCCCAATGCCATTTTTTGAACTAGTCGTTCATTATTGGGGAATTAGCTCAGACGGTAGAGCGCTCGCTTAGCATGCGAGAGGTAGCGAGATCTATGCTCGCATTCTCAAAATGTTTTATCCTTTCATTTCATTTGTAGATACCCTTCACAGTCCAAATGTTTTAATCTTTCATTTTATTTGTATATACCCTTCACAGTTACAAATAGTTTTTTGTCATGCAACATATAAAAATATTTAATCAGACTTAGCTAATTATGACAACTACTCACACCATTTTAAAAGAGAGACACCTTATAATATGTTAGTAAATGATCTCCCAATGCCTTTTTTTGAACTTGTCATTCATCAATGGGGAATTAGCTCAGATGGTAGAGCGCTCGCTTAGCATGCGAGAGGTAGCGAGATCGATGCTTGCATTCTCCAAATGTTTTATCCTTTCATTTCATTTGTAGATACCCTTCACAGTCCAAATGTTTTAATCTTTCATTTTATTTGTATATACCCTTCACAGTTACAAATAGTTTTTTGTCATGCAACATATAAAAATATTTAATCATACTTAGCTAATTATGACAACTACTCACACCATTTTAAAAGAGAGACACCTTATAATATGTTAGTAAATCATCTCCCAATGCCTTTTTTTGAACTTGTCATTCATCAATGGGGAATTAGCTCAGATGGTAGAGCGCTCGCTTAGCATGCGAGAGGTATCGAGATCGATGCTCGCATTCTCCAAATGATTTAGCCTTTCATTTCATTTGTAGATACCCTTCACAGTTCAAATGTTTTAATCTTTCATTTTATTTGTATATACCCCTCACAGTTACAAATAGTTTTTTGTCATGCAACATATAAAAATATTTAATCAGACTTAGCTAATTATGACAACTACTCACACCATTTTAAAAGAGAGACACCTTATAATATGTTAGAAAATGATCTCCCAATGCCATTTTTTGAACTAGTCGTTCATTATTGGGGAATTAGCTCAGACGGTAGAGCGCTCGCTTAGCATGCGAGAGGTAGCGAGATCTATGCTCGCATTCTCAAAATGTTTTATCCTTTCATTTCATTTGTAGATACCCTTCACAGTCCAAATGTTTTAATCTTTCATTTTATTTGTATATACCCTTCACAGTTACAAATAGTTTTTTGTCATGCAACATATAAAAATATTTAATCAGACTTAGCTAATTATGACAACTACTCACACCATTTTAAAAGAGAGACACCTTATAATATGTTAGTAAATGATCTCCCAATGCCTTTTTTTTAACTTGTCATTCATCAATGGGGAATTAGCTCAGATGGTAGAGCGCTCGCTTAGCATGCGAGAGGTAGCGAGATCTATGCACGCATTCTCAAAATGTTTTATCCTTTCATTTCATTTGTAGATACCCTTCACAGTCCAAATGTTTTAATCTTTCATTTTATTTGTATATACCCTTCACAGTTACAAATAGTTTTTTGTCATGCAACATATAAAAATATTTAATCAGACTTAGCTAATTATGACAACTACTCACACCATTTTAAAAGAGAGACACCTTATAATATGTTAGTAAATCCTCTCCCAATGCCATTTTTTTGAAGTTGTCATTCATCAATGGGGAATTAGCTCAGATGGTAGAGCGCTCGCTTAGCATGCGAGAGGTATCGAGATCGATGCTCGCATTCTCCAAATGATTTAGCCTTTCATTTCATTTGTAGATACCCTTCACAGTTCAAATGTTTTAATCTTTCATTTTATTTGTATATACCCCTCACAGTTACAAATAGTTTTTTGTCATGCAACATATAAAAATATTTAATCAGACTTAGCTAATTATGACAACTACTCACACCATTTTAAAAGAGAGACACCTTATAATATGTTAGAAAATGATCTCCCAATGCCATTTTTTGAACTAGTCTTTCATTATTGGGGAATTAGCTCAGATGGTAGAGCGCTCGCTTAGCATGCGAGAGGTAGCGAGATCTATGCTCGCATTCTCAAAATGTTTTATCCTTTCATTTCATTTGTAGATACCCTTCACAGTCCAAATGTTTTAATCTTTCATTTTATTTGTATATACCCTTCACAGTTACAAATAGTTTTTTGTCATGCAACATATAAAAATATTTAATCAGACTTAGCTAATTATGACAACTACTCACACCATTTTAAAAGAGAGACACCTTATAATATGTTAGTAAATCATCTCCCAATGCCATTTTTTTGAAGTTGTCATTCATCAATGGGGAATTAGCTCAGATGGTAGAGCGCTCGCTTAGCATGCGAGAGGTAGCGAGATCGATGCTCGCATTCTCCAAATGATTTAGCCTTTCATTTCATTTGTAGATACCCTTCACAGTCCAAATGTTTTAATCTTTCATTTTAATTGTATATACCCTTCACAGTTACAAATATTTTTTTGTCATGCAACATATAAAAATATTTAATCAGACTTAGCTAATTATGACAACTACTCACACCATTTTAAAAGAGAGACACCTTATAATATGTTAGTAAATCATCTCCCAATGCCATTTTTTTGAAGTTGTCATTCATCAATGGGGAATTAGCTCAGATGGTAGAGCGCTCGCTTAGCATGCGAGAGGTAGCGAGATCGATGCTCGCATTCTCCAAATGATTTAGCCTTTCATTTCATTTGTAGATACCCTTCAAAGTCCAAATGTTTTAATCTTTCATTTTATTTGTATATACCCTTCACAGTTACAAATAGTTTTTTGTCATGCAACATATAAAAATATTTAGTCAGACTTAGCTAATTATGACAACTACTCACACCATTTTAAAAGAGAGACACCTTATAATATGTTAGTAAATGATCTCCCAATGCCTTTTTTTTGAAGTTGTCATTCATCAATAGGGAATTAGCTCAGATGGTAGAGCGCTCGCTTAGCATGCGAGAGGTAGCGAGATCGATGCTTGCATTCTCCAAATGATTTAGCCTTTCATTTCATTTGTAGATACCCTTCACAGTCTGAATGTTTTAATCTTTCATTTTATTTGTATATACCCTTCACAGTTACAAATAGTATTTTGTCATGCAACATATAAAAATATTTAGTCAGACTTAGCTAATTATGACAACTACTCACACCATTTTAAAAGAGAGACACCTTATAATTTGTTAGTAAATGATCTCCCAATGCCTTTTTTTGAACTTGTCATTCATCAATGGGGAATTAGCTCAGATGGTAGAGCGCTCGCTTAGCATGCGAGAGGTAGCGAGATCGATGCTTGCATTCTCCAAATGTTTTATCCTTTCATTTCATTTGTAGATACCCTTCACAGTCCAAATGTTTTAATCTTTCATTTTATTTGTATATACCCTTCACAGTTACAAATAGTTTTTTGTCATGCAACATATAAAAATATTTAATCATACTTAGCTAATTATGACAACTACTCACACCATTTTAAAAGAGAGACACCTTATAATATGTTAGTAAATCATCTCCCAATGCCTTTTTTTGAACTTGTTATTCATCAATGGGGAATTAGCTCAGATGGTAGAGCGCTCGCTTAGCATGCGAGAGGTAGCGAGATCGATGCTCGCATTCTCCAAATGATTTAGCCTTTCATTTCATTTGTAGATACCCTTCAAAGTCCAAATGTTTTAATCTTTCATTTTATTTGTATATACCCCTCACAGTTACAAATAGTTTTTTGTCATGCAACATATAAAAATATTTAATCAGACTTAGCTAATTATGACAACTACTCACACCATTTTAAAAGAGAGACACCTTATAATATGTTAAAAATATTATCTCCCAATGCCATTTTTTGAACTAGTCTTTCATTATTGGGGAATTAGCTCAGATGGTAGAGCGCTCGCTTAGCATGCGAGAGGTAGCGAGATCTATGCTTGCATTCTCAAAATGTTTTATCCTTTGATTTCATTTGTAGATACCCTTCACAGTCCAAATGTTTTAATCTTTCATTTTATTTGTATATACCCTTCACAGTTACAAATATTTTTTTGTCATGCAACATATAAAAATATTTAATCAGACTTAGCTAATTATGACAACTACTCACACCATTTTAAAAGAGAGACACCTTATAATATGTTAGTAAATCATCTCCCAATGCCATTTTTTTGAAGTTGTCATTCATCAATGGGGAATTAGCTCAGATGGTAGAGCGCTCGCTTAGCATGCGAGAGGTAGCGAGATCGATGCTCGCCTTCTCCAAATGATTTAGCCTTTCATTTCATTTGTAGATACCCTTCAAAGTCCAAATGTTTTAATCTTTCATTTTATTTGTATATACCCCTCACAGTTACAAATAGTTTTTTGTCATGCAACATATAAAAATATTTAATCAGACTTAGCTAATTATGACAACTACTCACACCATTTTAAAAGAGAGACACCTTATAATATGTTAAAAATATTATCTCCCAATGCCATTTTTTGAACTAGTCTTTCATTATTGGGGAATTAGCTCAGATGGTAGAGCGCTCGCTTAGCATGCGAGAGGTAGCGAGATCTATGCTTGCATTCTCAAAATGTTTTATCCTTTGATTTCATTTGTAGATACCCTTCACAGTCCAAATGTTTTAATCTTTCATTTTATTTGTATATACCCTTCACAGTTACAAATATTTTTTTGTCATGCAACATATAAAAATATTTAATCAGACTTAGCTAATTATGACAACTACTCACACCATTTTAAAAGAGAGACACCTTATAATATGTTAGTAAATCATCTCCCAATGCCATTTTTTTGAAGTTGTCATTCATCAATGGGGAATTAGCTCAGATGGTAGAGCGCTCGCTTAGCATGCGAGAGGTAGCGAGATCGATGCTCGCATTCTCCAAATGATTTAGCCTTTCATTTCATTTGTAGATACCCTTCACAGTCCAAATGTTTTAATCTTTCATTTTATTTGTATATACCCTTCACAGTTACAAATAGTTTTTTGTCATGCAACATATAAAAATATTTAATCATACTTAGCTAATTATGACAACTACTCACACCATTTTAGAAGAGAGACACCTTATAATATGTTAGTAAATCATCTCCCAATGCCTTTTTTTGAACTTGTCATTCATCAATGGGGAATTAGCTCAGATGGTAGAGCGCTCGCTTAGCATGCGAGAGGTAGCGAGATCGATGCTCGCATTCTCCAAATGATTTAGCCTTTCATTTCATTTGTAGATACCCTTCAAAGTCCAAATGTTTTAATCTTTCATTTTATTTGTATATACCCCTCACAGTTACAAATAGTTTTTTGTCATGCAACATATAAAAATATTTAATCAGACTTAGCTAATTATGACAACTACTCACACCATTTTAAAAGAGAGACACCTTATAATATGTTAAAAATATTATCTCCCAATGCCATTTTTTGAACTAGTCTTTCATTATTGGGGAATTAGCTCAGATGGTAGAGCGCTCGCTTAGCATGCGAGAGGTAGCGAGATCTATGCTTGCATTCTCAAGATGTTTTATCCTTTGATTTCATTTGTAGATACCCTTCACAGTCCAAATGTTTTAATCTTTCATTTTATTTGTATATACCCTTCACAGTTACAAATATTTTTTTGTCATGCAACATATAAAAATATTTAATCAGACTTAGCTAATTATGACAACTACTCACACCATTTTAAAAGAGAGACACCTTATAATATGTTAGTAAATCATCTCCCAATGCCATTTTTTTGAAGTTGTCATTCATCAATGGGGAATTAGCTCAGATGGTAGAGCGCTCGCTTAACATGCGAGAGGTAGCGAGATCGATGCTCGCATTCTCCAAATGATTTAGCCTTTCATTTCATTTGTAGATACCCTTCACAGTCCAAATGTTTTAATCTTTCATTTTATTTGTATATACCCTTCACAGTTACAAATAGTTTTTTGTCATGCAACATATAAAAATATTTAATCAGACTTAGCTAATTATGACAACTACTCACACCATTTTAAAAGAGAGACACCTTATAATATGTTAGTAAATCCTCTCCCAATGCCATTTTTTTGAAGTTGTCATTCATCAATGGGGAATTAGCTCAGATGGTAGAGCGCTCGCTTAGCATGCGGGAGGTAGCGAGATCGATGCTCGCATTCTCCAAATGATTTAGCCTTTCATTTCATTTGTAGATACCCTTCACAGTCTAAATGTTTTAATCTTTCATTTTATTTGTATATACCCTTCACAGTTACAAATGTTTTTTTGTCATGCAACATCTATATAATAAGTTGAAGAGTCTGTGTGCGTGTGTGTGTGCGTGTGTGTGTGCGTGTCCGTTGCATTGCGGACACACCGTGGCACTCAGAGCCCTCAAATTTGGCAACAAGGTACCTCTATACCCGGTGGTGTGCACCTCGAAGCCGTTTTTGGGAAATTTCACTTAGAAATTTAAAAAACACCAAGTTTTAATTTGCCTTCATTGATGATCTGGGAAAGAGATTGACGATCTGGGAAACCGTTGTCGAAGGAACAACTCCACACCTGATTTCATTGCTGTCATTGAGTATGAATGACACATTCTAACATTATGGTGAAGGCTTTAAACAATTAGTGTACACGCACACACACACACAGTACACCACATATGCACACATAGCACACAAGACACACATATATACGTAGCGCACCTCACACACTTACACATTGGACACACACACACAACAAAACACACACATAACACACCACATGCAGTACAACACAAACCCATATACACTAAAACACCACCCAAAAACAGTACAACAAACACACACACTTAAACATTGCCAGGATACGCACAGCACACTACACACACATATATATGTAGCGCACCTCACATTTGGCAGATACTGTACACATAACCCGCCAACACACACACATAACACACCACTCACAGTACAACACACACCCACATTCACTACAACATGCACCCAAAAACAGTGCAATACACAGAACACACAAACAAACATTGAACAGATACACACAGCACATCACACACACACACACACACACACATTTATACGTAGCACACCTTACACACTTACACATTGGGCAGATCACACAACACACACACATAACATACCTGTAACAGCACAACACACACCCACATTCGCCACACACACACACACACACACAAAAAAAAACAGTACAACACAAAAAACACACACATAAGCTGTGTACACATGGGGGCGATAGGGGCTGAAATCGCTGGAAATATGGTCGCTGGCGACCATATTGCCAGTGATGGGAGTGTGCCCTGGCGATAAATCGCTGGGTGCGCACTCCCTTTTTCAGCCCCATTCTAATCGCTGGTCGCAGGAACATGCTCCTGCAACCAGCTGATTACCTCTGCGACTCCCCCAGCAGAGGTTCCTTTTCATCTGTGGTCGCTGATGAAAAGGAGAAACTGAGCAATATATTGCTCAACAATATATTGCTCAACAATATATTGCTAGCAATATATTGCTGAGCAATATATCTCCCCGTGTGTATGGGGCTTTAAACATTGCACAGATACACAAAGGCACAACACACACATACACATACTGTATATACATAGCACACCTCACACACTTATGCATTGGACAAATACATACAACACAACACACACAACCACATACACTACAACACACACAAAAACAGTACAACACACACAAACACAAAAAAAAGAATTTGCCATTTATTTAACAGTCTGTACCGGCAAATAAAAACTGTACCTAATGTACCGTTTTTTCTTTTTCCCATATCCGTCTCTACGCTCCCCGGCCAGTTGCACTGAGAAATCTTTGTCCTGGCCAATGCACCCATTGATCAATACAAAGTGGGTACACTGCACTCACCCTGTTAGTCAGTTGGATGTTAGGCACTGCTCTGCCTTAAGGGTTTCCCAGACTCATTTGGTTCACAGATAATGTTTAGTCGATGGGCATGAGCGCTGCATGTATTAGTTTGAATGTTATGAGTGTAAGAAGTTGAAGAATAAGACTGAGATGAAGATTTGTCACGTTATAGTGTACAATTTACGCAATAAATCGTGAAATAAATATGTGTACATTGAAGTACAATCAAGAAATGAAAGTAGGATTAAAAAATAAATTCTGATTCAAACTGATAATTGTTTGGATGGGGGTGGGTTGTGAAACAAATCTATAGGTGGAGGGGGTATGGAAATTGTGGGCATAATTGGTGTTTGGTACACCTACAGGGAGTCCCCAGTTGATGAGAAATTTTCACTACAGTGTCACCATAGGGGGATTTCAAATCAGGGTTCAGGTGGTCTTTTAGGGACCCCTTTACAATCCCATTTTCTCTTCTCCTGGAGCCTACGGTCTCCCTCAGTGATTGACTATCATTAAGGGAGACCGAAGGCTCAAGGAGAAGAGACTTACGGGATTGTAAAGGGTCCCTAAAAGACCACCTGGATCCTAATTGGGAATCCCACTATGGTGACACTGTGACCGTGACACTGTAGTGAAAATCCCATCAATTGAGGACCCACTGTATGTGTACCAAACACCAATTATGCCCACAATATCCATACCCCCACCTATAGATTTGTTTCGCAACCCACCCCCATCCAAACAATTATCAGTTTGAATCAGAACTTATTTTTTAATCCTACTTTCATTTCTTGATTATACTTTTATGTACACTTATATTTTTTTGTTCATGATTTATTGCGTAAATTGTACATCTTAACATGGCAAATATTTATCTCAGTCTTATTCTTCAACTACTTACACTCCAAACCTTATCAATGCACCCATTTATGATTGCGATGGCTGGATCGGTGGATTGGCCCGGCGGGTGTAGGGAAGAATTTGGCCCATTGCACCCGTTCCCAGTGGTGCATTGCAGTGGTGCGGGTAGCGTGCGTTGCGTCATGACGTCATGTGGCCAGGCCTGTGGACCTGCTCCCACACTCAGGGGCTGCCCCACTGTTTGGTAGAGACGCCCGGTGCATTTGCTTTACAGATCTCCAGACCTCAGAGACTGCTGCAGGCAGGATCGGTGAGGGGAGTGGCAGTGGCAGGGAGCGGTGAATTTTTAATTAATTATGGCGCGGAAAGTAACGTCCACACCAGTCTCCACGCACTCAGCGCCTGTAATTACACACCCTAGAAACTGTACCATTGAAAGTATAGAAATGGAGGTGTGGCCACGTCCCTTTCTGATTTTGTACCGATTTCTGACCCTCAGATGTTGGAGGGTATGTCATAGGTGCTAAATATCAGGAGTGGATGTAGAATTCATCAACACATACAAGTTATCAACTCAGGAGTGTTGTGTTTCAAACAACAACCCCACACCTGATTTCATTGCCATCATTGAGTATCAATACAAACACATTGTGGTGGAATCTATAACAAATTACAATCTTAGGTATTTGGCACAATATACTGTAAGATTACATTTTTCAGAAATTTTGGAAATAAAAAAACCCGAAGGTTTTCCCGGGCAACGCCGGGCGGGTCAGCTAGTATAAAAATATTTAATCAGACTTAGCTAATTATGACAACTACTCACACCATTTTAAAAGAGAGACACCTTATAATATGTTAGTAAATGATCTCCCAATGCCTTTTTTTTTTAACTTGTCATTCATCAATGGGGAATTAGCTCAGATGGTAGAGCGCTCGCTTAGCATGCAAGAGGTAGCGAGATCTATACTCGCATTCTCCAAATGTTTTATCCTTTCATTTTATTTGTAGATACCCTTCACAGTCCAAATTTTTTAATCTTTCATTTTATTTGTATATACCCTTCACAGTTACACATAGTTTTTTGTCATGCAACATATAAAAATATTTAGTCAGACTTTGCTAATTATGACAACTACTCACACAATTTTAAAAGAGAGACACCTTATAATGTGTTAGAAAATGATCTCCCAATGCCATTTTATGAACTTGTCTTTCATTATTGGGGAATTAGCTCAGATGGTAGAGCGCTCGCTTAGCATGCGAGAGGTAGCGAGATCTATGCTCGCATTCTCCAAATGTTTTATCCTTTCATTTCATTTGTAGATACCCTTCACAGTCCAAATTTTTTAATCTTTCATTTTATTTGTATATACCCTTCATAGTTACAAATAGTTTTTTGTCATGCAACATATAAAAATATTTAGTCAGACTTAGCTAATTGTGACAACTACTCACACCATTTTAAAAGAGAGACACCTTATAATATGTTAGTAAATCATCTCCCAATGCATTTTTTTTGAAGTTGTCATTCATCCATGGGGAATTAGCTCAGATGGTAGAGCGCTCGCTTAGCATGCGAGAGGTAGCGAGATCGATGCTCGCATTCTTCAAATGATTTAGCCTTTCATTTCATTTGTAGATACCCTTCACAGTCCAAATGTTTTAATCTTTCATTTTATTTGTATATACCCTTCACAGTTACAAATAGTTTTTTGTCATGCAACATATAAAAATATTTAGTCAGACTTAGCTAATTATGCCAACTACTCACACCATTTTAAAAGAGAGACACTTTATAATATGTTAGTAAATAATCTCCTAATGCCTTTTTTTGAACATGCCATTCATCAATGGGGAATTAGCTCAGATGGTAGAGCGCTCGCTTAGCATGCGAGAGGTAGCGAGATCGATGCTTGCATTCTCCAAATGATTTAGCCTTTCATTTCATTTGTAGATACCCTTCACAGTCTAAATGTTTTAATCTTTCATTTTATTTGTATATACCCTTCACAGTTACAAATGGTTTTTTGTCATGCAACATATAAAAATATTTAATCAGACTTAGCTAATTATGACAACTACTCACACCATTTTAAAAGAGAGACACCTTATAATATGTTAGTAAATGATCTCCCAATGCCTTTTTTTTTAACTTGTCATTCATCAATGGGGAATTAGCTCAGATGGTAGAGCGCTCGCTTAGCATGCAAGAGGTAGCGAGATCTATGCTCGCCTTCTCCAAATGTTTTATCCTTTCATTTTATTTGTAGATACCCTTCACAGTCCAAATTTTTTAATCTATTATTTTATTTGTATATACCCTTCACAGTTACACATAGTTTTTTGTCATGCAACATATAAAAATATTTAGTCAGACTTAGCTAATTATGACAACTACTCACACAATTTTAAAAGATAGACACCTTATAATATGTTAGAAAATGTTCTCCCAATGCCATTTTATGAACTAGCCTTTCATTATTGGGGAATTAGCTCAGATGGTAGAGCGCTCGCTTAGCATGCGAGAGGTAGCGAGATCTACGCTTGCATTCTCCAAATGTTTTATCCTTTCATTTCATTTGTAGATACCCTTCACAGTCCAAATTTTTTAATCTTTCATTTTATTTGTATATACCCTTCATAGTTACAAATAGTTTTTTGTCATGCAACATATAAAAATATTTAGTCAGACTTAGCTAATTGTGACAACTACTCACACCATTTTAAAAGAGAGACAACTTATAATATGTTAGTAAATCATCTCCCAATGCATTTTTTTTTAAGTTGTCCTTCATCAATGGGGAATTAGCTCAGATGGTAGAGCGCTCGCTTAGCATGCGAGAGGTAGCGAGATCGATGCTCGCATTCTCCAAATGATTTAGCCTTTCATTTCATTTGTAGATACCCTTCACAGTCCAAATGTTTTAATCTTTCATTTTATTTGTATATACCCTTCACAGTTACAAATAGTTTTTTGTCATGCAACATATAAAAATATTTAGTCAGACTTAGCTAATTATGACAACTACTCACACCATTTTAAAAGAGAGACACCTTATAATATGTTAGTAAATGATCTCCCAATGCCTTTTTTTTAACTTGTCATTCATCAATGGGGAATTAGCTCAGATGGTAGAGCGCTCGCTTAGCATGCGAGAGCTAGCGAGATCTATGCTCGCATTCTCAAAATGTTTTATCCTTTCATTTCATTTGTAGATACCCTTCACAGTCCAAATGTTTTAATCTTTCATTTTATTTGTATATACCCTTCACAGTTACAAATAGTTTTTTGTCATGCAACATATAAAAATATTTAATCAGACTTAGCTAATTATGACAACTACTCACACCATTTTAAAAGAGAGACACCTTATAATATGTTAGTAAATCCTCTCCCAATGCCATTTTTTTGAAGTTGTCATTCATCAATGGGGAATTAGCTCAGATGGTAGAGCGCTCGCTTAGCATGCGAGAGGTAGCGAGATTGATGCTCGCATTCTCCAAATGATTTAGCCTTTCATTTCATTTTTAGATACCCTTTACAGTCCGAATGTTTTAATCTTTCATTTTATTTGTATATACCCCTCACAGTTACAAATAGTTTTTTGTCATGCAACATATAAAAATATTTAATCAGACTTAGCTAATTATGACAACTACTCACACCATTTTAAAAGAGAGACACCTTATAATATGTTAGAAAATGATCTCCCAATGCCATTTTTTGAACTAGTCTTTCATAATTGGGGAATTAGCTCAGATGGTAGAGCGCTCGCTTAGCATGCGAGAGGTACCGATATCTATGCTCGCATTCTCAAAATGTTTTATCCTTTCATTTCATTTGTAGATACCCTTCACAGTCCAAATGTTTTAATCTTTCATTTTATTTGTATATACCTTTCACAGTTACAAATAGTTTTTTGTCATGCAACATATAAAAATATTTTGTCAGACTTAGCTAATTATGCCAACTACTTACACCATTTTAAAAGAGAGACACCTTATAATATGTTAGTAAATCATCTCCCAATGCCTTTTTTTTAAGTTGTCATTCATCTATGGGGAATTAGCTCATATGGTAGAGCGCTCGCTTAGCATGCGAGAGGTAGCGAGATCGATGCTCGCATTCTCCAAATGATTAAGCCTTTCATTTCATTTGTAGATACCCTTCACAGTCCAAATGTTTTAATCTTTCATTTTATTTGTATATACCCCTCACAGTTACAAATAGTTTTTTGTTATGCAACATATAAAAATATTTAATCAGACTTAGCTAATTATGACAACTACTCAGACCATTTTAAAAGAGAGACACCTTATAATATGTTAGAAAATGATCTCCCAATGCCATTTTTTGAACTAGTCTTTCATTATTGGGGATTTAGCTCAGATGGTAGAGCGCTCGCTTAGCATGCGAGAGGTAGCGAGATCGATGCTCGCATTCTCCAAATGATTTAGCCTTTCATTTCATTTGTAGATACCCTTCACAGTCCAAATGTTTTAATCTTTCATTTTATTTGTATATACCCTTCACAGTTACAAATAGTTTTTTGTCATGCAACATATAAAAATATTTAGTCAGACTTAGCTAATTATGACAACTACTCACACCATTTTAAAAGAGAGACACCTTTTAATATGTTAGTAAATCATCTCCCAATGCCATTTTTTTAATGTTGCTATTCATCAATGGGGAATTAGCTCAGATGGTAGAGCGATCGCTTAGCATGCGAGAGGTTGCGAGATCGATGCTCGCATTCTCCAAATGTTTTATCCTTTCATTTCATTTGTAGATACACTTCAAAGTCCAAATGTTTTAATCTTTTATTTTATTTGTATATACCCTTCATAGTTACAAATAGTTTTTTGTCATGCAACATATAAAAATATTTAGTCAGACTTAGCTAATTATGCCAACTACTCACACCATTTTAAAAGAGAGACACTTTATAATATGTTAGTAAATCATCTCCCAATGCCTTTTTTTGAACATGTCATTCATCAATGGGGAATTAGCTCAAATGGTAGAGCGCTCGCTTAGCATGCGAGAGGTAGCGAGATCGATGCTCGCATTCTCCAAATGTTTTATCCTTTCTTTTCATTTGTAGATACCCTTCACAGTCCGAATGTTTTAATCTTTCATTTTATTTGTATATACCCTTTACAGTTACAAATAGTATTTTGTCATGCAACATATAAAAATATTTAGTCAGACTTAGCTAATTATGACAACTACTCACACCATTTTAAAAGAGAGACACCTTATAATATGTTAGTAAATGATCTCCCAATGCCTTTTTTTTTAACTTGTCATTCATCAATGGGGAATTAGCTCAGATGGTAGAGCGCTCGCTTAGCATGCAAGAGGTAGCGAGATCTATGCTCGCATTCTCCAAATGTTTTATCCTTTCATTTTATTTGTAGATACCCTTCACAGTCCAAATTTTTTAATCTTTCATTTTATTTGTATATACCCTTCACAGTTACACATAGTTTTTTGTCATGCAACATATAAAAATATTTAGTCAGACTTTGCTAATTATGACAACAACTCACACAATTTTAAAAAAAGAGAGACACCTTATAATGTGTTAGAAAATGATCTCCCAATGCCATTTTATGAACTTGTCTTTCATTATTGGGGAATTAGCTCAGATGGTAGAGCGCTCGCTTAGCATGCGAGAGGTAGCGAGATCTATGCTCGCATTCTCCAAATGTTTTATCCTTTTATTTCATTTGTAGATACCCTTCACAGTCCAAATTTTTTAATCTTTCATTTTATTTGTATATACCCTTCATAGTTACAAATAGTTTTTTGTCATGCAACATATAAAAATATTTAGTCAGACTTAGCTAATTGTGACAACTACTCACACCATTTTAAAAGAGAGACACCTTATAATATGTTAGTAAATCATCTCCCAATGCATTTTTTTTGAAGTTGTCATTCATCAATGGGGAATTAGCTCAGATGGTAGAGCGCTCGCTTAGCATGCGAGAGGTAGCGAGATCGATGCTCGCATTCTCCAAATGATTAAGCCTTTCATTTCATTTGTAGATACCCTTCACAGTCCAAATGTTTTAATCTTTCATTTTATTTGTATATACCCCTCACAGTTACAAATAGTTTTTTGTTATGCAACATATAAAAATATTTAATCAGACTTAGCTAATTATGACAACTACTCAGACCATTTTAAAAGAGAGACACCTTATAATATGTTAGAAAATGATCTCCCAATGCCATTTTTTGAACTAGTCTTTCATTATTGGGGAATTAGCTCAGATGGTAGAGCGCTCGCTTAGCATGCGAGAGGTAGCGAGATCGATGCTCGCATTCTCCAAATGATTTAGCCTTTCATTTCATTTGTAGATACCCTTCACAGTCCAAATGTTTTAATCTTTCATTTTATTTGTATATACCCTTCACAGTTACAAATAGTTTTTTGTCATGCAACATATAAAAATATTTAGTCAGACTTAGCTAATTATGACAACTACTCACACCATTTTAAAAGAGAGACACCTTTTAATATGTTAGTAAATCATCTCCCAATGCCATTTTTTTAATGTTGTTAATCATCAATGGGGAATTAGCTCAGATGGTAGAGCGCTCGCTTAGCATGCGAGAGGTAGCGAGATCGATGCTCGCATTCTCCAAATGTTTTATCCTTTCATTTCATTTGTAGATACACTTCAAAGTCCAAATGTTTTAATCTTTTATTTTATTTGTATATACCCTTCATAGTTACAAATAGTTTTTTGTCATGCAACATATAAAAATATTTAGTCAGACTTAGCTAATTATGCCAACTACTCACACCATTTTAAAAGAGATACACTTTATAATATGTTAGTAAATCATCTCCCAATGCCTTTTTTTGAACATGTCATTCATCAATGGGGAATTAGCTCAAATGGTAGAGCGCTCGCTTAGCATGCGAGAGGTAGCGAAATCGATGCTCGCATTCTCCAAATGATTTAGCCTTTCATTTCATTTGTAGATACCCTTCACAGTCTAAATGTTTTAATCTTTCATTTTATTTGTATATACCCTTCACAGTTACAAATGGTTTTTTGTCATGCAACATATAAAAATATTTAATCAGACTTAGCTAATTATGACAACTACTCACATCATTTTAAAAGAGAGACACCTTATAATATGTTAGTAAATGATCTCCCAATGCCTTTTTTTTTTAACTTGTCATTCATCAATGGGGAATTAGCTCAGATGGTAGAGCGCTCGCTTAGCATGCAAGAGGTAGCGAGATCTATGCTCGCATTCTCCAAATGTTTTATCCTTTCATTTTATTTGTATATACCCTTCACAGTTACACATAGTTTTTTGTCATGCAACATATAAAAATATTTAGTCAGACTTTGCTAATTATGACAACTACTCACACAATTTTAAAAGAGAGACACCTTATAATATGTTAGAAAATGATCTCCCAATGCCATTTTATGAACTAGTCTTTCATTATTGGGGAATTAGCTCAGATGGTAGAGCGCTCGCTTAGCATGCGAGAGGTAGCGAGATCTATGCTTGCATTCTCCAAATGTTTTATCCTTTCATTTCATTTGTAGATACCCTTCACAGTCCAAATTTTTTAATCTTTCATTTTATTTGTATATACCCTTCATAGTTACAAATAGTTTTTTGTCATGCAACATATAAAAATATTTAGTCAGACTTAGCTAATTGTGACAACTACTCACACCATTTTAAAAGAGAGACAACTTATAATATGTTAGTAAATCATCTCCCAATGCATTTTTTTTGAAGTTGTCCTTCATCAATGGGGAATTAGCTCAGATGGTAGAGCGCTCGCTTAGCATGCGAGAGGTAGCGAGATCGATGCTCGCATTCTCCAAATGATTTAGCCTTTCATTTCATTTGTAGATACCCTTCACAGTCCAAATGTTTTAATCTTTCATTTTATTTGTATATACCCTTCACAGTTACAAATAGTTTTTTGTCATGCAACATATAAAAATATTTAGTCAGACTTAGCTAATTATGACAACTACTCACACCATTTTAAAAGAGAGACACCTTATAATATGTTAGTAAATGATCTCCCAATGCCTTTTTTTTAACTTGTCATTCATCAATGGGGAATTAGCTCAGATGGTAGAGCGCTCGCTTAGCATGCGAGAGCTAGCGAGATCTATGCTCGCATTCTCAAAATGTTTTATCCTTTCATTTCATTTGTAGATACCCTTCACAGTCCAAATGTTTTAATCTTTCATTTTATTTGTATATACCCTTCACAGTTACAAATAGTTTTTTGTCATGCAACATATAAAAATATTTAATCAGACTTAGCTAATTATGACAACTACTCACACCATTTTAAAAGAGAGACACCTTATAATATGTTAGTAAATCCTCTCCCAATGCCATTTTTTTGAAGTTGTCATTCATCAATGGGGAATTAGCTCAGATGGTAGAGCGCTCGCTTAGCATGCGAGAGGTAGCGAGATTGATGCTCGCATTCTCCAAATGATTTAGCCTTTCATTTCATTTGTAGATACCCTTTACAGTCCGAATGTTTTAATCTTTCATTTTATTTGTATATACCCCTCACAGTTACAAATAGTTTTTTGTCATGCAACATATAAAAATATTTAATCAGACTTAGCTAATTATGACAACTACTCACACCATTTTAAAAGAGAGACACCTTATAATATGTTAGAAAATGATCTCCCAATGCCATTTTTTGAACTAGTCTTTCATAATTGGGGAATTAGCTCAGATGGTAGAGCGCTCGCTTAGCATGCGAGAGGTACCGATATCTATGCTCGCATTCTCAAAATGTTTTATCCTTTCATTTCATTTGTAGATACCCTTCACAGTCCAAATGTTTTAATCTTTCATTTTATTTGTATATACCCTTCACAGTTACAAATAGTTTTTTGTCATGCAACATATAAAAATATTTTGTCAGACTTAGCTAATTATGCCAACTACTTACACCATTTTAAAAGAGAGACACCTTATAATATGTTAGTAAATCATCTCCCAATGCCTTTTTTTGAAGTTGTCATTCATCTATAGGGAATTAGCTCATATGGTAGAGCGCTCGCTTAGCATGCGAGAGGTAGCGAGATCGATGCTCGCATTCTCCAAATGATTAAGCCTTTCATTTCATTTGTAAATACCCTTCATAGTCCAAATGTTTTAATCTTTCATTTTATTTGTATATACCCCTCACAGTTACAAATAGTTTTTTGTTATGCAACATATAAAAATATTTAATCAGACTTAGCTAATTATGACAACTACTCAGACCATTTTAAAAGAGAGACACCTTATAATATGTTAGAAAATGATCTCCCAATGCCATTTTTTGAACTAGTCTTTCATTATTGGGGAATTAGCTCAGATGGTAGAGCGCTCGCTTAGCATGCGAGAGGTAGCGAGATCGATGCTCGCATTCTCCAAATGATTTAGCCTTTCATTTCATTTGTAGATACCCTTCACAGTCCAAATGTTTTAATCTTTCATTTTATTTGTATATACCCTTCACAGTTACAAATAGTTTTTTGTCATGCAACATATAAAAATATTTAGTCAGACTTAGCTAATTATGACAACTACTCACACCATTTTAAAAGAGAGACACCTTTTAATATGTTAGTAAATCATCTCCCAATGCCATTTTTTTAATGTTGTTAATCATCAATGGGGAATTAGCTCAGATGGTAGAGCGCTCGCTTAGCATGCGAGAGGTAGCGAGATCGATGCTCGCATTCTCCAAATGTTTTATCCTTTCATTTCATTTGTAGATACAATTCAAAGTCCAAATGTTTTAATCTTTTATTTTATTTGTATATACCCTTCATAGTTACAAATAGTTTTTTGTCATGCAACATATAAAAATATTTAGTCAGACTTAGCTAATTATGCCAACTACTCACACCATTTTAAAAGAGAGACACTTTATAATATGTTAGTAAATCATCTCCCAATGCCTTTTTTTGAACATGTCATTCATCAATGGGGAATTAGCTCAAATGGTAGAGCGCTCGCTTAGCATGCGAGAGGTAGCGAAATCGATGCTCGCATTCTCCAAATGATTTAGCCTTTCATTTCATTTGTAGATACCCTTCACAGTCTAAATGTTTTAATCTTTCATTTTATTTGTATATACCCTTCACAGTTACAAATGGTTTTTTGTCATGCAACATATAAAAATATTTAATCAGACTTAGCTAATTATGACAACTACTCACACCATTTTAAAAGAGAGACACCTTATAATATGTTAGTAAATGATCTCCCAATGCCTTTTTTTTTAACTTGTCATTCATCAATGGGGAATTAGCTCAGATGGTAGAGCGCTCGCTTAGCATGCAAGAGGTAGCGAGATCTATGCTCGCATTCTCCAAATGTTTTATCCTTTCATTTCATTTGTAGATACCCTTCACAGTCCAAATTTTTTAATCTTTCATTTTATTTGTATATACCCTTCATAGTTACAAATAGTTTTTTGTCATGCAACATATAAAAATATTTAGTCAGACTTAGCTAATTGTGACAACTACTCACACCATTTTAAAAGAGAGACACCTTATAATATGTTAGTAAATCATCTCCCAATGCCATTTTTTGAACTAGTCTTTCATCAATGGGGAATTAACTCAGATGGTAGAGCGCTCCCTTAGCATGCGAGAGGTAGCGAGATATATGCTCGCATTCTCCAAGTGTTTTATCCTTTCATTTCCTTTATAGATACCCTTCACAGTTGAAATTTTTTAATCTTTCATTTTATTTGTATATACCCTTCACAGTTACAAATAGTTTTTTATCATGCAACATATACAAATATTTAATCAGACTTAGCTAATTATGACAACTACTGACACCATTTTAAAAGAGAGACACCTTATAATATGTTAGTAAATCATCTCCCAATGCCATTTTTTTGAAGTTGTCATTCATCAATGGGGAATTAGCTCAGATGGTAGAGCGCTTGCTTAGCATGCGAGAGGTAGCGAGATCGATGCTCGCATTCTCCAAATGTTTTATCCTTTCATTTCCTTTATAGATACCCTTCACAGTTGAAATTTTTTAATCTTTCATTTTATTTGTATATACCCTTCACAGTTACACATAGTTTTTTGTCATGCAACATATAAAAATATTGGTACTTGTGAGTTATCCGGGCTGCCGATTTTTTCAACGCGCCCGAAATCGTGGGCATCGCGTCGGTCGTGGCCGTTATAAGGAGCCGCGACGCGATGCCCGCGATTTCCCATAGACAGTAATGTTAAAAGACACGATGGACCCGATTTCCCATAGACAACAATGTTAAAATAAAATGACAATGAAAAATTGGCCAATATGGGCATTTCACATTGGATATGTTTTTAAAAAAAATGTTTCATGGCCCCCCACCACCGTTAACGCCACCCCGCTATTGACGCCAACCCGAAGCGTGGCGAGCGCAGCGAGCCCGCGAGGGGCGGCGGTACGCGTCCTCCGACCTTTTCATACCCCTACTATCCACTAGGGCGTGGAGTGAGAATAGAATAGTGTGGCGAGCGCAGCGAGCCACCGAGCCCGAAGCGTGGCGAGCGCAGCGAGCCCCGCGAGGGGACGCGGATACCTTCACAGGTATCCGCATGCCCTTGCAGGCTTCACAGGTGTCCGCGTCCCCTCGCGGGGCTCGCTGCGCTCGCCACGCTTCGGGCTCGGTGGCTCGCTGCGCTCGCCACACTATTCTATTCTCACTCCACGCCCTAGTGGATAGTAGGGGTATGAAAAGGTCGGAGGACGCGTACCGCCGCCCCTCACGGGCTCGCTGCGCTCGCCACGCTTCGGGTTGGCGTCAATAGCGGGGTGGCGTTAACGGTGGTGGGGGGCCATGAAACATTTTTTTTTTTAAACATATACAATGTGGGGGGCGTGGCCTAGCAGCCATTGTGATAAGCAGCACTTTGCCTGAGCTCCTACATACAGCCAGGAAAAAGTGGGACTCCAGACACCATCCCCAATCCAGAGGACACACAGAGAACCCCCTGCACCTGTACACCCCTCTGGAGGTCAGCCCGAGCGGCAGCGGAATCGGGAAGCCTATTTTTAGGCTTCTGCAGGTTGCGGCCTACTCGAGGCTCCGGAGCCGGGACCTAGATTTTGGACGCCTGCTGGGACTCGAGCTCCGCGGCCGGGAGACGCAGCTGAATCCTTTTCGGGACCACCAGCAGACCACCCAGGCATCCCCAAGCCCCCCTGGACACCCCCCTGAGCCGGGACTAAAGCAGGGAAAGCAGGTACACTGCGTTTGCATCCCCCCCAGCACTCACCCTGTAATTCGCGGCGGCCATCTTGGAAGTGGCATGATCAAAAACGCTACTGAATCCTTGTCTGAGACCACCAACAGACCAGCCAGGCATCCCCAGGCCCCCCTGGACACCCCCCTGAGCCAGGACTGAAGCAGGGAGAGCGGGTGCATTGCGCCTGCATCCCCCCCCCCTGGCCCAGCACTCTCTCTGTGATCAGCGGCGGCCATCTTGGATGTGGCATAATCAAAAACGTCACACACAGAGATCCCCTGGATGCATGTGGGAACTATACTGAGGTGGCCTATGCGGGAGCTCCATCTAGTGGCCAGAACCAGCCTTCTCCCTGTTCTTTTGATGCAGACTTCATACCAATGCCATTTGCTGTTTAGCTGTACAACACAAGGAGCTGCCATACCCTACCACCTATGTCAGGCTCCACCCTGTATAGGAAGACTCTGCGGGCTCTCTAAGTTAAAGTGCACTAGCTGGGGGCACCCTACACAAAGTTTTGCCCTAATCTGCCATCGCCGGATGATGCAACCCGTGATGGATGAGTGACCTTCGGCGGCTCCACCCACCTCCCGGGGCTCCATAACGTGGTTAACCTAGGGCTGACTCCCCGCAATGCACTACTAATTTGTATTGGCGGCCAATCTGACGAACAATCTCACTTGTCCCTTCCTTCAAGCTATTATGCCACCCAAGAAAAGCAAAGCGCCCCAATCGGTGTCACAGATTCCTTTCTTTAAGGTATCCCCACATCCATCCAACAAAAAAGATATGGACAGGCCCTCTGATGTACCACCCACCTCGGCCCCACCAACGATGCCGAAACTGCCTGTGGACAATCCTACGGAGATGCCTTCTACTTCTGTAAAAGACTCGGATGCCCTCACGGTCGGCACCCTGAAATTACTTTTCTCGGAATTCAAAAGCGAGGTCACTGCGGAAATTCGCGCCGCAATACAGAATTGCCAGCAATCCGTGGACGAGCTTGGCGCCCGCACAGACCACCTTGAGACAAAAATGGAGGAAGTTGTTGGCTCTCATAACGGGCTAATTGACTCTCACGACACTCTCGAGGCGGAGGTCAGGGCACTGCGGGAGAAGGTGGCCGACCTTGAGGACAGGTCTCGGAGATCCAACCTTAAGATCCGAGGCATCCCGGAAAACATCTCAAACAGTAGTCTACACGACTACACCATGGCAGTGTTTAAGAAACTCTTACCGCATGCTTCAACAGCAGATCTACTCATAGATAGGATACACAGACTCCCTAAAGCCAGGGCGGCTCCTACATCTGCTCCCAGAGACGTGCTTATGAAAATGCACTACTTCCATATTAAAGAAGCATTAATGAAAGCGGCCAGACCTTCATCAGAAACGGCGCCGGCTCTGGGAGAGCTCCAACTATTTGGGGACTTGTCTACAGCTACCATCCTCAGGAGACGTTCGTTCCAGCCCATAACATCGGCACTGAGAAAGGCGAACGTACCCTACAGGTGGGGATTCCCAACGAAGCTACTAGTTTCCAGGGAAGGCACCACGATTGCTATCTTAGAACCAGAGGATGGACAGAAGCTTCTGTCATCGTGGAACATTCCTAGCACCGGACCTGGCCCTTCCTCCCCACGTCGACTTCAGCAGGACTGGTCTACAGTGGGGTGAGGTAAATTGGGCTGTCCGGGTGTGACTCAGTATTCACCATATCTTAGCTCCCTTGCTATATATACTTCTCACGGTTGTTGTCGGGACTCCTTGTTTGCTACAATGCATTATAACTAAACACTGTTGTTGGGCTGCCTTGAATGAAACCCGAGCATAGCTCTACTCCCTATCTTACATTTAGGCTTCCCATTGGTATTGGTATTAATGTTAATGTTTAGATGGTTAGCTTAGAGATTGGATATACAGTTATACGGTTTTATGTTACCACAACACATTTTGTGGCCGTTATTAATAACCTAACTACACCCCTTAGGGGGAGATTGGCCCTTAACTTTAACTTTAACTTTAACCTTATTCTACTAGAAGTTGACTGTTCTGCTCCCCGGGAGGTGGGAAGCAGGCTGCTACCCCCCACTCGAGATGGTACCCAGCCAAAGTCGACTGTTGGCTGGTATTGATCCCAAAGGGGATCACTTCAACCCCTTAACCCCCTCTCCCCCCCCTATTATCCCCATACCCAACTTAAGTACAAAGACACTGTATTCAGAAATAGGCACTTACTGTTTATACTACTTTGGGACCTCCTTGATTTAGGCAGATCCACAGAACATGTTAAGCATCTCCCCCCTCAGGACTATGGTTAAGCTGTTATCATTAAATGTAAAAGGTCTAAATTCTCCCCAGAAACAGAAACTGGCACTAAATTACTTCCACAAAAAAGAGCGCAGGTGGTCGCCCTCCAGGAGACCCACTTCCAAGCGCAAAATCCCCCCCTATTCACCGATCATAGATACCCAGTATGTTATAGAGCTAACGGCCCAAACAAAAAAGCCGGTGTGGCTATCCTGATATCTAAAGACTGCCCGTTTGTTTTACTTTCCCAATGCGCCGACCCTGAGGGGAGATACCTGATCCTTACCGGTCACCTAGACGGAGTAGAGGTGACTATTGCATCCTGCTATGCCCCAAACACTAGGCAGTTGAAATTCCTTAGGAAATTTCTGAACGCACTGCAATCCCAGGTTAAAGGGGCCCTAATGATCTTAGGAGACTTTAATACGGTTCCTGACCCCTTCTTAGATAAGTCAAAACTCCCACGCACATTGAGATCCACTAGGAACAGAGACAACTTACCTAACCTTAGTAAAATCCTAGCAGAATTCGAACTTTATGATCTATGGAGGGTTAAACACCCCTCCATGAGGGACTACACCTTCTTTTCACACGTACATCAGTCTTATTCGCGTATAGATCTGGCTCTAGTGAGTAGATGGACCATTCCCTCGGTATCTAAGATAGACATCCTGCCGTCCACCTGGTCGGACCACTCCCCTTTGTTGATCCACTGGGAGGTATCTAAGCATAGAATCCCACCAGGCCCCTGGAGGCTGAGGCCATCCTTGCTAAACCAGCAGGAGGCCCTCCAGGCCCTACAGTCTTCGCTTGACACATATCTGGACACAAATAGTACTGATGACACATCGACCTTTGTTCACTGGTGTGCGTTAAAGGCGGTTATGCGCGGCACCTCGATCCAGATGGCCTCTAGACTTAAGAAAAAATATAAAAAAGATCTTCTAGAGGCGGAGCTTGAATTAGCAGGTTTAGAGAGTGCACATAAAGCGGACCCGTCCAACAGAGATAAGTACAAGCAATTATTAGCTGCCAGGGACAGGGTTAACTTACACACCTTAGCGGAAGTCCAGCGTAATATTAATAAACTGAACCAAAAGTTCTATACACTGGGCAATAGGGCAAACAAACTCCTAGCGCATAAACTAAGGGGACGCAGGGCTTCTACTCGCATCCAAGCCATATACACCTCTAATGGGACCAAGGTATCGGATCCCTCTGATATCGCTGAGACCTTTGCTAACTATTATGCCAATCTGTATAACCTAAAGCAGGATCCAGAAACACATCAGCCCTCCCTCTCGGAGATCAACAGGTTCCTCCAAGCTCAATCCCTGCCCTCCCTGGACTCCGATGAGTGTACCCGTCTGGATGCTCCTTGGAGTGTTGAGGAGGTTGAACTAGCCATAGACGCGCTGCCCTCGGACAAGGCCCCAGGACCAGATGGATTCCCCACTAACTTTTACAAAACTTTTAAAACTAAACTAGCCCCTACCCTAGTCCCAGTGTTTAACGAGGCCTCCTCTGCCACCGCCTTCCCTAAAGAGATGCTAGAGGCTCGCATCGTAACAATTCCCAAACCAGGTAAAACACCCACTAACGTACAGAATTATCGCCCGATAGCACTTCTCAATGTAGATGTCAAAATTTACGCAAAACTAATTTCTAACAGAATCGCTCCCCTGCTACCCAAACTGGTCAACTCAGACCAAGTTGGATTTATAGTTGGCAGACAGGCACCTGACAATACGCACAGAATTATTAATGTCATGGAGCACTGTCAGAGGCAGAAACGGCCCCTCCTAGTTCTATCGCTAGATGCCGAAAAGGCTTTTGATAGACTAAACTGGGATTACCTACGTGCCACCCTTCGGAAGTTTGGAATCGGGGGGAGAATGTTTTATTCCATCCTAGCCCTGTACTCCCTCCCATCAGCAAGAGTATTAGCAAATGGCAGCTCCTCTTCATCCTTTGATATAACTAACGGCACACGCCAGGAAAGCCCACTCTCCCCGCTAATATTTGCCTTGGCGATTGAACCCCTGGCAGAAGCTATCCGCTCCCAGGCACTTATACAGGGACCTGTTATTGGGGGTATATCCCACAAGATTAGTCTGTTCGCAGACAACGTATTACTTTGTCTGGAGGAGCCAACCTCTTCTTTATTCCATTTGCACAAAACACTAGAGGCCTACTCTAAGGTATCTTATTATAAGTTAAATACCACAAAAACAGAGGCCTTCCCAATGGACATATCGGAGGTAGTGCTTACGCGCTTAAAAAATGACTATAGATATGCATGGAAGACCAAGTCCATCAAGTATCTGGGCATTAACCTAGCTAGAGAATGCGACATTCTGGAGATTAACTATCTCCCTCTCCTACAAGCTTTTGAAGCTCTGACCAAGGAGTGGATGATGCAAGAAACCTCCTGGGTGGGCCGCATTGCTGCAGTAAAGATGGTACTACTTTCCAAATTGCTCTATATTTTCCGTACCATCCCTCGTCCCTTCCCCACCTCCATATCTAATAAGTTCAACAAAACCTTATCCACCTACATATGGAAAGGTGCTAAACCTAAGATAGCAAAAACCACTCTCGCCCTTCCTAAGGATGCAGGGGGAGTTGGATGCCCAGATCTCGTCAGATACCACACCGCGTGTCTCCTAAGCCAGGCTAAGGAGTGGCTCCTTGAAACCCCAACTAAGCCCTGGGTGGTGATAGAGAAGGCCCTTGTGCACCCCCTCCTTCTCCCGGATTTGCTTAGACTCCCAGCCTTATCCCCCCTTCCTCCAATGATACTACCAAAAGCAGCACGCACTACCATATCAGTTTGGCATAAACTGGCCGCCCAGGAGGGGGATATCGAACTTCCCTCCCCTCAACTCACATTGAAATCTATAGCTGCCCTAATTCCTGACCTATCAATCCAGTCTTGGGCCGGGTTGGGCTTAAACTCAGTCCAAGATCTCATAGCGGATGGAATCTTAATGTCATTCTCCCAACTGCAGCAGTCATACCTTGTCCCCAGGCAGGACTTTTACAAATTCCTACAGATTAGACACTGGCTTAATGTTAATCTACCTAAACCCTCTAATAGGAAGGGAATTCCAGGCCTTTTGAAGTCATTTTTTGAGTCTACTAATTCAAGAGGAGGTATCTCCAAATGGTATAATTATATGTCGGTCCCGAGCATAAATAAGAGGTTCCCCTCGCAGATTCAGTGGGAGAGAGACCTCCCAGACACATTTACGGAGGAGGTATGGAGGCGGATATTCCAGTCCTGCTTTAAAATTTCTAAATGTGTCAACCACGCAGAAATGTATTACAAGCTAATGCATAGGGCATACCTCACACCGGCCCGTTTACATAAATTCTGGCCCACCGTGTCCCCGTCATGCTGGAGGAATTGTGGTGGGAGGGGGAATATCCTACACATATTTTGGGAGTGCCCGGCACTGGAGTTATTGTGGAGAGATATCTTCCTGTTTACCGCATGTGTGCTCAAGCAGGACATCCCTAGGAACCCACTAACTGCTTTGTTCCATATCCCCCCGGAGACACTTCACCCGGGAGACGCATACTTATTGGGCCACATAATGGTAGCAACCAAAGCCGCAATTGCCCAACTTTGGAAGTCGGCGGAAACGCCTTCCCCTCAAACGATCATTAACAAGATTCATAGACACTTCCTTTTTGAAACAGCGGGAGAGCTGCACCCTCCCAGGGCGACTCCTGTACACCTCAGGTGGCGCAGATGGGCGGAGTATAGAGAGACTATGGGCCTTCCGAGAGGATATAGCCCAATCATTGACACCTCAGCTCTCCACTCACCAGCCCAGAATGATTAATGGATTCCCCCCTTCAAATAAGTTCCCTATGGGATGTCCTTCTCGGTGCCTCTTTAATTAACTACCTACTACAACCTAATTGCCATAATGCTGCCTTAAAAATAAAATAAGCCCTAAGCAGTTTCCATTTGTATGTGACATCTGTGAATAGAATATACTAATGTGTATTTGTACCTTCCCTAAACATCCCTCCCCCCCCCTTTTCCCTTCCCCCCCCACCATCCTTAAAAAAAAAAAAAAAGTCGATTGTATTATGTGCAGCTTTGTTTATGAATAATCCCTGTCTTTTATTTGAAAATCTCAATAAAATTTAATATGAAAAAAAAAAAAAACATATACAATGTGAAATGCCCATATTGGCCAATTTCACATTGTCATTTTATTTTAACATTGTTGTCTATGGGAAATCGGGTCCATCGCGTCTTTTAACATTACTGTCTATGGGAAATCGTGTCGGAAATCGTGTCCATCGTGTCTTTTAACATTACTGTCTATGGGAAATCGCGGGCATGGCGTCGCGGCTCCTTATAACGGCCACGACCGACGCGATGCCCCCGATTTCGGCTAAATCGCGGGCATCGCGTCGGTCGGGTGTCCTTAAGTTAAGGACAAAATTGGCAGCCCGGATAACTCACAAGTACCAAAATATTTAGTCAGACTTAGCTAATTATGACAACTACTCACACCATTTTAAATAGGAGACACCTTATAATATGTTAGTAAATGATCTCCCAATGCCTTTTTTTGAACTTGTCATTCATCAATGGGGAATTATCTCAGATGGTAGAGTGCTCGCTTAGCATGCGAGAGGTAGCGAGATCGATGCTCGCATTCTCCAAATGTTTTATCCTTTCATTTCCTTTATAGATACCCTTCACAGTCCAGATGGTAGAGCACTCGCTTAGCATGCGAGAGGTAGCGAGATCGATGCTCGCATTCTCCAAACGTTTTATCCTTTAATTTCCTTTATAGATACCCTTCACAGTTGAAATTTTTTAATCTTTCATTTTATTTGTATATACCCTTCACAGTTACACATAGTTTTTTGTCATGTAACATATAAAAATATTTAGTCAGACTTAGCTAATTATGACAACTACTCACACCATTTTAAAAGGGAGACACCTTATAATATGTTAGTAAATGATCTCCCAATGCCTTTTTTTGAACTTGTCATTCATCAATGGGGAATTATCTCAGATGGTAGAGCGCTCGCTTAGCATGCGAGAGGTAGCGAGATCGATGCTCGCATTCTCCAAATGTTTTATCCTTTCATTTCCTTTATAGATACCCTTCACAGTCCAGATGGTAGAGCGCTCGCTTAGCATGCGAGAGGTAGCGAAATCTATGCTCGCATTCTCCAAACGTTTTATCCTTTCATTTCATTTGTAGATACCCTTCACAGTCCAAATTTTTTAATCTTTCATTTTATTTGTATATACCCTTCACAGTTACACATAGTTTTTTGTCATGCAACATATAAAAATATTTAGTCAGACTTAGGTAATTATGACAACTACTCACACAATTTTAAAAGAGAGACACCTTATAATATGTCAGTAAATGATCTCCCAATGCCTTTTTTTTGAACTTGTCATTCATCAATGGGGAATTAGCTCAGATGGTAGAGCGCTCGCTTAGCATGCGAGAGTTAGCGAGATCGATGCTCGCCTTCTCCAAATGTTTTATCCTTTCATTTCATTTGTAGATACCCTTCACAGTCCAAATGTTTTAATCTTTCATTTTTTTTTTTTGCAATCTATTTTTATTGAGCAATAAAGAAAAAAAACAAACAGACATTTAATAGCAACATCGGAACATTCCAATAATGTTTCTTGAAAATACAAGGTTAGACAAGGTTATAGAGCCCAACTTAATATGTGGTTAACATCTTCTCCAAGCTGTTGACAATCATGCTGGACGGTCGCTTACAGTTCCTCATACCTAACTACACGTCCGTCTGTATGGTAAAGGTACCTTTATTGACCTCAAATGTCTAACTGAACACTATGACCGCCCGAGAGATCTCAGAGGAGGAGCATATGAGAAGTTGGGTAATAATCAGCTCATATGAAATTTTAAGAATTGCAGTGAATGTGGACAAAGGTTATAAGAAGGGGGGGGAGAAGAGGTAGTGGCCGGGGGGGGGTTAAGCAACCTATGGAGTATTTGGAAACTGACTAGAGGGTGTGGTTTGGTAAGGGGCTCCCTCCCTGCATCAACACAGTGTATTCCTGGGAGTCTTTGAAGGTGAGCCAACTCGTCCAGGTGGAGGTGAAGGCCTGCGGGGAGTCTCTTAGGAAGGATGTTAAGTCTTCCATATTCATGTAGAGGTCGACTCTTCTAAGCCAGGAAGATATTGGGGGGGCGTTGGGTGATCTCCAATAGCATGGGATCACTGCCCTGGCGGCATTTAATAAGTGTCTAATCAAGGACTTTTTGAAGCTGGAAATGGGTAGATCTATGAGATTAAAGAGCCAGAGCCCAGGGCAGAAAGGCAGAGTGGCGTTGGTTATTTTTTCTGATAGCTTGTGAACCAGGCGCCAGTAAGATTGGATGGTCGGGCAAGACCACCATATATGTAGGTGAGTGCCTGGGGCTTGATTACATCTCCAGCATGAGTTCGGTAGTGATCTATTCATCTGATGGAGGGTCTGCGGGCACCTGTACCAGCGAGATAGGATCTTATATTGTGTTTCTAATGTCTGTATGGAGGGCAAGGCGGCAAAGATGTATTTGAAAATTTTTGACCACTGGTCTACCGACAGCTCCTCGGACAGCTCTTTGTTCCATGCCAATGAGTAAGCTGGCAAATCTGTCGTTCGCTTGCTTAGGCAGATCTGGTATATCTGGGATACCAAGTGTCTCGGGGGTTCTTGGGAGAGAATTAGCGATTCGAATGGAGTAGGTGCCCATCCCTGACTCCTTTTAGGGAGGGAAGAGACATAGTGTCTAATCTGTAAGTAGAGCCAAAAGAGGTTTGCAGGGAGACCAGTGTCATTCCGTATATCAGTAAAGGATCTCAATCCCGTTTTATCTGTGATCTGCCCCAGGTAAGAAATGTCTATTGAATGTCGCACGGGGAGGGATCTGAGGGTTTCACCCGGAGGGAATTCTGGATTGTTGATCAATGGCGTCAAAAGCGAAACTCCCGTTTTAAAAAGGGAAGGTTTTTATAATTACGCCAGCACTGGATCGTGGGAGATAGTGTGGGGTGCTGTAGTGTGGGGGGTTTCTCAAGCCAAGGTATCACTCTTGGCGACATGCCTACTGCGTGTCCCTCTATGGCGGGCCAATGTTTAAGTTGATGAGGCCTTGTCATCTCAATGATCCTAGAAAGGTGCACTGAGTGATAGTAACTTAGGAAGTGGGGTAGCTGGAGACCCCCTTTTTCCCTTCTTTGTATGAGAGTATGCTGAGAGATTCGCGGCCCACGATTTCCCCATATGAATGTCCCTACTGTCCCTTGTAATTCTTTAAAGAAAGAAAGCGGGACAGCAACCGGTAGAGTCTGTAGTAAGTATAGTACTTTAGGGAGGATGTTCATCTTGACGATATTGACTCTTCCCAGCCAGGATAGTTTAAGCGGGGACCATTTTGCTAAGTCTGCCTTTATATGTTTAAGGAGTGGAAGAAAGTTAAGTTGGAAAAGTTTAGAGTTATTTTTAGAGATCCAAGTACCTAAGTATTTAATATGGTCGTCATGCCAATGGAACGGGAATGTATTTTTAATCCCCTCAACTATATTGGTTGGGGTCGATATATTCAGTGCCACAGATTTTGTGTAGTTAATTTTAAAGTTTGATAGGCGGGCAAATCTCTCAAATTCTAACATCAAAGAGGGCATTGAAGTGACTGGTTCTGTTATTGATGCCAGGAGGTCGTCTGCATATAGGGCTAACTTGTGTTCTGTTTTCCCTACCTTGACACCTTTAATGTCTTGATTTTTTCGGATTGCTCGCGCCAGAGCCTCCATACACAAGACAAAAATTAAGGGCGAGAGGGGGCATCCCTGGCGTGTACCATTGCTGATATTGAACCGGCCAGAGAGCGCTCCATTCACCCTCACCCGTGCGGAAGGAGAGCTATAGAGTGCTAAGATACGGTGGTAGCAATTCGGACCTATCCCAATGTGTTTGAGCACAGCCTCCATGAATGACCAATCTATCCGATCGAACGCCTTTTCGGCGTCTGTTGATAGGAGTATCGTGTGGGTACCTTGGGATTTCACGAAATGTATTAGGTCTATTATTTTGGTCGTATTATCTTTGGCCTCCCTCCCAGTCATGAAACCCACCTGGTCTTCGTGTATCAGCCCGGGTAGAAGGGAACCTAAGCGTAGTGCGATAAGTTTTGCGTAGAGTTTTATATCGGTATTCAAGAGTGATATTGGCCTGTAGCTATTACATTGGCTAGGGTCCTTACCTTCCTTGGGGATTATTGTGATGTGTGCTTCTAGGCTCTGGGGAGTGAAGGGGGTGTTATCCGTGACTGAGTTGCAGGCTTTTAAGAACAGGGGCATCAAAAGGGGGCGAAAAGTTTTGTAGTAGCTTATCGTGAAGCCATCTGGGCCAGGGCTCTTTCCGGAGGGGGTGTTTTTGAGAGCGCTCTCTAACTCCTCTATCGTAAAGGGTTGGTCAAGCCAGTGCATGTCTGTTTCTGAGATCCGGGGAAGGTGTAGTGATGTTAGATATTTCTCGATCTCTCGTTTATGATTTGGTTCTCCCACTCTGGGGGAAACTCCCTTTAGGTTATATAACTGTGTGTAATAATCCTCAAAGGCCTTTGCAATCTGCGGGAAGTTATAGACTTTTTTACCTGTATGGTCTGTTATGTGGTGAACGTATGCTTGGGCTCTTTGGGACCTGAGTGCTTTTGCCAGCAAAGTACCGGGCTTGTTCCCCCAGAGGTAGAACTTGTGCCTAACCTTACGTAGTTCCTGTTTTGTTTTATCTCTCAGCAATTGATTGAGAGAGGATCTGGCCTGAGTGAGTTCGGTGAGCAAATCTGGTGAGAGGAGTGTCTTGTGGGTTAGTTCCAGGGCTTTAATTCGCTCTAGCAGTTCTAACTTTTTGGCTTCTTTTTCTTTTTTTAACAAGGACCCTAATTGTATGCATTTCCCTCGTAGCACACATTTATGTGCCTCCCAGATGGAAATCGCAGAGGTTTGCTCGTTATCATTGTGAGAAATGTAGTCTGTGATAGCAGATTCTAGCTCCTTCTTAGCCCTGACATCTGAGAGCAGTAGCTCATTAAGACGCCAGGACCAATTCCTAGGAGGGGCGAGGGGCATTCGAATCTGAAGGCTGATAGGGGCGTGGTCTGACCATGTTATATGTCCAACTTCGCTCCCGGTGAAGTGCTGAAGGTGGTGGTGGTTTACTAGGAAGTAGTCGATACGGGAGTAGGTTGAATGGGGGTGAGAGAAAAATGTATAGTCTTTGGTCGAGGGGTGATGTACTCTCCATACATCCACTAATTGATATTCATGAAGGAGCTGTTTAACCTTCCGATGGTCTCGTGTGCGTAAGGACTTGGGGGGGGGGATTTCAGTCTAAGGGGGGATCTAATGTCCAGTTAAAGTCCCCGCCAAGGATGAGACAGCCTTCCCTCAGCGGCTCTATGAGTCGGAGAATTTTACTTAGAAATTGCCGTTGCTGGGTGTTAGGGAAGTAGACATTGACTAGTGTGTATTTTTGGGAGAAGAGTGTGAATTTAAGCAACTGACATCTCCCCTCAATCAACTCATGATGGGAGACATCTGTAGGATGTATGTCGCGGGATAGTAATATGGCCACACCCAGGGTCTTCCCTGTAGGGTTATTACTAGTGAGAGTGACAGGGTAGTAATGATTAACAAGTTTAGGCGCCATCCCTTTCTTGAAGTGGGTTTCTTGAATGAAAGCCACATCTGCCCTCCTAGCCCTGAGCTCTCTGAGTAAGGTAGACCTTTTCTCTGGAACATTTAGTCCTTTTACGTTTAGGGATAGGAGGTTGAGAGTGGGTGTGTTAGGTGTCATATGTGTTATGTGACGGGCTGGGGAGCGAGCTTGTAACTTGTCCCCCTAAGTTTCTATACAGGTGTTGCGTGAGATCCCCGGCCAGAGGAAGGGAAGGAGGGGGAAGGGAGGAGGAGGAGGGGGGAAGAGAAAAAGGAAAGAACATGAAATGCATATAACAAAACTTATTCTGTGGACATTCGAACAATAGTCCAAACATACTACATATACAAGTAACACAACCACTAGCGGGGCCAGCGATGCCTTGTGCCAGCATCGCCTTCCCGCACTTCCGTGGTTCACCCTAACTGGGGTGCACAGTCACTGCGACCCACCTTTTCTGTGCGTAAGCACACTATTACAAAAAACTAAAATTTGTTCGGCAATATTGAAACTGGGCAATAGGTGAAAAGTGACAAACTACAACTGATGATTGATTATTGTGAAACAATTAGCTTGTGAGGAGCCCACTATGGGCCTAAAGTACGGTGTATAGGGATCCTTTTAGCGACTGTGATGATAACATAACACATTTCATGTGACGAAATGTGTAAAAAAGGGGCTGGGACATATGGCTGGAAAAGAGCCCGGAGCGAGGGGGGGGGGGGTCCAGTTTAGAATCCACTGGTCCTCCACAATATCCTCACCTGTTTCAATATTCCCGGTAGGCCCTTTGGGCATCTACCATGTAAAGTGGTCTAGTGTTATCTGGGTCCAGGAGGAGAACCCTCCCTCTTAACTGAAAGTATACATTGTATGAATAATGGAAAAAACCGAACAGATAACCATATTATAAACATATCCCCCATAAGGGTTCTTACGGTCTCCGCCCCAACGATGTCCCATCTCCAGTTGAGCACGCCTTCTATATAGTTTAGTCCTCAGGTTATGGAGTCCCGGTTCACTGGGCTGTTTGTAGCAGCCCCTCTCGTGCCTCTGCCCACCGTCGTCCATGATTGGTCATGTAACGGCATCTTTCATTTTATTTGTATATACCCTTTGTGAAGATACGAGTTCTTCAATCACTCAGACACCGAGCAGATGAAACCAAAACATGGTTTATTATTATCACAGCACACACATGTAGATAAAGACAGGAACAAGAGGCAAATGTAGCATATAAACGTTATCGGGTAGCAGTCCACAATGGCAGTCCTTGTAGCAGCAGTTCCAAAGCACAAAACTATCACTCCTCCACACAGCAGTGATAGCAGATAAGTCCACACGATACCCAGACAGAGCACAACCTCTTAGTCCATGACAGTCCATAAAATCTCTCTCCTGCCTTGTGTGCAAGTCATTTTAAAAACTTCTAAATTCCCACGGTGCACAGACCAAAAGTGGGCTTGCAGTGAATCTTGATTGGTGGATTCAAGAGTCAGGTATCACCCCCTCCCAGCTACTGCTGCTGCCCCCCTCCCCTGCTTGGTTCGGTTCCAGTAAGTCTGCTAGTGACCAGAGATATGCAAGGGAGTATCAATACAACGAACAATAACCAGCTGATTGCGTTATGTGCTGATCACCCCCTGCGGTGCCCGATCCCACTAAGTCTGGTATTGACCAGCGTTACACAAAAGGATCTGAAGATAGAGACACAAACACAGTCTGATTGCATTATGTCTTGATCACCCCCCTGTGGAGATTGTCCCTCACCTATCACCCTCCTGTAAATAGCAGGAACAATACTATGGTAATACTATGGTGAATTCTTTCCTGGGTTTTTTCTGTCCGACCATATTTGGGCAACATACAGTCTAATACTATGGTTCTGGAAATACACACAGATTTGGGGGATAGAAACATCTATGGAGAACAAGAGGGTACCGACGGACTAAAAAGTACATTAATCACTACACCTAATAAAATATAATAATTACAGTCTTACAGTGAGTCTGATAACTTCACATTCCTTCCCCTACTATTTTAGTCCCGGTACCAAGTTGTTCAGGAACCAATAACAACCTGTAGTGGGATGCAGAGCAGAGAATCTGAGGTTTGGATGTACCACCTGAGTCCCACAGAGTGACATCATACCAAACCCATCTTGGAAGAGGCGGCTGGTTTGCAGAATCAGCAAGGGCAATATCACAATATAAGTTATGCATGTTAACTAACAAGTGAGTCAGCAATTCCCCGTCTTCAAATGTTGGGTACCCCCCCTCTGCAACATCGTAAACTTTCACACCGGGCACACCTATAGGGTGTGCTAATACTTTTGCCTCTGGCACAATGGGGCAGGGAGCAGTTTCCACCTCCCCCTCTTGCCCAAGGAACATCTGCCAAACGGCAGCCCAATATCGGGGCTCTGGCCCTGGCACTTCCGCCCCTCTGTCAAGTCCTTCCTCCCTCAAACCCAAACTAGGGGCATGGCAAATTTCAGTACAGCATTTGGTCTCAATGCTCAGGGCTGAGGAGGGACCCTCCATCAGAAACCATTCTGCTGGTGGCTGCAGGGCAGGCTGGTCCAAGGCCAGTACTACCCCCTTAAAAGCCTGGGTCTCACCTGCCGCTTCCTCTGCGCAGTCCTCAGTCTCCAGGATAACCTCCTTCTCCAGCTGAATATGCTGGGCAGCCTGAAGCAAGACATCATCTGCGACTGGTATGCTTGTGGCCTGGATGTTGTCGGATACTCCTCTAACCACGGTGATCTCCTCTTGGACGCAGTCCTCATAGATCCCCTGGCAGCAGGATAATAGCTCTTCATCTTCCATCTCAGCAAAAGGGAAGCTGTAGTGCAGCTCCTCCCGGGGTGCCTGGCTCAGAGGCCCCACTTCCTTCACTTTGGGGATAACCTCCCCCTGCAGAGAACACTGAGCAGCTTCCTCCCTAGGATGGGGGAGAAGCAGTTGCAAACGGTGCCTTTCATCCTGCCCCCTGCAACACTGATCTTGCCATGCTGGGGTATCCAAGAGCCCGCAATCAATCGCCTCTTCCTCTGCCACCACGAAGCACTCCTCCAGACACTCCAATTGTTCCCACACACTCAACTGAGCACCAAAATGGAGGATCCATGCCCGATAATCAGCAAATGCATTTGTAGGATCTCCCTGATCTTGAAGGATCTGCTGAAGGATTTCCCCGCGAGTGCAGGATCGGATGGGTATACCTCGCAGCTGACATTCTGCTATCAGCTCCTCCATACTCATTTCTTCAAGGGCAGTTAGGGGCCCCCCTGACAACGACCCTTCTCTTGTGGTAACAATTATTTCTGTGGCAGACCCCTCGGTTGTCTGCCCAGATTGCAGTAGCCCCCTTCTGGACCCTTCCTCTGGTTCTATCTGGGGCATCAATTTATTCTGGACTTGTCCTTTAGCCTCAGAATATTGTCCTCTTTGTAGCATCTGGGTAACTGTAGCAATCACTTCCTCTGTAAATTCTACAAACTCTGGCTCCCCCAGCAGATTCCACGAGGTGGCCTCACCTTTACAGTGCAGGAATGCATCCCCCAGGTAAAACAACTTGTCTTGTATGCTGGATACTCTCCACCCGCTGATCATCTGCTGAGCTTCTTCCCAGTACTATCAGATATACTGCATTTTTTTGACAATAAATAACAGATCCGGCTTCCCAGCCTGCCGATACACTGAAGAACCTCCATCCCTAAGATCCTCTGCTCCAGGGGTCTTGAGGCATCGATTTTCTTTCCTTGGAAACATTTTCCCTTTCACAGGAATGACACCTGCTCACTTGCTGAACTTCACCTTATTGCATTTTCCGTTTCCTTACATATGATCTGATCCTCTGTTCTCTGTGCTTTCTGTGCTCGATGGTTGGTGTCTGAATGATCCCACTGTCGCTGCCGCCAAATGTGAAGATACGAGTTCTTCAATCACTCAGACACCGATCAGATGAAACCAAAATATGGTTTATTTTTATCACAGCACACACATGTAGATAAAGACAGGAACAAGAGGCAAATGTAGCATATAAACGTTATCGGGTAGCAGTCCACAATGGCAGTCCTTGTAGCAGCAGTTCCAAAGCACAAAACTATCACTCCTCCACACAGCAGTGATAGCAGATAAGTCCACACGATACCCAGACAGAGCACAACCTCTTAGTCCAGGACAGTCCATAAAATCTCTCTCCTGGCTTGTGTGCAAGTCATTTTAAAAACTTCTAAATTCCCACGGTGCACAAACAAAAAGTGGGCTTGCAGTGGATCTTGATTGGTGGATTCAAGAGTCAGGTATCACCCCCTCCCAGCTACTGCTGCTGCCCCCCCCCCTGCTGGGTTCGGTTCCAGTAAGTCTGCTAGTGACCAGAGATATGCAAGGGAGTATCAATACAACGAACAATAACCGGCTGATTGCGTTATGTGCTGATCACCCCCTGCGGTGCCCGGTCCCACTAAGTCTGGTATTGACCAACTACTCACACCATTTTAAAAGAGAGACACCTTATAATATGTTAGTAAATCATCTCCCAATGCCATTTTTTTGAAGTTGTCATTCATCAATGGGGAATTAGCTCAGATGGTAGAGCGCTCGCTTAGCATGCCAGAGGTAGCGAGATCGATGCTTGCTATCTCCAAATGATTTAGCCTTTAATTTCATTTGTAGATACCCTTCACAGTCCAAATGTTTTAATCTTTCATTTTATTTGTATATACCCTTCACAGTTACAAATAGTTTTTTGTCATGCAACATATAAAATATTTAATCAGACTTAGCTAATTATGACAACTACTCACACCATTTTAAAAGAGAGACACCTTATAATATGTTAGTAAATGATCTCCCAATGCCTTTTTTTGAACTTGTCATTCATCAATGGGGAATTAGCTCAGATGGTTGAGCGCTCGCTTAGCATGCGAGAGGTAGCGAGATCGATGCTTGCATTCTCCAAATGTTTTATCCTTTCATTTCATTTGTAGATACCCTTCACAGTCCAAATGTTTTAATCTTTCATTGTATTTGTATATACCCTTCACAGTTACAAATAGTTTTTTGTCATGCAACATATAAAAATATTTAATCAGACTTAGCTAATTATGACAACTACTCACACCATTTTAAAAGAGAGACACCTTATAATATGTTAGAAAATGATCTCCCAATGCCATTTTTTGAACTAGTCTTTCATTATTGGGGAATTAGCTCAGATGGTAGAGCGCTCGCTTAGCATGCGAGAGGTAGCGAGATCGATGCTCGCATTCTCCAAATGTTTTATCCTTTTATTTCATTTGTAGATACACTTCAAAGTCCAAATGTTTTAATCTTTCATTTTATTTGTATATACCCTTCATAGTTACAAATAGTTTTTTGTCATGCAACATATAAAAATTTTTAGTCAGACTTAGCTAATTATGACAACTACTCACACCATTTTAAAAGAGAGACACCTTATAATATGTTAGTAAATCATCTCCCAATGCCATTTTTTTTAAGTTGTCATTCATCAATGGGGAATTAGCTCAGATGGTAGAGCGCTCGCTTAGCATGCGAGAGGTAGCGAGATCGATGCTCGCATTCTCCAAATGATTTAGCCTTTCATTTCATTTGTAGATACCCTTCACAGTCCAAATGTTTTAATCTTTCATTTTATATACCCATCACAGTTACAAATATTTTTTTGTCATGCAACATATAAAAATATTTAATCAGACTTCGCTAATTATGACAACTACTCACACCATTTTAAAAGAGAGACACCTTATAATATGTTAGTAAATCATCTCCCAATGCCATTTTTTTGAAGTTGTCATTCATCAATGGGGAATTAGCTCAGATGGTAGAGCGCTCGCTTAGCATGCGAGAGGTAGCGAGATCGATGCTCGCATTCTCCAAATGATTTAGCCTTTCATTTCATTTGTTGATACCCTTCACAGTCTAAATGCTTTAATCTTTCATTTTATTTGTATATACCCTTCATAGTTACAAATAGTTTTTTGTCATGCAACATATAAAATTTTTTAGTCAGACTTAGCTAATTATGACAACTACTCACACCATTTTAAAAGAGAGACACCTTATAATATGTTAGTAAATAATCTCCCAATGCCATTTTTTTTAAGTTGTCATTCATCAATGGGGAATTAGCTCAGATGGTAGAGCGCTCGCTTAGCATGCGAGACGTAGCGAGATCGATGCTCGCATTCTCCAAATGATTTAGCCTTTCATTTCATTTGTAGATACCCTTCACAGTCCAAATGTTTTAATCTTTCATTTTATCTTTATATACCCTTCACAGTTACAAATATTTTTTTGTCATGCAACATATAAAAATATTTAATCAGACTTAGCTAATTATGACAACTACTCACACCATTTTAAAAGAGAGACACCTTATAATATGTTAGTAAATCATCTCCCAATGCCTTTTTTTTGAACTTGTCATTCATCAATTGGGAATTAGCTCAGATGGTAGAGCGCTCACTTAGCATGCGAGAGGTAGCGAGATCTATTCTCGCATTCTCAAAATGTTTTATCCTTTCATTTCATTTGTAGATACCCTTCACAGTCCAAATGTTTTAATCTTTCATTTTATTTGTATATACCCTTCACAGTTACAAATAGTTTTTTGTCATGCAACATATAAAAATATTTAATCAGACTTAGCTAATTATGACAACTACTCACACCATTTTAAAAGAGAGACACCTTATAATATGTTAGTAAATCCTCTCCCAATGCCATTTTTTTGAAGTTGCCATTCATCAATGGGGAATTAGCTCAGATGGTAGAGCGCTCGCTTAGCATGCGAGAGGTAGCGAGATCGATGCTCGCATTCTCCAAATGATTTAGCCTTTCATTTCATTTGTAGATACCCTTCACAGTCCGAATGTTTTAATCTTTCATTTTATTTGTATATACCCTTCACAGTTACAAATAGTATTTTGTCATGCAACATATAAAAATATTTAGTCAGACTTAGCTAATTATGACAACTACTCACACCATTTTAAAAGAGAGACACCTTATAATATGTTAGTAAATCATCTCCCAATGCCATTTTTTTAAAGTTGTTGTTCATCAATGGGGAATTAGCTCAGATGGTAGAGCGCTCGCTTAGCATGCGAGAGGTAGCGAGATCGATGCTCGCATTTTCCAAATGATTTAGCCTTTCATTTCATTTGTAGATACCCTTCACAGTCTAAATGCTTTAATCTTTCATTTTATTTGTATATACCCTTCACAGTTACAAAAAGTTTTTTGTCATGCAACATATAAAAATATTTAATCAGACTTAGCTAATTATGACAACTACTTACACCATTTTAAAAGAGAGACACCTTATAATATGTTAGTAAATCATCTCCCAATGCCATTTTTTTGAAGTAGTCGTTCATCAATGGGGAATTAGCTCAGATGGTAGAGCGCTCGCTTAGCATGCGAGAGGTAGCGAGATCGATGCCTGCATTTAGCCTTTCATTTCGATGCCTGCATTTAGCCTTTCATTTCATTTGTAGATACCATTCACAGTCCAAATGTTTTAATCTTTCATTTTATTTGTATATACACTTCACAGTTACAAATAGTTTTTTGTCATGCAACATATAAAAATATTTAGTCAGACTTAGCTAATTATGACAACTACTCACACCATTTTAAAAGAGAGACACCTTATAATATGTTAGTAAATGATCTCCCAATGCCTTTTTTTGAACTTGTCATTCATCAATGGGGAATTAGCTCATATGGTAGAGCGCTCGCTTAGCATGCGAGAGGTACCAAAATCTATGCTCGCATTCTCCAAATGTTTTATCCTTTCATTTCATTTGTAGATACCCTTCACAGTCCAAATGTTTTAATCTTTCATTTTATTTGTATATACCCTTCACAGTTACACATAGTTTTTTGTCATGCAACATATAAAAATATTTAGTCAGACTTAGCTAATTATGCCAACGACTCACACCATTTTAAAAGAGAGACACCTTATAATATGTTAGTAAATGATCTCCCAATGCCTTTTTTTTTAACTTGTCATTCATCAATGGGGAATTAGCTCAGATGGTAGTGTGCTCGCTTAGCATGCGAGAGGTAGCGAGATCTATGCTCGCCTTCTCCAAATGTTTTATCCTTTCATTTCATTTGTAGATACCCTTCACAGTCCAAATGTTTTAATCTTTCATTTTATATACCCTTCACAGTTACAAATATTTTTTTGTCATGCAACATATAAAAATATTTATTCAGACTTCGCTAATTATGACAACTACTCACACCATTTTAAAAGAGAGACACCTTATAATATGTTAGTAAATCATCTCCCAATGCCATTTTTTTGAAGTTGTCATTCATCAATGGGGAATTAGCTCAGATGGTAGAGCGCTCGCTTAGCATGCGAGAGGTAGCGAGATCGATGCTCGCATTCTCCAAATGATTTAGCCTTTCATTTCATTTGTTGATACCCTTCACAGTCTAAATGCTTTAATCTTTCATTTTATTTGTATATACCCTTCATAGTTACAAATAGTTTTTTGTCATGCAACATATAAAATTTTTTAGTCAGACTTAGCTAATTATGACAACTACTCACACCATTTTAAAAGAGAGACACCTTATAATATGTTAGTAAATAATCTCCCAATGCCATTTTTTTTAAGTTGTCATTCATCAATGGGGAATTAGCTCAGATGGTAGAGCGCTCGCTTAGCATGCGAGACGTAGCGAGATCGATGCTCGCATTCTCCAAATGATTTAGCCTTTCATTTCATTTGTAGATACCCTTCACAGTCCAAATGTTTTAATCTTTCATTTTATCTTTATATACCCTTCACAGTTACAAATATTTTTTTGTCATGCAACATATAAAAATATTTAATCAGATTTAGCTAATTATGACAACTACTCACACCATTTTAAAAGAGAGACACCTTATAATATGTTAGTAAATCATCTCCCAATGCCTTTTTTTTGAACTTGTCATTCATCAATTGGGAATTAGCTCAGATGGTAGAGCGCTCGCTTAGCATGCGAGAGGTAGCGAGATCTATTCTCGCATTCTCAAAATGTTTTATCCTTTCATTTCATTTGTAGATACCCTTCACAGTCCAAATGTTTTAATCTTTCATTTTATTTGTATATACCCTTCACAGTTACAAATAGTTTTTTGTCATGCAACATATAAAAATATTTAATCAGACTTAGCTAATTATGACAACTACTCACTCCATTTTAAAAGAGAGACACCTTATAATATGTTAGTAAATCATCTCCCAATGCCATTTTTTTTAAGTTGTCATTCATCAATGGGGAATTAGCTCAGATGGTAGAGCGCTCGCTTAGCATGCGAGAGGTAGCGAGATCGATGCTCGCATTCTCCAAATGATTTAGCCTTTCATTTCATTTGTAGATACCCTTCACAGTCCGAATGCTTTAATCTTTCATTTTATTTGTATATACCCTTCACAGTTACAAATAGTATTTTGTCATGCAACATATAAAAATATTTAGTCAGACTTAGCTAATTATGACAACTACTCACACCATTTTAAAAGAGAGACACCTTATAATATGTTAGTAAATCATCTCCCAATGCCATTTTTTTAAAGTTGTTGTTCATCAATGGGGAATTAGCTCAGATGGTAGAGCGCTCGCTTAGCATGCGAGAGGTAGCGAGATCGATGCTCGCATTCTCCAAATGATTTAGCCTTTCATTTCATTTGTAGATACCCTTCACAGTCTAAATGCTTTAATCTTTCATTTTATTTGTATATACCCTTCACAGTTACAAAAAGTTTTTTGTCATGCAACATATAAAAATATTTAATCAGACTTAGCTAATTATGACAACTACTTACACCATTTTAAAAGAGAGACACCTTATAATATGTTAGTAAATCATCTCCCAATGCCATTTTTTTTAAGTAGTCGTTCATCAATGGGGAATTAGCTCAGATGGTAGAGCGCTCGCTTAGCATGCGAGAGGTAGCGAGATCGATGCCTGCATTTAGCCTTTCATTTCGATGCCTGCATTTAGCCTTTCATTTCATTTGTAGATACCCTTCACAGTCCAAATGTTTTAATCTTTCATTTTATTTGTATATACCCTTCACAGTTACAAATAGTTTTTTGTCATGCAACATATAAAAATATTTAGTCAGACTTAGCTAATTATGACAACTACTCACACCATTTTAAAAGAGAGACACCTTATAATATGTTAGTAAATGATCTCCCAATGCCTTTTTTTGAACTTGTCATTCATCAATGGGGAATTAGCTCATATGGTAGAGCGCTCGCTTAGCATGCGAGAGGTAGCAAAATCTATGCTCGCATTCTCCAAATGTTTTATCCTTTCATTTCATTTGTAGATACCCTTCACAGTCCAAATGTTTTAATCTTTCATTTTATTTGTATATACCCTTCACAGTTACAAATAGTTTTTTGTCATGCAACATATAAAAATATTTAATCAGACTTAGCTAATTATGACAACTACTCACACCATTTTAAAAGAGAGACACCTTATAATATGTTAGTAAATCATCTCCCAATGCCATTTTTTTGAAGTTGTCATTCATCAATGGGGAATTAGCTCAGATGATAGAGCGCTCGCTTTGCATGCGAGAGGTAGCGAGATCGATGCTTGCATTCTCCAAATGATTTAGCCTTTCATTTCATTTGTAGATACCCTTCACAGTCCAAATGTTTTAATCTTTCATTTTATTTGTATATACCCTTCACAGTTACAAATAGTTTTTTGTCATGCAACATATAAAAATATTTAGTCAGACTTAGCTAATTATGACAACGACTCACTCCATTTTAAAAGAGAGACACCTTATAATATGTTAGTAAATCATCTACCAATGCCATTTTTTTTAAGTTGTCATTCATCAATGGGGAATTAGCTCAGATGGTAGAGCGCTCGCTTAGCATGCGAGAGGTAGCGAGATCGATGCTCGCATTCTCCAAATGATTTAGCCTTTCATTTCATTTGTAGATACCCTTCACAGTCCAAATGTTTTAATCTTTCATTTTATATACCCTTCACAGTTACAAATATTTTTTTGTCATGCAACATATAAAAATATTTAATCAGACTTCGCTAATTATGACAACTACTCACTCCATTTTAAAAGAGAGACACCTTATAATATGTTAGTAAATCATCTCCCAATGCCATTTTTTTTAAGTTGTCATTCATCAATGGGGAATTAGCTCAGATGGTAGAGCGCTCGCTTAGCATGCGAGAGGTAGCGAGATCGATGCTTGCATTCTCCAAATGATTTAGCCTTTCATTTCATTTGTAGATACCCTTCACAGTCCAAATGTTTTAATCTTTCATTTTATATACCCTTCACAGTTACAAATATTTTTTTGTCATGCAACATATAAAAATATTTAATCAGACTTCGCTAATTATGACAACTACTCACACCATTTTAAAAGAGAGACACCTTATAATATGTTAGTAAATCATCTCCCAATGCCATTTTTTTGAAGTTGTCATTCATCAATGGGGAATTAGCTCAGATGGTAGAGCGCTCGCTTAGCATGCGAGAGGTAGCGAGATCGATGCTCGCATTCTCCAAATGATTTAGCCTTTCATTTCATTTGTTGATACCCTTCACAGTCTAAATGCTTTAATCTTTCATTTTATTTGTATATACCCTTCATAGTTACAAATAGTTTTTTGTCATGCAACATATAAAATTTTTTAGTCAGACTTAGCTAATTATGACAACTACTCACACCATTTTAAAAGAGAGACACCTTATAATATGTTAGTAAATCATCTCCCAATGCCATTTTTTTTAAGTTGTCATTCATCAATGGGGAATTAGCTCAGATGGTAGAGCGCTCGCTTAGCATGCGAGACGTAGCGAGATCGATGCTCGCATTCTCCAAATGATTTAGCCTTTCATTTCATTTGTAGATACCCTTCACAGTCCAAATGTTTTAATCTTTCATTTTATTTGTATATACCCTTCACAGTTACAAATAGTTTTTTGTCATGCAACATATAAAAATATTTAATCAGACTTAGCTAATTATGACAACTACTCACACCATTTTAAAAGAGAGACACCTTATAATATGTTAGTAAATCATCTCCCAATGCCATTTTTTTGAAGTTGTCATTCATCAATGGGGAATTAGCTCAGATGGTAGAGCGCTCGCTTTGCATGCGAGAGGTAGCGAGATCGATGCTTGCATTCTCCAAATGATTTAGCCTTTCATTTCATTTGTAGATACCCTTCACAGTCCAAATGTTTTAATCTTTCATTTTATTTGTATATACCCTTCACAGTTACAAATAGTTTTTTGTCATGCAACATATAAAAATATTTAGTCAGACTTAGCTAATTATGACAACGACTCACTCCATTTTAAAAGAGAGACACCTTATAATATGTTAGTAAATCATCTCCCAATGCCATTTTTTTTAAGTTGTCATTCATCAATGGGGAATTAGCTCAGATGGTAGAGCGCTCGCTTAGCATGCGAGAGGTAGCGAGATCGATGCTCGCATTCTCCAAATGATTTAGCCTTTCATTTCATTTGTAGATACCCTTCACAGTCCAAATGTTTTAATCTTTCATTTTATATACCCTTCACAGTTACAAATATTTTTTTGTCATGCAACATATAAAAATATTTAATCAGACTTCGCTAATTATGACAACTACTCACACCATTTTAAAAGAGAGACACCTTATAATATGTTAGTAAATCATCTCCCAATGCCATTTTTTTGAAGTTGTCATTCGTCAATGGGGAATTAGCTCAGATGGTAGAGCGCTCGCTTAGCATGCGAGAGGTAGCGAGATCGATGCTCGCATTCTCCAAATGATTTAGCCTTTCATTTCATTTGTTGATACCCTTCACAGTCTAAATGCTTTAATCTTTCATTTTATTTGTATATACCCTTCATAGTTACAAATAGTTTTTTGTCATGCAACATATAAAATTTTTTAGTCAGACTTAGCTAATTATGACAACTACTCACACCATTTTAAAAGAGAGACACCTTATAATATGTTAGTAAATCATCTCCCAATGCCATTTTTTTTAAGTTGTCATTCATCAATGGGGAATTAGCTCAGATGGTAGAGCGCTCGCTTAGCATGCGAGAGGTAGCGAGATCGATGCTCGCATTCTCCAAATGATTTAGCCTTTCATTTCATTTGTAGATACCCTTCACAGTCCAAATGTTTTAATCTTTCATTTTATCTTTATATACCCTTCACAGTTACAAATATTTTTTTGTCATGCAACATATAAAAATATTTAATCAGACTTAGCTAATTATGACAACTACTCACACCATTTTAAAAGAGAGACACCTTATAATATGTTAGTAAATCATCTCCCAATGCCTTTTTTTTGAACTTGTCATTCATCAATTGGGAATTAGCTCTGATGGTAGAGCGCTCGCTTAGCATGCGAGAGGTAGCGAGATCAATGCTCGCATTCTCCAAATGATTTAGCCTTTCATTTCATTTGTAGATACCCTTCACAGTCTAAATGCTTTAATCTTTCATTTTATTTGTATATACCCTTCACAGTTACAAAAAGTTTTTTGTCATGCAACATATAAAAATATTTAATCAGACTTAGCTAATTATGACAGCTACTTACACCATTTTAAAAGAGAGACACCTTATAATATGTTAGTAAATCATCTCCCAATGCCATTTTTTTGAAGTGGTCGTTCATCAATGGGGAATTAGCTCAGATGGTAGAGTGCTCGCTTAGCATGCGAGAGGTAGCGAGATCGATGCCTGCATTTAGCCTTTCATTTCGATGCCTGCATTTAGCCTTTCATTTCATTTGTAGATACCCTTCACAGTCCAAATGTTTTAATCTTTCATTTTATTTGTATATACCCTTCACAGTTACAAATAGTTTTTTGTCATGCAACATATAAAAATATTTAGTCAGACTTAGCTAATTATGACAACTACTCACACCATTTTAAAAGAGAGACACCTTATAATATGTTAGTAAATGATCTCCCAATGCCTTTTTTTGAACTTGTTATTCATCAATGGGGAATTAGCTCATATGGTAGAGCGCTCGCTTAGCATGCGAGAGGTAGCAAAATCTATGCTCGCATTCTCCAAATGTTTTATCCTTTCATTTCATTTGTAGATACCCTTCACAGTCCAAATGTTTTAATCTTTCATTTTATTTGTATATACCCTTCACAGTTACACATAGTTTTTTGTCATGCAACATATAAAAATATTTAGTCAGACTTAGCTAATTATGCCAACGACTCACACCATTTTAAAAGAGAGACACCTTATAATATGTTAGTAAATGATCTCCCAATGCCTTTTTTTTTTAAACTTGTCATTCATCAATGGGGAATTAGCTCAGATGGTAGTGTGCTCGCTTAGCATGCGAGAGGTAGCGAGATCTATGCTCGCCTTCTCCAAATGTTTTATCCTTTCATTTCATTTGTAGATACCCTTCACAGTCCAAATGTTTTAATCTTTCATTTTATTTGTATATACCCTTCACAGTTACAAATAGTTTTTTGTCATGCAACATATAAAAATATTTAATCAGACTTAGCTAATTATGACAGCTACTTACACCATTTTAAAAGAGAGACACCTTATAATATGTTAGTAAATGATCTCCCAATGCCTTTTTTTTTTAACTTGTCATTCGTCAATGGGGAATTAGCTCAGATGGTAGAGCGCTCGCTTAGCATGCGAGAGGTAGCGAGAGGTAGCGAGATCTATGCTCGCATTCTCCAAATAATTTAGCCTTTCATTTCATTTGTAGATACCCTTCACAGTCCAAATGTTTTAATCTTTCATTTTATTTGTATATACCCTTCACAGTTACAAATAGTTTTTTGTCATGCAACATATAAAAATATTTAGTCAGACTTAGCTAATTATGACAACGACTCACTCCATTTTAAAAGAGAGACACCTTATAATATGTTAGTAAATCATCTCCCAATGCCATTTTATTGAAATTGTCATTCATCAATGGGGAATTAGCTCAGATGGTAGAGCGCTCGCTTAGCATGCGAGAGGTAGCGAGATTGATGCTCGCATTCTCCAAATAATTTAGCCTTTCATTTTATTTGTAGATAACCTTCACAGTCCAAATGTTTTAATCTTTCATTTTATTTGTATATACCCTTCACAGTTACAAATAGTTTTTTGTCATGCAACATATAAAAATATTTAATCAGACTTAGCTAATTATGACAACTACTCACACCATTTTAAAAGAGAGACACCTTATAATATGTTAGTAAATCATCTCCCAATGCCATTTTTTTTAAGTTGTCATTCATCAATGGGGAATTAGCTCAGATGGTAGAGCGCTCGCTAAGCATGCGAGAGGTAGCGAGATCGGTGCTCGCATTCTCCAAATGATTTAGCCTTTCATTTCATTTGTAGATACCCTTCACAGTCCAAATGTTTTAATCTTTCATTTTATTTGTATATACCCTTCACAGTTACACATAGTTTTTTGTCATGCAACATATAAAAATATTTAGTCAGACTTAGCTAATTATGCCAACGACTCACACCATTTTAAAAGAGAGACACCTTATAATATGTTAGTAAATGATCTCCCAATGCCTTTTTTTTAAACTTGTCATTCATCAATGGGGAATTAGCTCAGATGGTAGTGTGCTCGCTTAGCATGCGAGAGGTAGCGAGATCTATGCTCGCCTTCTCCAAATGTTTTATCCTTTTATTTCATTTGTAGATACCCTTCACAGTCCAAATGTTTTAATCTTTCATTTTATTTGTATATACCCTTCACAGTTACAAATAGTTTTTTGTCATGCAACATATAAAAATATTTAATCAGACTTAGCTAATTATGACAGCTACTTACACCATTTTAAAAGAGAGACACCTTATAATATGTTAGTAAATGATCTCCCAATGCCTTTTTTTTTTAACTTGTCATTCGTCAATGGGGAATTAGCTCAGATGGTAGAGCGCTCGCTTAGCATGCGAGAGGTAGCGAGATCTATGCTCGCATTCTCCAAATAATTTAGCCTTTCATTTCATTTGTAGATACCCTTCACAGTCCAAATGTTTTAATCTTTCATTTTATTTGTATATACCCTTCACAGTTACAAATAGTTTTTTGTCATGCAACATATAAAAATATTTAATCAGACTTAGCTAATTATGACAACTACTCACACCATTTTAAAAGAGAGACACCTTATAATATGTTAGTAAATCATCTCCCAATGCCATTTTTTTGAAGTTGTCATTCATCAATGGGGAATTAGCTCAGATGGTAGAGCGCTCGCTTAGCATGCGAGAGGTAGCGAGATCGATGCTCGCATTCTCCAAATGATTTAGCCTTTCATTTCATTTGTAGATACCCTTCACAGTCCAAATGTTTTAATCTTTCATTTTATATACCCTTCACAGTTACAAATATTTTTTTGTCATGCAACATATAAAAATATTTAATCAGACTTCGCTAATTATGACAACTACTCACACCATTTTAAAAGAGAGACACCTTATAATATGTTAGTAAATCATCTCCCAATGCCATTTTTTTGAAGTTGTCATTCATCAATGGGGAATTAGCTCAGATGGTAGAGCGCTCGCTTAGCATGCGAGAGGAAGCGAGATCGATGCTCGCATTCTCCAAATGATTTAGCCTTTCATTTCATTTGTTGATACCCTTCACAGTCTAAATGCTTTAATCTTTCATTTTATTTGTATATACCCTTCATAGTTACAAATAGTTTTTTGTCATGCAACATATAAAATTTTTTAGTCAGACTTAGCTAATTATGACAACTACTCACACCATTTTAAAAGAGAGACACCTTATAATATGTTAGTAAATCATCTCCCAATGCCATTTTTTTTAAGTTGTCATTCATCAATGGGGAATTAGCTCAGATGGTAGAGCGCTCGCTTAGCATGCGAGACGTAGCGAGATCGATGCTCGCATTCTCCAAATGATTTAGCCTTTCATTTCATTTGTAGATACCCTTCACAGTCCAAATGTTTTAATCTTTCATTTTATTTGTATATACCCTTCACAGTTACAAATAGTTTTTTGTCATGCAACATATAAAAATATTTAATCAGACTTAGCTAATTATGACAACTACTCACACCATTTTAAAAGAGAGACACCTTATAATATGTTAGTAAATCATCTCCCAATGCCATTTTTTTTAAGTTGTCATTCATCAATGGGGAATTAGCTCAGATGGTAGAGCGCTCGCTTAGCATGCGAGAGGTAGCGAGATCGATGCTCGCATTCTCCAAATGATTTAGCCTTTCATTTCATTTGTTGATTCCCTTCACAGTCTAAATGCTTTAATCTTTCATTTTATTTGTATATACCCTTCATAGTTACAAATAGTTTTTTGTCATGCAACATATAAAATTTTTTAGTCAGACTTAGCTAATTATGACAACTACTCACACCATTTTAAAAGAGAGACACCTTATAATATGTTAGTAAATCATCTCCCAATGCCATTTTTTTTAAGTTGTCATTCATCAATGGGGAATTAGCTCAGATGGTAGAGCGCTCGCTTAGCATGCGAGAGGTAGCGAGATCGATGCTCGCATTCTCCAAATGATTTAGCCTTTCATTTCATTTGTAGATACCCTTCACAGTCCAAATGTTTTAATCTTTCATTTTATTTTTATATACCCTTCACAGTTACAAATATTTTTTTGTCATGCAACATATAAAAATATTTAATCAGACTTAGCTAATTATGACAACTACTCACACCATTTTAAAAGAGAGACACCTTATAATATGTTAGTAAATCATCTCCCAATGCCTTTTTTTTGAACTTGTCATTCATCAATTGGGAATTAGCTCTGATGGTAGAGCGCTCGCTTAGCATGCGAGAGGTAGCGAGATCTATTCTCGCATTCTCAAAATGTTTTATCCTTTCATTTCATTTGTAGATACCCTTCACAGTCCAAATGTTTTAATCTTTCATTTTATTTGTATATACCCTTCACAGTTACAAATAGTTTTTTGTCATGCAACATATAAAAATATTTAATCAGACTTAGCTAATTATGACAACTACTCACACCATTTTAAAAGAGAGACACCTTATAATATGTTAGTAAATCCTCTCCCAATGCCATTTTTTTGAAGTTGCCATTCATCAATGGGGAATTGGCTCAGATGGTAGAGCGCTCGCTTAGCATGCGAGAGGTAGCGAGATCGATGCTCGCATTCTCCAAATGATTTAGCCTTTCATTTCATTTGTAGATACCCTTCACAGTCCGAATGTGTTAATCTTTCATTTTATTTGTATATACCCTTCACAGTTACAAATAGTATTTTGTCATGCAACATATAAAAATATTTAGTCAGACTTAGCTAATTATGACAACTACTCACACCATTTTAAAAGAGAGACACTTTATAATATGTTAGTAAATCATCTCCCAATGCCATTTTTTTAAAGTTGTTGTTCATCAATGGGGAATTAGCTCAGATGGTAGAGCGCTCGCTTAGCATGCGAGAGGTAGCGAGATCGATGCTCGCATTCTCCAAATGATTTAGCCTTTCATTTCATTTGTAGATACCCTTCACAGTCTAAATGCTTTAATCTTTCATTTTATTTGTATATACCCTTCACAGTTACAAAAAGTTTTTTGTCATGCAACATATAAAAATATTTAATCAGACTTAGCTAATTATGACAGCTACTTACACCATTTTAAAAGAGAGACACCTTATAATATGTTAGTAAATCATCTCCCAATGCCATTTTTTTGAAGTAGTCGTTCATCAATGGGGAATTAGCTCAGATGGTAGAGCGCTCGCTTAGCATGCGAGAGGTAGCGAGATCGATGCCTGCATTTAGCCTTTCATTTCGATGCCTGCATTTAGCCTTTCATTTCATTTGTAGATACCCTTCACAGTCCAAATGTTTTAATCTTTCATTTTATTTGTATATACCCTTCACAGTTACAAATAGTTTTTTGTCATGCAACATATAAAAATATTTAGTCAGACTTAGCTAATTATGACAACTACTCACACCATTTTAAAAGAGAGACACCTTATAATATGTTAGTAAATGATCTCCCAATGCCTTTTTTTGAACTTGTCATTCATCAATGGTGAATTAGCTCATATGGTAGAGCGCTCGCTTAGCATGCGAGAGGTAGCAAAATCTATGCTCGCATTCTCCAAATGTTTTATCCTTTCATTTCATTTGTAGATACCCTTCACAGTCCAAATGTTTTAATCTTTCATTTTATTTGTATATACCCTTCACAGTTACACATAGTTTTTTGTCATGCAACATATAAAAATATTTAGTCAGACTTAGCTAATTATGCCAACGACTCACACCATTTTAAAAGAGAGACACCTTATAATATGTTAGTAAATGATCTCCCAATGCCTTTTTTTTTAAACTTGTCATTCATCAATGGGGAATTAGCTCAGATGGTAGTGTGCTCGCTTAGCATGCGAGAGGTAGCGAGATCTATGCTCGCCTTCTCCAAATGTTTTATCCTTTCATTTCATTTGTAGATACCCTTCACAGTCCAAATGTTTTAATCTTTCATTTTATTTGTATATACCCTTCACAGTTACAAATAGTTTTTTGTCATGCAACATATAAAAATATTTAATCAGACTTAGCTAATTATGACAGCTACTTACACCATTTTAAAAGAGAGACACCTTATAATATGTTAGTAAATGATCTCCCAATGCCTTTTTTTTTTAACTTGCCATTTCGTCAATGGGGAATTAGCTCAGATGGTAGAGCGCTCGCTTAGCATGCGAGAGGTAGCGAGAGGTAGCGAGATCTATGCTCGCATTCTCCAAATGATTTAGCCTTTCATTTCATTTGTAGATACCCTTCACAGTCCAAATGTTTTAATATTTCATTTTATTTGTATATACCCTTCACAGTTACAAATAGTTTTTTGTCATGCAACATATAAAAATATTTAATCAGACTTAGCTAATTATGACAACTACTCACACCATTTTAAAAGAGAGACACCTTATAATATGTTAGTAAATCATCTCCCAATGCCTTTTTTTAAGTTACAATTCATCAATGGGGAATTAGCTCAGATGGTAGAGCGCTCGCTTAGCATGCGAGAGGTAGCGAGATCGATGCTCGCATTCTCCAAATGATTTAGCCTTTCATTTCATTTGTAGATACCCTTCACAGTCCAAATGTTTTAATCTTTCATTTTATTTGTATATACCCTTCACAGTTACAAATAGTTTTTTGTCATGCAACATATAAAAATATTTAATCAGACTTAGCTAATTATGACAACTACTCACACCATTTTAAAAGAGAGACACCTTATAATATGTTAGTAAATCATCTCCCAATGCCATTTTTTTGAACTTGTCCTTCATCAATGGGGAATTAGCTCAGATGGTAGAGCGCTCGCTTAGCATGGGAGAGGTAGCGAGATCGATGCTCGCATTCTCCAAATGATTTATCATTTCATTTGTAGATACCCTTCACCGTCCAAATGTTTTAATCTTTCATTTTATTTGTATATACCCTTCACAGTTACACATATTTTTTTGTCATGCAACATATAAAAATATTTAATCAGACTTAGCTAATTATGACAACTACTCACACCATTTTAAAAGAGAGACACCTTATAATATGTTAGTAAATCATCTCCCAATGCCATTTTTTTTAAGTTGTTATTTATAAATGGGGGATTAGCTCAGATGGTAGAGCGCTCGCTTAGCATGCGAGAGGTAGCGACATCGATGCTCGCATTCTCCAAATGTTTTATCCTTTCATTTCATTTGTAGATACCCTTCCATTTAAAAAGAGAGACACCTTATAATATGTTAGTAAATCATCTCCCAATGCCATTTTTTTGAAGTTGTCATTCATCAATGGGGAATTAGCTCAGATGGTAGAGCGCTCGCTTTGCATGCGAGAGGTAGCGAGATCGATGCTTGCATTCTCCAAATGATTTAGCCTTTCATTTCATTTGTAGATACCCTTCACAGTCCAAATGTTTTAATCTTTCATTTTATTTGTATATACCCTTCACAGTTACAAATAGTTTTTTGTCATGCAACATATAAAAATATTTAGTCAGACTTAGCTAATTATGACAACTACTCACTCCATTTTAAAAGAGAGACATCTTATAATATGTTAGTAAATCATCTCCCAATGCCTTTTTGGTAGCAAGATCGATGCTCGCATTCTCCAAATGATTTAGCCTTTCATTTCATTTGTAGATACCCTTCACAGTCCAAATGTTTTAATCTTTCATTTTATTTGTATATACACTTCACAGTTACAAATAGTTTTTTGTCATGCAACATATAAAAATATTTAATCATACTTAGCTAATTATGACAACTACTCACACCATTTTAAAAGAGAGACACTTTATAATATGTTAGTAAATGATCTCCCAATGCCTTTTTTTTTACGTTATCATTCATCAATGGGGAATTAGCTCAGATGGTAGAGCGCTCGCTTAGCATGCGAGAGGTAGCGACATCTATGCTCGCATTCTCCAAATGATTTAGCCTTTCATTTCATTTGTAGATACCCTTCACAGTCCAAATGTTTTAATCTTTAATTTTATTTGTATATACACTTCACAGTTACAAATAGTTTTTTGTCATGCAACATATAAAAATATTTAATCAGACTTAGCTAATTATGACAACTACTCACACCATTTTAAAAGAGAGACACCTTATAATATGTTAGTAAATCATCTCCCAATGCCATATTTTTGAAGTTGTCATTCATCAATGGGGAATTAGCTCAGATGGTAGAGCGCTCGCTTTGCATGCGAGAGGTAGCGAGATCGATGCTTGCATTCTCCAAATGATTTAGCCTTTCATTTCATTTGTAGATACCCTTCACAGTCCAAATGTTTTAATCTTTCATTTTATTTGTATATACCCTTCACAGTTACAAATAATTTTTTGTCATGCAACATATAAAAATATTTAGTCAGACTTAGCTAATTATGACAACTACTCACTCCATTTTAAAAGAGAGACACCTTATAATATGTTAGTAAATAATCTCCCAATGCCATTTTTTTGAAGTTGTCATTCATCAATGGGGAATTAGCTCAAATGGTAGAGCGCTCGCTTAGCATGCGAGAGGTAGCGAGATTGATGCTCGCATTCTCCAAATAATTTAGCCTTTCATTTTATTTGTAGATACCCTTCACAGTCCAAATGTTTTAATCTTTCATTTTATTTGTATATACCCTTCACAGTTACAAATAGTTTTTTGTCATGCAACATATAAAAATATTTAATCAGACTTAGCTAATTATGACAACTACTCACACCATTTTAAAAGAGAGACACCTTTCATTTCATTTGTAGATACCCTTCACAGTCCAAATGTTTTAATCTTTCATTTTTTTTTATATACGCTTCACAGTTACAAATAGTTTTTTGTCATGCAACATATAAAAATATTTAATCAGACTTAGCTAATTATGACAACTACTCACACCATTTTAAAAGAGAGACACCTTATAATATGTTAGTAAATCATCTCCCAATGCCATTTTTTTGAAGTTGTCATTCATCAATGGGGAATTAGCTCAGATGGTAGAGCGCTCGCTTAGCATGCGAGAGGTAGCGAGATCGATGCTCGCATTCTCCAAATGATTTAGCCTTTCATTTCATTTGTAGATACCCTTCACAGTCCAAATGTTTTAATCTTTCATTTTATATACCCTTCACAGTTACAAATATTTTTTTGTCATGCAACATATAAAAATATTTAATCAGACTTCGCTAATTATGACAACTACTCACACCATTTTAAAAGAGAGACACCTTATAATATGTTAGTAAATCATCTCCCAATGCCATTTTTTTGAAGTTGTCATTCATCAATGGGGAATTAGCTCAGATGGTAGAGCGCTCGCTTAGCATGCGAGAGGAAGCGAGATCGATGCTCGCATTCTCCAAATGATTTAGCCTTTCATTTCATTTGTTGATACCCTTCACAGTCTAAATGCTTTAATCTTTCATTTTATTTGTATATACCCTTCATAGTTACAAATAGTTTTTTGTCATGCAACATATAAAATTTTTTAGTCAGACTTAGCTAATTATGACAACTACTCACACCATTTTAAAAGAGAGACACCTTATAATATGTTAGTAAATCATCTCCCAATGCCATTTTTTTTAAGTTGTCATTCATCAATGGGGAATTAGCTCAGATGGTAGAGCGCTCGCTTAGCATGCGAGACGTAGCGAGATCGATGCTCGCATTCTCCAAATGATTTAGCCTTTCATTTCATTTGTAGATACCCTTCACAGTCCAAATGTTTTAATCTTTCATTTTATTTGTATATACCCTTCACAGTTACAAATAGTTTTTTGTCATGCAACATATAAAAATATTTAATCAGACTTAGCTAATTATGACAACTACTCACACCATTTTAAAAGAGAGACACCTTATAATATGTTAGTAAATCATCTCCCAATGCCATTTTTTTGAAGTTGTCATTCATCAATGGGGAATTAGCTCAGATGGTAGAGCGCTCGCTTAGCATGCGAGAGGTAGCGAGATCGATGCTCGCATTCTCCAAATGATTTAGCCTTTCATTTCATTTGTAGATACCCTTCACAGTCCAAATGTTTTAATCTTTCATTTTATATACCCTTCACAGTTACAAATATTTTTTTGTCATGCAACATATAAAAATATTTAATCAGACTTCGCTAATTATGACAACTACTCACACCATTTTAAAAGAGAGACACCTTATAATATGTTAGTAAATCATCTCCCAATGCCATTTTTTTGAAGTTGTCATTCATCAATGGGGAATTAGCTCAGATGGTAGAGCGCTCGCTTAGCATGCGAGAGGAAGCGAGATCGATGCTCGCATTCTCCAAATGATTTAGCCTTTCATTTCATTTGTTGATACCCTTCACAGTCTAAATGCTTTAATCTTTCATTTTATTTGTATATACCCTTCATAGTTACAAATAGTTTTTTGTCATGCAACATATAAAATTTTTTAGTCAGACTTAGCTAATTATGACAACTACTCACACCATTTTAAAAGAGAGACACCTTATAATATGTTAGTAAATCATCTCCCAATGCCATTTTTTTTAAGTTGTCATTCATCAATGGGGAATTAGCTCAGATGGTAGAGCGCTCGCTTAGCATGCGAGACAAAGCGAGATCGATGCTCGCATTCTCCAAATGATTTAGCCTTTCATTTCATTTGTAGATACCCTTCACAGTCCAAATGTTTTAATCTTTCATTTTATTTGTATATACCCTTCACAGTTACAAATAGTTTTTTGTCATGCAACATATAAAAATATTTAATCAGACTTAGCTAATTATGACAACTACTCACACCATTTTAAAAGAGAGACACCTTATAATATGTTAGTAAATCATCTCCCAATGCCATTTTTTTGAAGTTGTCATTCATCAATGGGGAATTAGCTCAGATGGTCGAGCGCTCACTTTGCATGCGAGAGGTAGTGAGATCGATGCTTGCATTCTCCAAATGATTTAGCCTTTCATTTCATTTGTAGATACCCTTCACAGTCCAAATGTTTTAATCTTTCATTTTATATACCCTTCACAGTTACAAATATTTTTTTGTCATGCAACATATAAAAATATTTAATCAGACTTCGCTAATTATGACAACTACTCACACCATTTTAAAAGAGAGACACCTTATAATATGTTAGTAAATCATCTCCCAATGCCATTTTTTTGAAGTTGTCATTCATCAATGGGGAATTAGCTCAGATGGTAGAGCGCTCGCTTAGCATGCGAGAGGTAGCGAGATCGATGCTCGCATTCTCCAAATGATTTAGCCTTTCATTTCATTTGTTGATTCCCTTCACAGTCTAAATGCTTTAATCTTTCATTTTATTTGTATATACCCTTCATAGTTACAAATAGTTTTTTGTCATGCAACATATAAAATTTTTTAGTCAGACTTAGCTAATTATGACAACTACTCACACCATTTTAAAAGAGAGACACCTTATAATATGTTAGTAAATCATCTCCCAATGCCATTTTTTTTAAGTTGTCATTCATCAATGGGGAATTAGCTCAGATGGTAGAGCGCTCGCTTAGCATGCGAGAGGTAGCGAGATCGATGCTCGCATTCTCCAAATGATTTAGCCTTTCATTTCATTTGTAGATACCCTTCACAGTCCAAATGTTTTAATCTTTCATTTTATTTTTATATACCCTTCACAGTTACAAATATTTTTTTGTCATGCAACATATAAAAATATTTAATCAGACTTAGCTAATTATGACAACTACTCACACCATTTTAAAAGAGAGACACCTTATAATATGTTAGTAAATCATCTCCCAATGCCTTTTTTTTGAACTTGTCATTCATCAATTGGGAATTAGCTCTGATGGTAGAGCGCTCGCTTAGCATGCGAGAGGTAGCGAGATCTATTCTCGCATTCTCAAAATGTTTTATCCTTTCATTTCATTTGTAGATACCCTTCACAGTCCAAATGTTTTAATCTTTCATTTTATTTGTATATACCCTTCACAGTTACAAATAGTTTTTTGTCATGCAACATATAAAAATATTTAATCAGACTTAGCTAATTATGACAACTACTCACACCATTTTAAAAGAGAGACACCTTATAATATGTTAGTAAATCCTCTCCCAATGCCATTTTTTTGAAGTTGCCATTCATCAATGGGGAATTGGCTCAGATGGTAGAGCGCTCGCTTAGCATGCGAGAGGTAGCGAGATCGATGCTCGCATTCTCCAAATGATTTAGCCTTTCATTTCATTTGTAGATACCCTTCACAGTCCGAATGTGTTAATCTTTCATTTTATTTGTATATACCCTTCACAGTTACAAATAGTATTTTGTCATGCAACATATAAAAATATTTAGTCAGACTTAGCTAATTATGACAACTACTCACACCATTTTAAAAGAGAGACACTTTATAATATGTTAGTAAATCATCTCCCAATGCCATTTTTTTAAAGTTGTTGTTCATCAATGGGGAATTAGCTCAGATGGTAGAGCGCTCGCTTAGCATGCGAGAGGTAGCGAGATCGATGCTCGCATTCTCCAAATGATTTAGCCTTTCATTTCATTTGTAGATACCCTTCACAGTCTAAATGCTTTAATCTTTCATTTTATTTGTATATACCCTTCACAGTTACAAAAAGTTTTTTGTCATGCAACATATAAAAATATTTAATCAGACTTAGCTAATTATGACAGCTACTTACACCATTTTAAAAGAGAGACACCTTATAATATGTTAGTAAATCATCTCCCAATGCCATTTTTTTGAAGTAGTCGTTCATCAATGGGGAATTAGCTCAGATGGTAGAGCGCTCGCTTAGCATGCGAGAGGTAGCGAGATCGATGCCTGCATTTAGCCTTTCATTTCGATGCCTGCATTTAGCCTTTCATTTCATTTGTAGATACCCTTCACAGTCCAAATGTTTTAATCTTTCATTTTATTTGTATATACCCTTCACAGTTACAAATAGTTTTTTGTCATGCAACATATAAAAATATTTAGTCAGACTTAGCTAATTATGACAACTACTCACACCATTTTAAAAGAGAGACACCTTATAATATGTTAGTAAATGATCTCCCAATGCCTTTTTTTGAACTTGTCATTCATCAATGGTGAATTAGCTCATATGGTAGAGCGCTCGCTTAGCATGCGAGAGGTAGCAAAATCTATGCTCGCATTCTCCAAATGTTTTATCCTTTCATTTCATTTGTAGATACCCTTCACAGTCCAAATGTTTTAATCTTTCATTTTATTTGTATATACCCTTCACAGTTACAAATAGTTTTTTGTCATGCAACATATAAAAATATTTAATCAGACTTAGCTAATTATGACAGCTACTTACACCATTTTAAAAGAGAGACACCTTATAATATGTTAGTAAATGATCTCCCAATGCTTTTTTTTTTTAACTTGCCATTTCGTCAATGGGGAATTAGCTCAGATGGTAGAGCGCTCGCTTAGCATGCGAGAGGTAGCGAGAGGTAGCGAGATCTATGCTCGCATTCTCCAAATGATTTAGCCTTTCATTTCATTTGTAGATACCCTTCACAGTCCAAATGTTTTAATATTTCATTTTATTTGTATATACCCTTCACAGTTACAAATAGTTTTTTGTCATGCAACATATAAAAATATTTAATCAGACTTAGCTAATTATGACAACTACTCACACCATTTTAAAAGAGAGACACCTTATAATATGTTAGTAAATCATCTCCCAATGCCTTTTTTTAAGTTACAATTCATCAATGGGGAATTAGCTCAGATGGTAGAGCGCTCGCTTAGCATGCGAGAGGTAGCGAGATCGATGCTCGCATTCTCCAAATGATTTAGCCTTTCATTTCATTTGTAGATACCCTTCACAGTCCAAATGTTTTAATCTTTCATTTTATTTGTATATACCCTTCACAGTTACAAATAGTTTTTTGTCATGCAACATATAAAAATATTTAATCAGACTTAGCTAATTATGACAACTACTCACACCATTTTAAAAGAGAGACACCTTATAATATGTTAGTAAATCATCTCCCAATGCCATTTTTTTGAACTTGTCCTTCATCAATGGGGAATTAGCTCAGATGGTAGAGCGCTCGCTTAGCATGGGAGAGGTAGCGAGATCGATGCTCGCATTCTCCAAATGATTTATCATTTCATTTGTAGATACCCTTCACCGTCCAAATGTTTTAATCTTTCATTTTATTTGTATATACCCTTCACAGTTACACATATTTTTTTGTCATGCAACATATAAAAATATTTAATCAGACTTAGCTAATTATGACAACTACTCACACCATTTTAAAAGAGAGACACCTTATAATATGTTAGTAAATCATCTCCCAATGCCATTTTTTTTAAGTTGTTATTTATAAATGGGGGATTAGCTCAGATGGTAGAGCGCTCGCTTAGCATGCGAGAGGTAGCGACATCGATGCTCGCATTCTCCAAATGTTTTATCCTTTCATTTCATTTGTAGATACCCTTCCATTTAAAAAGAGAGACACCTTATAATATGTTAGTAAATCATCTCCCAATGCCATTTTTTTGAAGTTGTCATTCATCAATGGGGAATTAGCTCAGATGGTAGAGCGCTCGCTTTGCATGCGAGAGGTAGCGAGATCGATGCTTGCATTCTCCAAATGATTTAGCCTTTCATTTCATTTGTAGATACCCTTCACAGTCCAAATGTTTTAATCTTTCATTTTATTTGTATATACCCTTCACAGTTACAAATAGTTTTTTGTCATGCAACATATAAAAATATTTAGTCAGACTTAGCTAATTATGACAACTACTCACTCCATTTTAAAAGAGAGACATCTTATAATATGTTAGTAAATCATCTCCCAATGCCTTTTTTTTAAGTTACAATTCATCAATGGGGAATTAGCTCAGATGGTAGAGCGCTCGCTTAGCATGCGAGAGGTAGCGCGATCGATGCTCGCATTCTCCAAATGATTTAGCCTTTCATTTCATTTGTAGATACCCTTCACAGTCCAAATGTTTTAATATTTCATTTTATTTGTATATACCCTTCACAGTTACAAATAGTTTTTTGTCATGCAACATATAAAAATATTTAATCAGACTTAGCTAATTATGACAACTACTCACACCATTTTAAAAGAGAGACACCTTATAATATGTTAGTAAATCATCTCCCAATTCCTTTTTTTTAAGTTACAATTCATCAATGGGGAATTAGCTCAGATGGTAGAGCGCTCGCTTAGCATGCGAGAGGTAGCGAGATCGATGCTCGCATTCTCCAAATGATTTAGCCTTTCATTTCATTTGTAGATACCCTTCACAGTCCAAATGTTTTAATCTTTCGGTACTTATGTATTATCTGGACTCCCATGTTAAATGCACCCCATTTTTTCATACCCCTACTATCCAACTACGCATGGAGTTGATTTTATATAGTGTGGCGAGCGCAGCGAGCCACCGTGCCCGAAGCGTGGCGAGCGCAGCGAGCCCCGCGAGGGGACACGGTCTCATAAGAAAACCGTGAGCCCAGATATTACATAAGTACCAATCTTTCATTTTATTTGTATATACACTTCACAGTTACAAATAGTTTTTTGTCATGCAACATATAAAAATATTTAATCAGACTTAGCTAATTATGACAACTACTCACACCATTTTAAAAGAGAGACACTTTATAATATGTTAGTAAATGATCTCCCAATGCCTTTTTTTTTACCTTGCCATTCATCAATGGGGAATTAGCTCAGATGGTAGAGCGCTCGCTTAGCATGCGAGAGGTAGCGACATCTATGCTCGCATTCTCCAAATGATTTAGCCTTTCATTTCATTTGTAGATACCCTTCACAGTCCAAATGTTTTAATCTTTCATTTTATTTGTATATACACTTCACAGTTACAAATAGTTTTTTGTCATGCAACATATAAAAATATTTAATCAGACTTAGCTAATTATGACAACTACTCACACCATTTTAAAAGAGAGACACCTTATAATATGTTAGTAAATCATCACCCAATGCCATATTTTTGAAGTTGTCATTCATCAATGGGGAATTAGCTCAGATGGTAGAGCGCTCGCTTTGCATGCGAGAGGTAGCGAGATCGATGCTTGCATTCTCCAAATGATTTAGCCTTTCATTTCATTTGTAGATACCCTTCACAGTCCAAATGTTTTAATCTTTCATTTTATTTGTATATACCCTTCACAGTTACAAATAGTTTTTTGTCATGCAACATATAAAAATATTTAGTCAGACTTAGCTAATTATGACAACTACTCACTCCATTTTAAAAGAGAGACACCTTATAATATTTGAGTAAATAATCTCCCAATGCCATTTTTTTTAAGTTGTCATTCATCAATGGGGAATTAGCTCAAATGGTAGAGCGCTCGCTTAGCATGCGAGAGGTAGCGCGATCGATGCTCGCATTCTCCAAATGATTTAGCCTTTCATTTCATTTGTAGATACCCTTCACAGTCCAAATGTTTTAATATTTCATTTTATTTGTATATACCCTTCACAGTTACAAATAGTTTTTTGTCATGCAACATATAAAAATATTTAATCAGACTTAGCTAATTATGACAACTACTCACACCATTTTAAAAGAGAGACACCTTATAATATGTTAGTAAATCATCTCCCAATGCCTTTTTTTTAAGTAACAATTCATCAATGGGGAATTAGCTCAGATGGTAGAGCGCTCGCTTAGCATGCGAGAGGTAGCGAGATCGATGCTCGCATTCTCCAAATGATTTAGCCTTTCATTTCATTTGTAGATACCCTTCACAGTCCAAATGTTTTAATCTTTCATTTTATTTGTATATACACTTCACAGTTACAAATAGTTTTTTGTCATGCAACATATAAAAATATTTAATCATACTTAGCTAATTATGACAACTACTCACACCATTTTAAAAGAGAGACACTTTATAATATGTTAGTAAATGATCTCCCAATGCCTTTTTTTTTTACGTTATCATTCATCAATGGGGAATTAGCTCAGATGGTAGAGCGCTCGCTTAGCATGCGAGAGGTAGCGACATCTATGCTCGCATTCTCCAAATGATTTAGCCTTTCATTTCATTTGTAGATACCCTTCACAGTCCAAATGTTTTAATCTTTAATTTTATTTGTATATACACTTCACAGTTACAAATAGTTTTTTGTCATGCAACATATAAAAATATTTAATCAGACTTAGCTAATTATGACAACTACTCACACCATTTTAAAAGAGAGACACCTTATAATATGTTAGTAAATCATCTCCCAATGCCATATTTTTGAAGTTGTCATTCATCAATGGGGAATTAGCTCAGATGGTAGAGCGCTCGCTTTGCATGCGAAAGGTAGCGAGATCGATGCTTGCATTCTCCAAATGATTTAGCCTTTCATTTCATTTGTAGATACCCTTCACAGTCCAAATGTTTTAATCTTTCATTTTATTTGTATATACCCTTCACAGTTACAAATAATTTTTTGTCATGCAACATATAAAAATATTTAGTCAGACTTAGCTAATTATGACAACTACTCACTCCATTTTAAAAGAGAGACACCTTATAATATGTTAGTAAATAATCTCCCAATGCCATTTTTTTGAAGTTGTCATTCATCAATGGGGAATTAGCTCAAATGGTAGAGCGCTCGCTTAGCATGCGAGAGGTAGCGAGATTGATGCTCGCATTCTCCAAATAATTTAGCCTTTCATTTTATTTGTAGATACCCTTCACAGTCCAAATGTTTTAATCTTTCATTTTATTTGTATATACCCTTCACAGTTACAAATAGTTTTTTGTCATGCAACATATAAAAATATTTAATCAGACTTAGCTAATTATGACAACTACTCACACCATTTTAAAAGAGAGACACCTTATAATATGTTAGTAAATCATCTCCCAATGCCATTTTTTTTAAGTTGTCATTCATCAATGGGGAATTAGCTCAGATCGTAGAGCGCTCGCTAAGCATGCGTGAAGTAGCGAGATCGGGGCTCGCATTCTCCAAATGATTTAGCCTTTCATTTCATTTGTAGATACCCTTCACAGTCCAAATGTTTTAATCTTTCATTTTTTTTTATATACGCTTCACAGTTACAAATAGTTTTTTGTCATGCAACATATAAAAATATTTAGTCAGACTTAGCTAATTATGACAACTACTCACACCATTTTAAAAGAGAGACACCTTATAATATGTTAGTAAATGATCTCCCAATGCCTTTTTTTGAACTAGTTATTCATTAATGGGGAATTAGCTCAGATGGTAGAGCGCTCGCTTAGCATGCGAGAGGTAGCGAGATCGATGCTCGCATTCTCCAAATGTTTTATCCTTTCATTTCATTTGTAGATACCCTTCACAGTCCAAATGTTTTAATCTTTCATTTTATTTGTATATACCCTTCACAGTTACGAATAGTTTTTTGTCATGCAACATATAAAAATATTTAGTCAGACTTAGCTAATTATGACAACTACTCACACCATTTTAAAAGAGAGACACCTTATAATATGTTAGTAAATGATCTCCCAATGCCTTTTTTTTTAACTTGTCATTTATCAATGGGGAATTAGCTCAGATGGTAGAGCGCTCGCTTAGCATGCGAGAGGTAGCGAGATCTATGCTCGCATTCTCCAAATGATTTAGCCTTTCATTTCATTTGTAGATACCCTTCACAGTCCAAATGTTTTAATCTTTCATTTTATTTGTATATACCCTTCACAGTTAAAAATAGTTTTTTGTCATGCAACATATAAAAATATTTAATCAGACTTAGCTAATTATGACAACTACTCACACCATTTTAAAAGAGAGACACCTTATAATATGTTAGTAAATCATCTCCCAATGCCATTGTTTTGAAGTTGTCATTCATCAATGGGGAATTAGCTCAGATGGTAGAGCGCTCGCTTAGCATGCGAGAGGTAGCGAGATCGATGCTCGCATTCTCCAAATGTTTTATCCTTTCATTTCATTTGTAGATAGCCTTCACAGTCCAAATGTTTTAATCTTTCATTTTATTTGTATATACCCTTCACAGTTACAAATAGTTTTTTGTCATGCAACATATAAAAATATTTAGTCAGACTTAGCTAATTATGACAACTACTCACACCATTTTAAAAGAGAGACACCTTATAATATGTTAGTAAATGATCTCCCAATGCCTTTTTTTTGAACTTGTCATTCATCAATGGGGAATTAGCTCAGATGGTAGAGCGTTTGCTTAGCATGCGAGAGGTAGCGAGATCTATGCTCGCATTCTCCAAATGATTTAGCCTTTCATTTCATTTGTAGATACCCTTCAAAGTCCAAATGTTTTAATCTTTAATTTTTTTTGTATATACCCTTCACAGTTACAAATAGTTTTTTGTCATACAACATATAAAAATATTTAATCAGACTTAGCTAATTATGACAACTACTCACACCATTTTAAAAGAGAGACACCTTATAATATGTTAGTAAATCATCTCCCAATGCCATTTTTTTGAAGTTGTCATTCATCAATGGGGAATTAGCTCAGATGTTAGAGCGCTCGCTTTGCATGCGAGAGGTAGCGAGATTGATGCTTGCATTCTCCAAATGATTTAGCCTTTCATTTCATTTGTAGATACCCTTCACAGTCCAAATGTTTTAATCAATGGGGAATTAGCTCAGATGGTAGAGCGCTCGCTTTGCATGCGAGAGGTAGCGAGATCGATGCTTGCATTCTCCAAATGATTTAGCCTTTCATTTCATTTGTAGATACCCTTCACAGTCCAAATGTTTTAATCTTTCATTTTATTTGTATATACCCTTCACAGTTACAAATAGTTTTTTGTCATGCAACATATAAAAATATTTAGTCAGACTTAGCTAATTATGACAACTACTCACTCCATTTTAAAAGAGAGACACCTTATAATATGTTAGTAAATCATCTCCCAATGCCATTTTATTGAAGTTGTCATTCATCAATGGGGAATTAGCTCAGATGGTAGAGCGCTCGCTTAGCATGCGAGAGGTAGCGAGATTGATGCTCGCATTCTCCAAATAATTTAACCTTTCATTTTATTTGTAGATACCCTTCACAGTCCAAATGTTTTAATCTTTCATTTTATTTGTATATACCCTTCACTGTTACAAATAGTTTTTTGTCATGCAACATATAAAAATATTTAGTCAGACTTAGCTAATTATGACTACTACTCACACCATTTTAAAAGAGAGACACCTTATAATATGTTAGTAAATGATCTCCCAATGCCATTTTATTGAAGTTGTCATTCATCAATGGGGAATTAGCTCAGATGGTAGAGCGCTCGCTTAGCATGCGAGAGGTAGCGAGATTGATGCTTGCATTCTCCAAATAATTTAACCTTTCATTTTATTTGTAGATACCCTTCACAGTCCAAATGTTTTAATCTTTCATTTTATTTGTATATACCCTTCACAGTTACAAATAGTTTTTTGTCATGCAACATATAAAAATATTTAATCAGACTTAGCTAATTATGACAACTACTCACACCATTTTAAAAGAGAGACACCTTATAATATGTTAGTAAATCATGTCCCAATGCCATTTTTTTTAAGTTGTCGTTCATCATTGGGGAAATAGCTCAGATGGTAGAGCGCTCGTTAAGCATGCGAGAGGTAGCGAGATCGATGCTCGCATTCTCCAAATGGTTTAGACTTTCATTTCATTCGTAGATACCCTTCAAAGTCCAAATGTTTTAATCTTTCAGTTTATTTGTATATACCCATCACAGTTACAAATAGTTTTTTGTCATGCAACATATAAAAATATTTAATCAGACTTAGCTAATTATGACAACTACTCACACCATTTTAAAAGAGAGACACCTTATAATATGTTAGTAAATCATCTCCCAATGCCATTTTTTTGAAGTTGTCATTCATCAATGGGGAATTAGCTCAGATGGTAGAGCGCTCGCTTAGCATGCGAGAGGTAGCGAGATCGATGCTCGCATTCTCCAAATGATTTAGCCTTTCATTTCATTTGTAGATACCCTTCACAGTCCAAATTTTTGAATCTTTCATTTTATTTGTGTATACCCTTCACAGTTACACATAGTTTTTTTGTCATGCAACATATAAAAATATTTAGTCAGACTTAGCTAATTATGACAACTACTCACACCATTTTAAAAGAAAGACACCTTATAATATGTTAGTAAATGATCTCCCAATGCCTTTTTTTGAACTTGTTATTCATCAATGGGGAATTAGCTCACATGGTAGAGTGCTCGCTTAGCATGCGAGAGGTAGCGAGATCGATGCTCGCATTCTCCAAATGTTTTATCCTTTCATTTCATTGGTAGATACCCTTCACAGTCCAAATGTTTTAATCTTTCATTTTATTTGTATATAACCTTCACTGTTACAAATAGTTTTTTGTCATGCAACATATAAAAATATTTAGTCAGACTTAGCTAATTATGACAACTACTCACACCATTTTAAAAGAGAGACACCTTATAATATGTTAGTAAATGATCTCCCAATGCCTTTTTTTGAACTTGTTATTCATCAATGGGGAATTAGCTCAGATGGTAGAGCGCTCACTAAGCATGCGAGAGGTAGCGAGATCAATGCTCGCATTCTCCAAATGATTTAGCTTTTCATTTCATTTGTAGATACCCTTCACAGTCCAAATGTTTTAATCTTTCATTTTATTTGTATATACCCTTCACAGTTACAAATAGTTTTTTGTCATGCAACATATAAAAATATTTAATCAGACTTAGCTATTTATGACAACTACTCACACCATTTTAAAAGAGAGACACCTTATAATATGTTAGTAAATCATCTCCCAATGCCATTTTTTTGAAGTTGTCATTCATCAATGGGGAATTAGCTCAGATGGTAGAGAGCTGGCTTAGCATGCGAGAGGTAGCGAGATCGATGCTTGCATTCTCCAAATGATTTAGCCTTTCATTTCATTTGTAGATACCCTTCACAGTCCAAATGTTTTAATCTTTCATTTTATTTGTATATACCCTTCACAGTTACAAATAGTTTTTTGTCATGCAACATATAAAAATATTTAGTCAGACTTAGCTAATTATGACAATTACTCACTCCATTTTAAAAGAGAGACACCTTATAATATGTTAGTAAATAATCTCCCAATGCCATTTTTTTGAAGTTGTCATTCATCAATGGGGAATTAGCTCAAATGGTAGAGCGCTCGCTTAGCATGCGAGAGGTAGTGCGATCGATGCTCGCATTCTCCAAATGATTTAGCCTTTCATTTCATTTGTAGATACCCTTCACAGTCCAAATGTTTTAATATTTCATTTTATTTGTATATACCCTTCACAGTTACAAATAGTTTTTTGTCATGCAACATATAAAAATATTTAATCAGACTTAGCTAATTATGACAACTACTCACACCATTTTAAAAGAGAGACACCTTATAATATGTTAGTAAATCATCTCCCAATGCCTTTTTTTAAGTTACAATTCATCAATGGGGAATTAGCTCAGATGGTAGAGCGCTCGCTTAGCATGCGAGAGGTAGCGAGTTCGATGCTCGCATTCTCCAAATGATTTAGCCTTTCATTTCATTTGTAGATACCCTTCACAGTCCAAATGTTTTAATCTTTCATTTTATTTGTATATACACTTCACAGTTACAAATAGTTTTTTGTCATGCAACATATAAAAATATTTAATCATACTTAGCTAATTATGACAACTACTCACACCATTTTAAAAGAGAGACACTTTATAATATGTTAGTAAATGATTTCCCAATGCCTTTTTTTTTACGTTATCATTCATCAATGGGGAATTAGCTCAGATGGTAGAGCGCTCGCTTACCATGCGAGAGGTAGCGACATCTATGCTCGCATTCTCCAAATGATTTAGCCTTTCATTTCATTTGTAGATACCCTTCACAGTCCAAATGTTTTAATCTTTCATTTTATTTGTATATACACTTCACAGTTACAAATAGTTTTTTGTCATGCAACATATAAAAATATTTAATCAGACTTAGCTAATTATGACAACTACTCACACCATTTTAAAAGAGAGACACCTTATAATATGTTAGTAAATCATCTCCCAATGCCATTTTTTTTAAGTTGTCGTTCATCATTGGGGAAATAGCTCAGATGGTAGAGCGCTCGTTAAGCATGCGAGAGGTAGCGAGATCGATGCTCGCATTCTCCAAATGGTTTAGACTTTCATTTCATTCGTAGATACCCTTCAAAGTCCAAATGTTTTAATCTTTCAGTTTATTTGTATATACCCATCACAGTTACAAATAGTTGCCATTGTTTTGAAGTTGTCATTCATCAATGGGGAATTAGCTCAGATGGTAGAGCGCTCGCTTAGCATGCGAGAGGTAGCGAGATCGATGCTCGCATTCTCCAAATGTTTTATCCTTTCATTTCATTTGTAGATAGCCTTCACAGTCCAAATGTTTTAATCTTTCATTTTATTTGTATATACCCTTCACAGTTACAAATATTTTTTTGTCATGCAACATATAAAAATATTTAGTCAGACTTAGCTAATTATGACAACTACTCACACCATTTTAAAAGAGAGACACCTTATAATATGTTAGTAAATGATCTCCCAATGCCTTTTTTTGAACTAGTTATTCATTAATGGGGAATTAGCTCAGATGGTAGAGCGCTCGCTTAGCATGCGAGAGGTAGCGAGATCGATGCTCGCATTCTCCAAATGTTTTATCCTTTCATTTCATTTGTAGATACCCTTCACAGTCCAAATGTTTTAATCTTTCATTTTATTTGTATATACCCTTCACAGTTACGAATAGTTTTTTGTCATGCAACATATAAAAATATTTAGTCAGACTTAGCTAATTATGACAACTACTCACACCATTTTAAAAGAGAGACACCTTATAATATGTTAGTAAATGATCTCCCAATGCCTTTTTTTTAACTTGTCATTCATCAATGGGGAATTAGCTCAGATGGTAGAGCGCTCGCTTAGCATGCGAGAGGTAGCGAGATCTATGCTCGCATTCTCCAAATGATTTAGCCTTTCATTTCATTTGTAGATACCCTTCACAGTCCAAATGTTTTAATCTTTCATTTTATTTGTATATACCCTTCACAGTTAAAAATAGTTTTTTGTCATGCAACATATAAAAATATTTAATAAGACTTTGCTAATTATGACAACTACTCACACCATTTTAAAAGAGAGACACCTTATAATATGTTAGTAAATCATCTCCCAATGCCATTGTTTTGAAGTTGTCATTCATCAATGGGGAATTAGCTCAGATGGTAGAGCGCTCGCTTAGCATGCGAGAGGTAGCGAGATCGATGCTCGCATTCTCCAAATGTTTTATCCTTTCATTTCATTTGTAGATAGCCTTCACAGTCCAAATGTTTTAATCTTTCATTTTATTTGTATATACCCTTCACAGTTACAAATCGTTTTTTGTCATGCAACATATAAAAATATTTAGTCAGACTTAGCTAATTATGACAACTACTCACACCATTTTAAAAGAGAGACACCTTATAATATGTTAGTAAATGATCTCCCAATGCCTTTTTTTTGAACTTGTCATTCATCAATGGGGAATTAGCTCAGATGGTAGAGTGTTTGCTTAGCATGCGAGAGGTAGCGAGATCTATGCTCGCATTCTCCAAATGATTTAGCCTTTCATTTCATTTGTAGATACCCTTCAAAGTCCAAATGTTTTAATCTTTCATTTTTTTTGTATATACCCTTCACAGTTACAAATAGTTTTTTGTCATGCAACATATAAAAATATTTAATCAGACTTAGCTAATTATGACAACTACTCACACCATTTTAAAAGAGAGACACCTTATAATATGTTAGTAAATCATCTCCCAATGCCATTTTTTTGAAGTTGTCATTCATCAATGGGGAATTAGCTCAGATGTTAGAGCGCTCGCTTTGCATGCGAGAGGTAGCGAGATTGATGCTTGCATTCTCCAAATGATTTAGCCTTTCATTTCATTTGTAGATACCCTTCACAGTCCAAATGTTTTAATCAATGGGGAATTAGCTCAGATGGTAGAGCGCTCGCTTTGCATGCGAGAGGTAGCGAGATCGATGCTTGCATTCTCCAAATGATTTAGCCTTTCATTTCATTTGTAGATACCCTTCACAGTCCAAATGTTTTAATCTTTCATTTTATTTGTATATACCCTTCACAGTTACAAATAGTTTTTTGTCATGCAACATATAAAAATATTTAGTCAGACTTAGCTAATTATGACAACTACTCACTCCATTTTAAAAGAGAGACACCTTATAATATGTTAGTAAATCATCTCCCAATGCCATTTTATTGAAGTTGTCATTCATCAATGGGAAATTAGCTCAGATGGTAGAGCGCTCGCTTAGCATGCGAGAGGTAGCGAGATTGATGCTCGCATTCTCCAAATAATTTAACCTTTCATTTTATTTGTAGATACCCTTCACAGTCCAAATGTTTTAATCTTTCATTTTATTTGTATATACCCTTCACTGTTACAAATAGTTTTTTGTCATGCAACATATAAAAATATTTAGTCAGACTTAGCTAATTATGACAACTACTCACACCATTTTAAAAGAGAGACACCTTATAATATGTTAGTAAATGATCTCCCAATGCCATTTTATTGAAGTTGTCATTCATCAATGGGGAATTAGCTCAGATGGTAGAGCGCTCGCTTAGCATGCGAGAGGTAGCGAGATTGATGCTCGCATTCTCCAAATAATTTAACCTTTCATTTTATTTGTAGATACCCTTCACAGTCCAAATGTTTTAATCTTTCATTTTATTTGTATATACCCTTCACAGTTACAAATAGTTTTTTGTCATGCAACATATAAAAATATTTAATCAGACTTAGCTAATTATGACAACTACTCACACCATTTTAAAAGAGAGACACCTTATAATATGTTAGTAAATCATGTCCCAATGCCATTTTTTTTAAGTTGTCGTTCATCATTGGGGAAATAGCTCAGATGGTAGAGCGCTCGTTAAGCATGCGAGAGGTAGCGAGATCGATGCTCGCATTCTCCAAATGGTTTAGACTTTCATTTCATTCGTAGATACCCTTCAAAGTCCAAATGTTTTAATCTTTCAGTTTATTTGTATATACCCATCACAGTTACAAATAGTTGCCATTGTTTTGAAGTTGTCATTCATCAATGGGGAATTAGCTCAGATGGTAGAGCGCTCGCTTAGCATGCGAGAGGTAGCGAGATCGATGCTCGCATTCTCCAAATGTTTTATTCTTTCATTTCATTTGTAGATAGCCTTCACAGTCCAAATGTTTTAATCTTTCATTTTATTTGTATATACCCTTCACAGTTACAAATAGTTTTTTGTCATGCAACATATAAAAATATTTAGTCAGACTTAGCTAATTATGACAACTACTCACACCATTTTAAAAGAGAGACACCTTATAATATGTTAGTAAATCATCTCCCAATGCCATTTTTTTGAAGTTGTCATTCATCAATGGGGAATTAGCTCAGATGGTAGAGCGCTGGCTTAGCATGCGAGAGGTAGCGAGATCGATGCTTGCATTCTCCAAATGATTTAGCCTTTCATTTCATTTGTAGATACCCTTCACAGTCCAAATGTTTTAATCTTTCATTTTATTTGTATATACCCTTCACAGTTACAAATAGTTTTTTGTCATGCAACATATAAAAATATTTAGTCAGACTTAGCTAATTATGACAATTACTCACTCCATTTTAAAAGAGAGACACCTTATAATATGTTAGTAAATAATCTCCCAATGCCATTTTTTTGAAGTTGTCATTCATCAATGGGGAATTAGCTCAAATGGTAGAGCGCTCGCTTAGCATGCGAGAGGTAGCGCGATCGATGCTCGCATTCTCCAAATGATTTAGCCTTTCATTTCATTTGTAGATACCCTTCACAGTCCAAATGTTTTAATATTTCATTTTATTTGTATATACCCTTCACAGTTACAAATAGTTTTTTGTCATGCAACATATAAAAATATTTAATCAGACTTAGCTAATTATGACAACTACTCACACCATTTTAAAAGAGAGACACCTTATAATATGTTAGTAAATCATCTCCCAATGCCTTTTTTTTAAGTCATAATTCATCAATGGGGAATTAGCTCAGATGGTAGAGCGCTCGCTTAGCATGCGAGAGGTAGCGAGTTCGATGCTCGCATTCTCCAAATGATTTAGCCTTTCATTTCATTTGTAGATACCCTTCACAGTCCAAATGTTTTAATCTTTCATTTTATTTGTATATACACTTCACAGTTACAAATAGTTTTTTGTCATGCAACATATAAAAATATTTAATCATACTTAGCTAATTATGACAACTACTCACACCATTTTAAAAGAGAGACACTTTATAATATGTTAGTAAATGATCTCCCAATGCCTTTTTTTTTACGTTATCATTCATCAATGGGGAATTAGCTCAGATGGTAGAGCGCTCGCTTAGCATGCGAGAGGTAGCGACATCTATGCTCGCATTCTCCAAATGATTTAGCCTTTCATTTCATTTGTAGATACCCTTCACAGTCCAAATGTTTTAATCTTTCATTTTATTTGTATATACACTTCACAGTTACAAATAGTTTTTTGTCATGCAACATATAAAAATATTTAATCAGACTTAGCTAATTATGACAACTACTCACTCCATTTTAAAAGAGAGACACCTTATAATATGTTAGTAAATAATCTCCCAATGCCATTTTTTTGAAGTTGTCATTCATCAATGGGGAATTAGCTCAAATGGTAGAGCGCTCGCTTAGCATGCGAGAGGTAGCGAGATTGATGCTCGCATTCTCCAAATAATTTAGCCTTTCATTTTATTTGTAGATACCCTTCACAGTCCAAATGTTTTAATCTTTCATTTTATTTGTATATACCCTTCACAGTTACAAATAGTTTTTTGTCATGCAACATATAAAAATATTTAATCAGACTTAGCTAATTATGACAACTACTCACACCATTTTAAAAGAGAGACACCTTATAATATGTTAGTAAATCATCTCCCAATGCCATTTTTTTTTAAGTTGTCATTCATCAATGGGGAATTAGCTCAGATGGTAGAGCGCTCGCTAAGCATGCGTGAAGTAGCGAGATCGGGGCTCGCATTCTCCAAATGATTTAGCCTTTCATTTCATTTGTAGATACCCTTCACAGTCCAAATGTTTTAATCTTTCATTTTTTTTTATATACGCTTCACAGTTACAAATAGTTTTTTGTCATGCAACATATAAAAATATTTAGTCAGACTTAGCTAATTATGACAACTACTCACACCATTTTAAAAGAGAGACACCTTATAATATGTTAGTAAATGATCTCCCAATGCCTTTTTTTGAACTAGTTATTCATTAATGGGGAATTAGCTCAGATGGTAGAGCGCTCGCTTAGCATGCGAGAGGTAGCGAGATCGATGCTCGCATTCTCCAAATGTTTTATCCTTTCATTTCATTTGTAGATACCCTTCACAGTCCAAATGTTTTAATCTTTCATTTTATTTGTATATACCCTTCACAGTTACGAATAGTTTTTTGTCATGCAACATATAAAAATATTTAGTCAGACTTAGCTAATTATGACAACTACTCACACCATTTTAAAAGAGAGACACCTTATAATATGTTAGTAAATGATCTCCCAATGCCTTTTTTTTGAACTTGTCATTCATCAATGGGGAATTAGCTCAGATGGTAGAGTGTTTGCTTAGCATGCGAGAGGTAGCGAGATCTATGCTCGCATTCTCCAAATGATTTAGCCTTTCATTTCATTTGTAGATACCCTTCAAAGTCCAAATGTTTTAATCTTTCATTTTTTTTGTATATACCCTTCACAGTTACAAATAGTTTTTTGTCATGCAACATATAAAAATATTTAATCAGACTTAGCTAATTATGACAACTACTCACACCATTTTAAAAGAGAGACACCTTATAATATGTTAGTAAATCATCTCCCAATGCCATTTTTTTGAAGCTGTCATTCATCAATGGGGAATTAGCTCAGATGTTAGAGCGCTCGCTTTGCATGCGAGAGGTAGCGAGATTGATGCTTGCATTCACCAAATGATTTAGCCTTTCATTTCATTTGTAGATACCCTTCACAGTCCAAATGTTTTAATCAATGGGGAATTAGCTCAGATGGTAGAGCGCTCGCTTTGCATGCGAGAGGTAGCGAGATCGATGCTTGCATTCTCTAAATGATTTAGCCTTTCATTTCATTTGTAGATACCCTTCACAGTCCAAATGTTTTAATCTTTCATTTTATTTGTATATACCCTTCACAGTTACAAATAGTTTTTTGTCATGCAACATATAAAAATATTTAGTCAGACTTAGCTAATTATGACAACTACTCACTCCATTTTAAAAGAGAGACACCTTATAATATGTTAGTAAATCATCTCCCAATGCCATTTTATTGAAGTTGTCATTCATCAATGGGAAATTAGCTCAGATGGTAGAGCGCTCGCTTAGCATGCGAGAGGTTGCGAGATTGATGCTCGCATTCTCCAAATAATTTAACCTTTCATTTTATTTGTAGATACCCTTCACAGTCCAAATATTTTAATCTTTCATTTTATTTGTATATACCCTTCACTGTTACAAATAGTTTTTTGTCATGCAACATATAAAAATATTTAGTCAGACTTAGCTAATTATGACAACTACTCACACCATTTTAAAAGAGAGACACCTTATAATATGTTAGTAAATGATCTCCCAATGCCATTTTATTGAAGTTGTCATTCATCAATGGGGAATTAGCTCAGATGGTAGAGCGCTCGCTTAGCATGCGAGAGGTAGCGAGATTGATGCTCGCATTCTCCAAATAATTTAACCTTTCATTTTATTTGTAGATACCCTTCACAGTCCAAATGTTTTAATCTTTCATTTTATTTGTATATACCCTTCACAGTTACAAATAGTTTTTTGTCATGCAACATATAAAAATATTTAATCAGACTTAGCTAATTATGACAACTACTCACACCATTTTAAAAGAGAGACACCTTATAATATGTTAGTAAATCATGTCCCAATGCCATTTTTTTTAAGTTGTCGTTCATCATTGGGGAAATAGCTCAGATGGTAGAGCGCTCGTTAAGCATGCGAGAGGTAGCGAGATCGATGCTCGCATTCTCCAAATGGTTTAGACTTTCATTTCATTCGTAGATACCCTTCAAAGTCCAAATGTTTTAATCTTTCAGTTTATTTGTATATACCCATCACAGTTACAAATAGTTGCCATTGTTTTGAAGTTGTCATTCATCAATGGGGAATTAGCTCAGATGGTAGAGCGCTCGCTTAGCATGCGAGAGGTAGCGAGATCGATGCTCGCATTCTCCAAATGTTTTATCCTTTCATTTCATTTGTAGATAGCCTTCACAGTCCAAATGTTTTAATCTTTCATTTTATTTGTATATACCCTTCACAGTTACAAATAGTTTTTTGTCATGCAACATATAAAAATATTTAGTCAGACTTAGCTAATTATGACAACTACTCACACCATTTTAAAAGAGAGACACCTTATAATATGTTAGTAAATGATCTCCCAATGCCTTTTTTTTGAACTTGTCATTCATCAATGGGGAATTAGCTCAGATGGTAGAGCGTTTGCTTAGCATGCGAGAGGTAGCGAGATCTATGCTCGCATTCTCCAAATGATTTAGCCTTTCATTTCATTTGTAGATACCCTTCAAAGTCCAAATGTTTTAATCTTTCATTTTTTTTGTATATACCCTTCACAGTTACAAATAGTTTTTTGTCATGCAACATATAAAAATATTTAATCAGACTTAGCTAATTATGACAACTACTCACACCATTTTAAAAGAGAGACACCTTATAATATGTTAGTAAATCATCTCCCAATGCCATTTTTTTGAAGTTGTCATTCATCAATGGGGAATTAGCTCAGATGTTAGAGCGCTCGCTTTGCATGCGAGAGGTAGCGAGATTGATGCTTGCATTCTCCAAATGATTTAGCCTTTCATTTCATTTGTAGATACCCTTCACAGTCCAAATGTTTTAATCAATGGGGAATTAGCTCAGATGGTAGAGCGCTCGCTTTGCATGCGAGAGGTAGCGAGATCGATGCTTGCATTCTCCAAATGATTTAGCCTTTCATTTCATTTGTAGATACCCTTCACAGTACTAATGTTTTAATCTTTCATTTTATTTGTATATACCCTTCACAGTTACAAATAGTTTTTTGTCATGCAACATATAAAAATATTTAGTCAGACTTAGCTAATTATGACAACTACTCACTCCATTTTAAAAGAGAGACACCTTATAATATGTTAGTAAATCATCTCCCAATGCCATTTTATTGAAGTTGTCATTCATCAATGGGGAATTAGCTCAGATGGTAGAGCGCTCGCTTAGCATGCGAGAGGTAGCGAGATCGATGCTTGCATTCTCCAAATGATTTAGCCTTTCATTTCATTTGTAGATACCCTTCACAGTCCTAATGTTTTAATCTTTCATTTTATTTGTATATACCCTTCACAGTTACAAATAGTTTTTTGTCATGCAACATATAAAAATATTTAGTCAGACTTAGCTAATTATGACAACTACTCACTCCATTTTAAAAGAGAGACACCTTATAATATGTTAGTAAATCATCTCCCAATGCCATTTTATTGAAGTTGTCATTCATCAATGGGGAATTAGCTCAGATGGTAGAGCGCTCGCTTAGCATGCGAGAGGTAGCGAGATTGATGCTCGCATTCTCCAAATAATTTAACCTTTCATTTTATTTGTAGATACCCTTCACAGTCCAAATGTTTTAATCTTTCATTTTATTTGTATATACCCTTCACAGTTACAAATAGTTTTTTGTCATGCAACATATAAAAATATTTAATCAGACTTAGCTAATTATGACAACTACTCACACCATTTTAAAAGAGAGACACCTTATAATATGTTAGTAAATCATGTCCCAATGCCATTTTTTTTAAGTTGTCGTTCATCATTGGGGAAATAGCTCAGATGGTAGAGCGCTCGTTAAGCATGCGAGAGGTAGCGAGATCGATGCTCGCATTCTCCAAATGGTTTAGACTTTCATTTCATTCGTAGATACACTTCAAAGTCCAAATGTTTTAATCTTTCAGTTTATTTGTATATACCCATCACAGTTACAAATAGTTTTTTGTCATGCAACATATAAAAATATTTAATCAGACTTAGCTAATTATGACAACTACTCACACCATTTTAAAAGAGAGACACCTTATAATATGTTAGTAAATGATCTCCCAATGCCTTTTTTTGAACTTGTTATTCATCAATGGGGAATTAGCTCAGATGGAAGAGCGCTCGCTATGCATGCGAGAGGTAGCGGGATCGATGCTCGCATTCTCCAAATGATTTAGCCTTTCATTTCATTTGGAGATACCCTTCACAGTCCAAATGTTTTAATCTTTTATTTTATTTGTATATACCCTTCACAGTTACAAATAGTTTTTTGTCATGCAACATATAAAAATATTTAATCAGACTTAGCTAATTATGACAACTACTCACACCATTTTAAAAGAGAGACACCTTATAATATGTTAGTAAATCTTCTCCCAATGCCATTTTTTTGAAGTTGTTATTCATCAATGGGGAATTAGCTCAGATGGTAGAGCGCTCGCTTAGCATGCGAGAGGTAGCGAGATCAATGCTCGCATTCTCCAAATGTTTTATCCTTTCATTTCATTTGTAGATACCCTTCACAGTCCAAATGTTTTAATCTTTCATTTTATTTGTATATACCCTTCACAGTTACAAATAGTTTTTTGTCATGCAACATATAAAAATATTTAATCAGACTTAGCTAATTATGACAACTACTCACACCATTTTAAAAGAGAGACACCTTATAATATGTTAGTAAATGATCTCCCAATGCCATTTTTTTGAAGTTGTCATTCATCAATGGGGAATTAGCTCAGATGGTAGAGCGCTCGCTTAGCATGCGAGAGGTAGCGAGATCGATGCTTGCATTCTCCAAATGTTTTATCCTTTCATTTCATTTGTAGATACCCTTCACAGTCCAAATGTTTTAATGGTACTTGTGAGTTATCTGGGCGTCCGATTTTTTGATTGTATGCCTTAAGTTAAGGCATACAATCAGATGCGATGCGATGCGATATCGCATCGCATCGCATGCGACCATCGGATGCGATGACCCGATTTTTCCATAGGAATCAATGTTAAAATGGACTGAGTCCATTTTAACATGGAATTCAATGGGAAAAAGGGGTCCTTTTCATACCCCTACTATCCAAGTGGGCATGGAGTTGGATATAAACCTGTGGCGAGCGTAGCGAGCCACCGAGCCCGAAGCGTGGCGAGCGAAGCGAGCCCCGCGAGGGGACGGTATTCCGTGTCCCCTCGCGGGGCTCGCTACGCTCGCCACGCTTCGGGCTCGGTGGCTCGCTACGCTCGCCACAGGTTTATATCCAACTCCATGCCCACTTGGATAGTAGGGGTATGAAAAGGACCCCTTTTTCCTATTGAATTCCATGTTAAAATGGACTCAGTCCATTTTAACTTTGATTCCTATGGAAAAATCGGGTCATCGCATCGCATCGCATCGCATCCGATGGTCGCATGCGATGCGATGCGATGTCCCGATCCGACCCGATTTAAAAATCGGACGCCCGGATAACTCACAAGTACCGTTTTAATCTTTCATTTTATTTGTATATACCCTTCACAGTTACAAATAGTTTTTTGTCATGCAACATATAAAAATATTTAATCATACTTAGCTAATTATGACAACTACTCACACCATTTTAAAAGAGAGACACCTTATAATATGTTAGTAAATCATCTCCCAATGCCTTTTTTTGAACTTGTCATTCATCAATGGGGAATTATCTCAGATGGTAGAGCGCTCGCTTAGCATGCGAGAGGTATCGAGATCGATGCTCGCATTCTCCAAATGATTTAGCCTTTCATTTCATTTGTAGATACCCTTCACAGTCCAAATGTTTTAATCTTTCATTTTATTTGTATATACCCCTCACAGTTACAAATAGTTTTTTGTCATGCAACATATAAAAATATTTAATCAGACTTAGCTAATTATGACAACTACTCACACCATTTTAAAAGAGAGACACCTTATAATATGTTAGAAAATGATCTCCCAATGCCATTTTTTGAACTAGTCTTTCATTATTGGGGAATTAGCTCAGATGGTAGAGCGCTTGCTTAGCATGCGAGAGGTAGCGAGATCTATGCTCGCATTCTCAAAATGTTTTATCCTTTCATTTCATTTGTAGATGCCCTTCACAGTCCAAATGTTTTAATCTTTCATTTTATTTGTATATACCCTTCACAGTTACAAATAGTTTTTTGTCATGCAACATATAAAAATATTTAATCAGACTTAGCTAATTATGACAACTACTCACACCATTTTAAAAGAGAGACACCTTATAATATGTTAGTAAATCATCTCCCAATGCCATTTTTTTAAAGTTGCCATTCATCAATGGGGAATTAGCTCAGATGGTAGAGCGCTCGCTTAGCATGCGAGAGGTAGCGAGATCGATGCTCGCATTCTCCAAATGATTTAGCCTTTCATTTCATTTGTAGATACCCTTCACAGTCCAAATGTTTTAATCTTTCATTTTATTTGTATATACCCTTCACAGTTACAAATATTTTTTTGTCATGCAACATATAAAAATATTTAATCAGACTTAGCTAATTATGACAACTACTCACACCATTTTAAAAGAGAGACACCTTATAATATGTTAGTAAATCATCTCCCAATGCCATTTTTTTTAAGTTGTCATACATCAATGGGGAATTAGCTCAGATGGTAGAGCGCTCGCTTAGCATGCGAGAGGTAGCGAGATCGATGCTCGCATTCTCCAAATGATTTAGCCTTTCATTTCATTTGTAGATACCCTTCACAGTCCAAATTTTTTAATCTTTCATTTTATTTGAATATACCCTTCACAGTTACAAATAGTTTTTTGTCATGCAACATATAAAAATATTTAGTCAGACTTAGCTAATTATGACAACTACTCACACCATTTTAAAAGAGAGACACCTTATAATATGTTAGTAAATGATCTCCCAATGCCTTTTTTTTGAACTTGTCATTCATCAATGGGGAATTAGCTCAGATGGTAGAGCGCTCGCTTAGCATGCGAGAGGTAGCGAGATCTATGCTCGCATTCTCAAAATGTTTTATCCTTTCATTTCATTTGTAGATACCCTTCACAGTCCAAATGTTTTAATCTTTCATTTTATTTGTATATACCCTTCATAGTTACAAATAGTTTTTTGTCATGCAACATATAAAAATATTTAGTCAGACTTAGCTAATTATGACAACTACTCACACCATTTTAAAAGAGAGACACCTTATAATATGTTAGTAAATCATCTCCGAATGCCATTTTTTTAAAGTTGTCGTTCATCAATGGGGAATTAGCTCAGATGGTAGAGCGCTCGCTTAGCATGCGAGAGGTAGTGAGATCGATGCTCGCATTCTCCAAATGATTTAGCCTTTCATTTCATTTGTAGATACCCTTCACAGTCCAAATGTTTTAATCTTTCATTTTATTTGTATATACCCTTCACAGTTACAAATATTTTTTTGTCATGCAACATATAAAAATATTTAATCAGACTTAGCTAATTATGACAACTACTCACACCATTTTAAAAGAGAGACACCTTATAATATGTTAGTAAATCATCTCCCAATGCCATTTTTTTGAAGTTGTCATTCATCAATGGGGAATTAGCTCAGATGGTAGAGCGCTCGCTTAGCATGCGAGAGGTAGCGAGATCGATGCTCGCATTCTCCAAATGATTTAGCCTTTCATTTTATTTGTAGATCCCCTCTACAGTCCAAATGTTTTAATCTTTCATTTTATTTGTATATACCCTTCACAGTTACAAATAGTTTTTTGTCATGCAACATATAAAAATATTTAATCAGACTTAGCTAATTATGACAACTACTCACACCATTTTAAAAGAGAGACACCTTATAATATGTTAGTAAATCATCTCCCAATGCCATTTTTTTTAACTTGTCCTTCATCAATGGGGAATTAGCTCAGATGGTAGAGCGCTCGCTTAGCATGCGAGAAGTAGCGAGATCGATGCTCGCATTCTCCAAATGTTTTATCCTTTCATTTCATTTGTAGATACCCTTCACAGTCCAAATGTTTTAATCTTTCATTTTATTTGTATATACCCTTCACAGTTACAAATATTTTTTTGTCATGCAACATATAAAAATATTTAATCAGACTTAGCTAATTATGACAACTACTCACACCATTTTAAAAGAGAGACACCTTATAATATGTTAGTAAATGATCTCCCAATGCCTTTTTTTGAACTTGTCATTCATCAATGGGGAATTATCTCAGATGGTAGAGCGCTCGCTTAGCATGCGAGAGGTAGCGAGATCTATGCTCGCATTCTCCAAATGTTTTATCCTTTCATTTCATTTGTAGATACCCTTCACAGTCCAAATGTTTTAATCTTTCATTTTATTTGTATATACCCTTCACTGTTACAAATAGTTTTTTGTCATGCAACATATAAAAATATTTAGTCAGACTTAGCTAATTATGACAACTACTCACACCATTTTAAAAGAGAGACACCTTATAATATGTTAGTAAATCATGTCCCAATGCCATTTTTTTTAAGTTGTCGTTCATCATTGGGGAAATAGCTCAGATGGTAGAGCGCTCGTTAAGCATGCGAGAGGTAGCGAGATCGATGCTCGCATTCTCCAAATGGTTTAGACTTTCATTTCATTCGTAGATACCCTTCAAAGTCCAAATGTTTTAATCTTTCAGTTTATTTGTATATACCCATCACAGTTACAAATAGTTTTTTGTCATGCAACATATAAAAATATTTAATCAGACTTAGCTAATTATGACAACTACTCACACCATTTTAAAAGAGAGACACCTTATAATATGTTAGTAAATCATCTCCCAATGCCATTTTTTTGAAGTTGTCATTCATCGATGGGGAATTAGCTCAGATGGTAGAGCGCTTGCTTAGCATGCGAGAGGTAGCGAGATCGATGCTCGCATTCTCCAAATGTTTTATCCTTTCATTTCAATTGTAGATACCCTTCACAGTCCAAATGTTTTAATCTTTCATTTTATTTGTATATACCCTTCACTGTTACAAATAGTTTTGTGTCATGCAACATATAAAAATATTTAGTCAGACTTAGCTAATTATGACAACTACTCACACCATTTTAAAAGAGAGACACCTTATAATATGTTAGTAAATGATCTCCCAATGCCTTTTTTTGAACTTGTTATTCATCAATGGGGAATTAGCTCAGATGGAAGAGCGCTCGCTATGCATGCGAGAAGTAGCGGGATCGATGCTCGCATTCTCCAAATGATTTAGCCTTTCATTTCATTTGGAGATACCCTTCACAGTCCAAATGTTTTAATCTTTCATTTTATTTGTATATACCCTTCACAGTTACAAATAGTTTTTTGTCATGCAACATATAAAAATATTTAATCAGACTTAGCTAATTATGACAACTACTCACACCATTTTAAAAGAGAGACACCTTATAATATGTTAGTAAATCATCTCCCAATGCCATTTTTTTGAAGTTGTTATTCATCAATGGGGAATTAGCTCAGATGGTAGAGCGCTCGCTTAGCATGCGAGAGGTAGCGAGATCAATGCTCGCATTCTCCAAATGTTTTATCCTTTCATTTCATTTGTAGATACCCTTCACAGTCCAAATGTTTTAATCTTTCATTTTATTTGTATATACCCTTCACAGTTACAAATAGTTTTTTGTCATGCAACATATAAAAATATTTAATCAGACTTAGCTAATTATGACAACTACTCACACCATTTTAAAAGAGAGACACCTTATAATATGTTAGTAAATGATCTCCCAATGCCATTTTTTTGAAGTTGTCATTCATCAATGGGGAATTAGCTCAGATGGTAGAGCGCTCGCTTAGCATGCGAGAGGTAGCGAGATCGATGCTTGCATTCTCCAAATGTTTTATCCTTTCATTTCATTTGTAGATACTGTGAGGGTACGAGTTCCTCAATCACTCAGACACCGAGCAGATGAAACCAAAATATGGTTTATTTTTATCACAGCACACGAAAGTAGATGAAGACAGGAAAAAGAGTCAAATGTAGCATATAAACGTTATCGGGTAGCAGTCCAATGGCAGTCCTTGTAGCAGCAGTTCCAAAGCACAAAACTATCACTTAATCCACACAGCAGTGATAGCCGAAACCTGTGTAAATCCACACAACACAGACGCTCCACACCAGAGCTTGGTAGGATGCCCCCTTCCCGGGCAAACGATGTGTTCCACAAGATCCAGTGAAGGGTAGGACCCCTGAGACCGGATTGCGACTAACATACTGAGCTGGCAGGTGTACAAGTCATTTTAAAAACTTCCAATTTCCCACGCTTCTCCATACCATCAGTGGGCTTGCACTCAATCCCTATTGGTGGATTCAAGTCAGGTTTATCCCCCCTCCCAGGTACTGCTGCTGCCCATCTGCTTCTGCCCCCTGCTGGGGTCGGTTCCAGAAAGTCTGGAAGTAGCCAAGATATGCATAGCAGAGTCAACACAAGATACAAAACACAGTCTGATTACATTATGTGGTGGTCACCCCCTGTGGACAACCTTCCTGTTGATAGTAGGGAAATTTGATCACCCCCTGTGGTGATTGTCCTTCAGCTATCCCCCTCATGTAAACAGCAGGAACAATAATCGGCTGATTACATTATGGGCTGATCACCCCCTGTGGACAACCTTCCTGTTGATAGTAGGGGGATTCGATCACCCCCTGTGGAGATTGCCAGTGGTACAATGCTTACATGAATAAAGTCCTGGGAAATACAGACATTACATTTGAGGTGGGATTATACAGCCTAATAATATATGATCTGGAACTACACACACATATAGGGGGTATATAGACATATATGGAGAACAAGAGGGTACCGACGGACTAAAATAGTACATTAATTACTACACCTAATAAAATATAGTAATTACAGATTTACAGTAAATCTGATAACCTCACATTCCTTCCCCTACTATTGTAGTCCCGGTACCAAGCTGTTCAGGAACCAATAACAACCTGGAATAGCGGGATGCAGAGCCGAGAATCTGGGGTTTGGATATACCACCTGAGTCCCACAGGGTGACATCATACCAAACCCATCTTGTAAAAGGCGGCTGGTTTGCAGAACCAGCAAGGGCATGATTACAGTCTAAGTCATACATTGGAACTAACAAGGGCTGTAGCGATTCCTCTTCTTCGGATTCTGGGTACCCCCCCTCTGCAACATTGTAACCTACTAATACTTTTGCCTCGGGCACAATGGGGCAGGGACCACTTTCCACCTCCCCCTCTTGCCCAAGGAACAGGGGCCAAACAGCAGGCCAATATAGGGGCTCTGGCCCTGGCACTTCCACCACCCCGTCATGTCCTTCCTCCCCCACACCCAAACTAGGGGCATGGCAAATTTCAGTCCAGCATTTGGTCTCAATGTCCAGGGCTGAGGAGGGACCCTCCATCACAAACAATTCCGCTGGTGGCTGCAGGACAGGCTGTGTCAGCTCTGTCCCCTTAAAAGCCAGATGCTCACCTGCAGCTACTTCTGCGCACACCTCCTTCTCCGCGATAGCCTCCTTCCCCAGCTGAGTATGCTGGGCAGCCCGAAACACGACGTCATCTGTGACTGGTGTGCTGGTGGCCTGGATGTTGTTGGATACTCCTCTAACCACGGTGATCTCCTCCTGGACGCAGTCCTCATAGATCCCCTGGCAGCAGGTTAATAATTCTGCATCTCCCACCTCAGCAAAAGGGAAGCTGTAGCGCAGCTCCTCCTGAATAACCTCCTTCACTTTGGGGATAACCTCCCCCTGCAGAGAACACTGAGCAGCTTCCTCCCTAGGATGGGGGAGAAGCAATTGCAAACGGTGCCTTTCATCACGCCCCCTGCGACACTGATCTTGCCATGCTGGGGTATCCAGGAGCCCCCGATCAATCGCCTCTTCCTCTGCCACCACGAAGCACTCCTCCAGACACTGCAATTGTTCCCACACACTCAACTGTGCACCGAAATGGAGAATCCATGCTCGGTAATCAGCAAATGCATTTGTAGGATCTCCCTGATCGTGAAGGATCTGCTGAAGGATTTCCCCGCGAGTGCAGGATCGGATGGGTATACCTCGCAGCTGACCTTCTGCTATCAGCTCCTCCATACTCATTTCTTCAAGGGCAGTTAGGGGCCCCCCTGACAACGACCCTTCTCTTGCAGTAACAATTAATTCTGTGGCAGACCCCTCGGTTGTCTGCCCAGATTGCAGTAGCCCCCTTCTAGACCTTTCCTCTGGTTCTATCTGGGGCATCAATGTATTCTGGACTTGTCCTTCAGCCTCAGAATATTGTCCTCTTTGTAGCATCTGGGTAACTGTGGCAATCACTTCCTCTGTAAATTCTACAAACTCTGGCTCTCCCAGCAGATTCCAAGAGGTGGCCTCACCTTTACAGTGCAGAAATGCATCCCCCAGGTAACACAACTTGTCCTGTATGCTGGATACTCTCCACCCGCTGACCATCTGCTGAGCGTCTTCCCAGTACTTCCAGATATAATGCATCTTTCTGACAATAAATAACAGATCCGGCTTCCCAGCCTGCCGATACACTGAAGAACCTCCATCCCTGAGCTCCTCTGCTACAGGGGTCTTGAGGCATCGATTTTCTTTCCTTGGAAACATTTTCCCTTTCACAGGACTGACACCTGCTCACTTGCTGAACATCACCTTATTGCATTTTCCGTTTCCTTACATATGGTCTGATCCTCTGTTCTCTGTGCTTTCTGTGCTTGAAGGTTGGTGTCTGAATGATCCCACTGTCGCTGCCGCCAAATGTGAGGGTACGAGTTCCTCAATCACTCAGACACCGAGCAGATGAAACCAAAATATGGTTTATTTTTATCACAGCACACGAAAGTAGATGAAGACAGGAAAAAGAGTCAAATGTAGCATATAAACGTTATCGGGTAGCAGTCCAATGGCAGTCCTTGTAGCAGCAGTTCCAAAGCACAAAACTATCACTTAATCCACACAGCAGTGATAGCCGAAACCTGTGTAAATCCACACAACACAGACGCTCCACACCAGAGCTTGGTAGGATGCCCCCTTCCCGGGCAAACGATGTGTTCCACAAGATCCAGTGAAGGGTAGGACCCCTGAGACCGGATTGCGACTAACATACTGAGCTGGCAGGTGTACAAGTCATTTTAAAAACTTCCAATTTCCCACGCTTCTCCATACCATCAGTGGGCTTGCACTCAATCCCTATTGGTGGATTCAAGTCAGGTTTATCCCCCCTCCCAGGTACTGCTGCTGCCCATCTGCTTCTGCCCCCTGCTGGGGTCGGTTCCAGAAAGTCTGGAAGTAGCCAAGATATGCATAGCAGAGTCAACACAAGATACAAAACACAGTCTGATTACATTATGTGGTGGTCACCCCCTGTGGACAACCTTCCTGTTGATAGTAGGGAAATTTGATCACCCCCTGTGGTGATTGTCCTTCAGCTATCCCCCTCATGTAAACAGCAGGAACAATAATCGGCTGATTACATTATGGGCTGATCACCCCCTGTGGACAACCTTCCTGTTGATAGTAGGGGGATTCGATCACCCCCTGTGGAGATTGCCAGTGGTACAATGCTTACATGAATAAAGTCCTGGGAAATACAGACATTACATTTGAGGTGGGATTATACAGCCTAATAATATATGATCTGGAACTACACACACATATAGGGGGTATATAGACATATATGGAGAACAAGAGGGTACCGACGGACTAAAATAGTACATTAATTACTACACCTAATAAAATATAGTAATTACAGATTTACAGTAAATCTGATAACCTCACAGATACCCTTCACAGTCCAAATGTTTTAATCTTTCATTTTATTTGTATATACCCTTCACAGTTACAAATAGTTTTTTGTCATGCAACATATAAAAATATTAAATCATACTTAGCTAATTATGACAACTACTCACACCATTTTAAAAGAGAGACACCTTATAATATGTTAGTAAATCATCTCCCAATGCCTTTTTTTGAACTTGTCATTCATCAATGGGGAATTATCTCAGATGGTAGAGCGCTCGCTTAGCATGCGAGAGGTATCGAGATCGATGCTCGCATTCTCCAAATGATTTAGCCTTTCATTTCATTTGTAGATACCCTTCACAGTCCAAATGTTTTAATCTTTCATTTTATTTGTATATACCCCTCACAGTTACAAATAGTTTTTTGTCATGCAACATATAAAAATATTTAATCAGACTTAGCTAATTATGACAACTACTCACACCATTTTAAAAGAGAGACACCTTATAATATGTTAGAAAATGATCTCCCAATGCCATTTTTTGAACTAGTCTTTCATTATTGGGGAATTAGCTCAGATGGTAGAGCGCTTGCTTAGCATGCGAGAGGTAGCGAGATCTATGCTCGCATTCTCAAAATGTTTTATCCTTTCATTTCATTTGTAGATACCCTTCACAGTCCAAATGTTTTAATCTTTCATTTTATTTGTATATACCCTTCACAGTTACAAATAGTTTTTTGTCATGCAACATATAAAAATATTTAATCAGACTTAGCTAATTATGACAACTACTCACACCATTTTAAAAGAGAGACACCTTATAATATGTTAGTAAATCATCTCCCAATGCCATTTTTTTAAAGTTGCCATTCATCAATGGGGAATTAGCTCAGATGGTAGAGCGCTCGCTTAGCATGCGAGAGGTAGTGAGATCGATGCTCGCATTCTCCAAATGATTTAGCCTTTCATTTCATTTGTAGATACCCTTCACAGTCCAAATGTTTTAATCTTTCATTTTATTTGTATATACCCTTCACAGTTACAAATATTTTTTTGTCATGCAACATATAAAAATATTTAATCAGACTTAGCTAATTATGACAACTACTCACACCATTTTAAAAGAGAGACACCTTATAATATGTTAGTAAATCATCTCCCAATGCCATTTTTTTTAAGTTGTCATACATCAATGGGGAATTAGCTCAGATGGTAGAGCGCTCGCTTAGCATGCGAGAGGTAGCGAGATCGATGCTCGCATTCTCCAAATGATTTAGCCTTTCATTTCATTTGTAGATACCCTTCACAGTCCAAATTTTTTAATCTTTCATTTTATTTGAATATACCCTTCACAGTTACAAATAGTTTTTTGTCATGCAACATATAAAAATATTTAGTCAGACTTAGCTAATTATGACAACTACTCACACCATTTTAAAAGAGAGACACCTTATAATATGTTAGTAAATGATCTCCCAATGCCTTTTTTTTGAACTTGTCATTCATCAATGGGGAATTAGCTCAGATGGTAGAGCGCTCGCTTAGCATGCGAGAGGTAGCGAGATCTATGCTCGCATTCTCAAAATGTTTTATCCTTTCATTTCATTTGTAGATACCCTTCACAGTCCAAATGTTTTAATCTTTCATTTTATTTGTATATACCCTTCATAGTTACAAATAGTTTTTTGTCATGCAACATATAAAAATATTTAGTCAGACTTAGCTAATTATGACAACTACTCACACCATTTTAAAAGAGAGACACCTTATAATATGTTAGTAAATCATCTCCGAATGCCATTTTTTTAAAGTTGTCGTTCATCAATGGGGAATTAGCTCAGATGGTAGAGCGCTCGCTTAGCATGCGAGAGGTAGTGAGATCGATGCTCGCATTCTCCAAATGATTTAGCCTTTCATTTCATTTGTAGATACCCTTCACAGTCCAAATGTTTTAATCTTTCATTTTATTTGTATATACCCTTCACAGTTACAAATATTTTTTTGTCATGCAACATATAAAAATATTTAATCAGACTTAGCTAATTATGACAACTACTCACACCATTTTAAAAGAGAGACACCTTATAATATGTTAGTAAATCATCTCCCAATGCCATTTTTTTGAAGTTGTCATTCATCAATGGGGAATTAGCTCAGATGGTAGAGCGCTCGCTTAGCATGCGAGAGGTAGCGAGATCGATGCTCGCATTCTCCAAATGATTTAGTCTTTCATTTTATTTGTAGATCCCCTCTACAGTCCAAATGTTTTAATCTTTCATTTTATTTGTATATACCCTTCACAGTTACAAATAGTTTTTTGTCATGCAACATATAAAAATATTTAATCAGACTTAGCTAATTATGACAACTACTCACACCATTTTAAAAGAGAGACACCTTATAATATGTTAGTAAATCATCTCCCAATGCCATTTTTTTTAACTTGTCCTTCATCAATGGGGAATTAGCTCAGATGGTAGAGCGCTCGCTTAGCATGCGAGAAGTAGCGAGATCGATGCTCGCATTCTCCAAATGTTTTATCCTTTCATTTCATTTGTAGATACCCTTCACAGTCCAAATGTTTTAATCTTTCATTTTATTTGTATATACCCTTCACAGTTACAAATATTTTTTTGTCATGCAACATATAAAAATATTTAATCAGACTTAGCTAATTATGACAACTACTCACACCATTTTAAAAGAGAGACACCTTATAATATGTTAGTAAATGATCTCCCAATGCCTTTTTTTGAACTTGTCATTCATCAATGGGGAATTATCTCAGATGGTAGAGCGCTCGCTTAGCATGCGAGAGGTAGCGAGATCTATGCTCGCATTCTCCAAATGTTTTATCCTTTCATTTCATTTGTAGATACCCTTCACAGTCCAAATGTTTTAATCTTTCATTTTATTTGTATATACCCTTCACAGTTACAAATAGTTTTTTGTCATGCAACATATAAAAATATTTAATCAGACTTAGCTAATTATGACAACTACTTACACCATTTTAAAAGAGAGACACCTTATAATATGTTAGTAAATCATCTCCCAATGCCATTTTTTTAAAGTTGTCATTCATCAATGGGGAATTAGCTCAGATGGTAGAGCGCTCGCTTAGCATGCGAGAGGTAGCGAGATCTATGCTCGCATTCTCAAAATGTTTTATCCTTTCATTTCATTTGTAGATACCCTTCACAGTCCAAATGTTTTAATCTTTCATTTTATTTGTATATACCCTTCACAGTTACAAATAGTTTTTTGTCATGCAACATATACAAATATTTAATCAGACTTAGCTAATTATGACAACTACTCACACCATTTTAAAAGAGAGACACCTTATAATATGTTAGTAAATCCTCTCCCAATGCCATTTTTTTGAAGTTGTCATTCATCAATGGGGAATTAGCTCAGATGGTAGAGCGCTCGCTTAGCATGCGAGAGGTAGCGAGGTCGATGCTCGCATTCGCCAAATGATTTAGCCTTTCATTTCATTTGTAGATACCCTTCACTGTCCGAATGTTTTAATCTTTCATTTTATTTGTATATACCCTTCACAGTTACAAATAGTATTTTGTCATGCAACATATAAAAATATTTAGTCAGACTTAGCTAATTATGACAACTACTCACACCATTTTAAAAGAGAGACACCTTATAATATGTTAGTAAATCATCTCCCAATGCCATTTTTTTTAAGTTGTCATACATCAATGGGGAATTAGCTCAGATGGTAGAGCGCTCGCTTAGCATGCGAGAGGTAGCGAGATCGATGCTCGCATTCTCCAAATGATTTAGCCTTTCATTTCATTTGTAGATACCCTTCACAGTCCAAATTTTTTAATCTTTCATTTTATTTGAATATACCCTTCACAGTTACAAATAGTTTTTTGTCATGCAACATATAAAAATATTTAGTCAGACTTAGCTAATTATGACAACTACTCACACCATTTTAAAAGAGAGACACCTTATAATATGTTAGTAAATGATCTCCCAATGCCTTTTTTTTGAACTTGTCATTCATCAATGGGGAATTAGCTCAGATGGTAGAGCGCTCGCTTAGCATGCGAGAGGTAGCGAGATCTATGCTCGCATTCTCAAAATGTTTTATCCTTTCATTTCATTTGTAGATACCCTTCACAGTCCAAATGTTTTAATCTTTCATTTTATTTGTATATACCCTTCATAGTTACAAATAGTTTTTTGTCATGCAACATATAAAAATATTTAGTCAGACTTAGCTAATTATGACAACTACTCACACCATTTTAAAAGAGAGACACCTTATAATATGTTAGTAAATCATCTCCGAATGCCATTTTTTTAAAGTTGTCGTTCATCAATGGGGAATTAGCTCAGATGGTAGAGCGCTCGCTTAGCATGCGAGAGGTAGTGAGATCGATGCTCGCATTCTCCAAATAATTTAGCCTTTCATTTCATTTGTAGATACCCTTCACAGTCCAAATGTTTTAATCTTTCATTTTATTTGTATATACCCTTCACAGTTACAAATATTTTTTTGTCATGCAACATATAAAAATATTTAATCAGACTTAGCTAATTATGACAACTACTCACACCATTTTAAAAGAGAGACACCTTATAATATGTTAGTAAATCATCTCCCAATGCCATTTTTTTGAAGTTGTCATTCATCAATGGGGAATTAGCTCAGATGGTAGAGCGCTCGCTTAGCATGCGAGAGGTAGCGAGATCGATGCTCGCATTCTCCAAATGATTTAGCCTTTCATTTTATTTGTAGATCCCCTCTACAGTCCAAATGTTTTAATCTTTCATTTTATTTGTATATACCCTTCACAGTTACAAATAGTTTTTTGTCATGCAACATATAAAAATATTTAATCAGACTTAGCTAATTATGACAACTACTCACACCATTTTAAAAGAGAGACACCTTATAATATGTTAGTAAATCATCTCCCAATGCCATTTTTTTTAACTTGTCCTTCATCAATGGGGAATTAGCTCAGATGGTAGAGCGCTCGCTTAGCATGCGAGAAGTAGCGAGATCGATGCTCGCATTCTCCAAATGTTTTATCCTTTCATTTCATTTGTAGATACCCTTCACAGTCCAAATGTTTTAATCTTTCATTTTATTTGTACATACCCTTCACAGTTACAAATATTTTTTTGTCATGCAACATATAAAAATATTTAATCAGACTTAGCTAATTATGACAACTACTCACACCATTTTAAAAGAGAGACACCTTATAATATGTTAGTAAATGATCTCCCAATGCCTTTTTTTGAACTTGTCATTCATCAATGGGGAATTATCTCAGATGGTAGAGCGCTCGCTTAGCATGCGAGAGGTAGCGAGATCTATGCTCGCATTCTCCAAATGTTTTATCCTTTCATTTCATTTGTAGATACCCTTCACAGTCCAAATGTTTTAATCTTTCATTTTATTTGTATATACCCTTCACAGTTACAAATAGTTTTTTGTCATGCAACATATAAAAATATTTAATCAGACTTAGCTAATTATGACAACTACTTACACCATTTTAAAAGAGAGACACCTTATAATATGTTAGTAAATCATCTCCCAATGCCATTTTTTTAAAGTTGTCATTCATCAATGGGGAATTAGCTCAGATGGTAGAGCGCTCGCTTAGCATGCGAGAGGTAGCGAGATCTATGCTCGCATTCTCAAAATGTTTTATCCTTTCATTTCATTTGTAGATACCCTTCACAGTCCAAATGTTTTAATCTTTCATTTTATTTGTATATACCCTTCACAGTTACAAATAGTTTTTTGTCATGCAACATATACAAATATTTAATCAGACTTAGCTAATTATGACAACTACTCACACCATTTTAAAAGAGAGACACCTTATAATATGTTAGTAAATCCTCTCCCAATGCCATTTTTTTGAAGTTGTCATTCATCAATGGGGAATTAGCTCAGATGGTAGAGCGTTTGCTTAGCATGCGAGAGGTAGCGAGGTCGATGCTCGCATTCGCCAAATGATTTAGCCTTTCATTTCATTTGTAGATACCCTTCACTGTCCGAATGTTTTAATCTTTCATTTTATTTGTATATACCCTTCACAGTTACAAATAGTATTTTGTCATGCAACATATAAAAATATTTAGTCAGACTTAGCTAATTATGACAACTACTCACACCATTTTAAAAGAGAGACACCTTATAATATGTTAGTAAATGATCTCCCAATGCCTTTTTTTGAACTTGTTATTCATCAATGGGGAATTAGCTCAGATGGTAGAGCGCTCGCTTAGCATGCGAGAGGTAGCGAGATCGTTGCTCGCATTCTCCAAATGATTTAGCCTTTCATTTCATTTATAGATACCCTTCACAGTCCAAATGTTTTAATCTTTCATTTTATTTGTATATACCCTTCATAGTTACAAATAGTTTTTTGTCATGCAACATATAAAAATATTTAGTCAGACTTAGCTAATTATGACAACTACTCACACCATTTTAAAAGAGAGACACCTTATAATATGTTAGTAAATCATCTCCGAATGCCATTTTTTTAAAGTCGTCATTCATCAATGGGGAATTAGCTCAGATGGTAGAGCACTCGCTTAGCATGCGAGAGGTAGTGAGATCGATGCTCGCATTCTCCAAATGATTTAGCCTTTCATTTCATTTGTAGATACCCTTCACAGTCCAAATGTTTTAATCTTTCATTTTATTTGTATATACCCTTCACAGTTACAAATAGTTTTTTGTCATGCAACATATAAAAATATTTAATCAGACTTAGCTAATTATGACAACTACTCACACCATTTTAAAAGAGAGACACCTTATAATATGTTAGTAAATCATCTCCCAATGCCATTTTTTTTAACTTGTCCTTCATCAATGGGGAATTAGCTCAGATGGTAGAGCGCTCGCTTAGCATGCGAGAGGTAGCGAGATCGATGCTCGCATTCTCCAAATGTTTTATCCTTTCATTTCATTTGTAGATACCCTTCACAGTCCAAATGTTTTAATCTTTCATTTTATTTGTATATACCCTTCACAGTTACAAATATTTTTTTGTCATGCAACATATAAAAATATTTAATCAGACTTAGCTAATTATGACAACTACTCACACCATTTTAAAAGAGAGACACCTTATAATATGTTAGTAAATGATCTCCCAATGCCTTTTTTTGAACTCGTCATTCATCAATGGGGAATTATCTCAGATGGTAGAGCGCTCGCTTAGCATGCGAGAGGTAGCGAGATCTATGCTCGCATTCTCCAAAAGTTTTATCCTTTCATTTCATTTGTAGATACCCTTCACAGTCCAAATGTTTTAATCTTTCATTTTATTTGTATATACCCTTCACAGTTACAAATAGTTTTTTGTCATGCAACATATAAAAATATTTAATCAGACTTAGCTAATTATGACAACTACTTACACCATTTTAAAAGAGAGACACCTTATAATATGTTAGTAAATCATCTCCCAATGCCATTTTTTTGAAGTTGTCATTCATCAATGGGGAATTAGCTCAGATGGTAGAGCGCTCGCTTAGCATGCGAGAGGTAGCGAGATTGATGCTCGCATTCTCCAAATGATTTAGCCTTTCATTTTATTTGTAGATACCCTTTACAGTCCAAATGTTTTAATCTTTCATTTTATTTGTATATACCCTTCACAGTTACAAATAGTTTTTTGTCATGCAACATATAAAAATATTTAGTCAGACTTAGCTAATTATGACAACTACTCACACCATTTTAAAAGAGAGACACCTTATAATATGTTAGTAAATGATCACCCAATGCCTTTTTTTGAACTTGTTATTCATCAATGGGGAATTAGCTCAGATGGAAGAGCGCTCGCTATGCATGCGAGAGGTAGCGGGATCGATGCTCGCATTCTCCAAATGATTTAGCCTTTCATTTCATTTGGAGATACCCTTCACAGTCCAAATGTTTTAATCTTTAATTTTATTTGTATATACCCTTCACAGTTACAAATAGTTTTTTGTCATGCAACATATAAAAATATTTAATCAGACTTAGCTAATTATGACAACTACTCACACCATTTTAAAAGAGAGACACCTTATAATATGTTAGTAAATCATCTCCCAATGCCATTTTTTTGAAGTTGTTATTCATCAATGGGGAATTAGCTCAGATGGTAGAGCGCTCGCTTAGCATGCGAGAGGTAGCGAGATCGATGCTCGCATTCTCCAAATGTTTTATCCTTTCATTTCATTTGTAGATACCCTTCACAGTCCAAATGTTTTAATCTTTCATTTTATTTGTATATACCCTTCACAGTTACAAATAGTTTTTTGTCATGCAACATATAAAAATATTTAATCAGACTTAGCTAATTATGACAACTACTCACACCATTTTAAAAGAGAGACACCTTATAATATGTTAGTAAATGATCTCCCAATGCCATTTTTTTGAAGTTGTCATTCATCAATGGGGAATTAGCTCAGATGGTAGAGCGCTCGCTTAGCATGCGAGAGGTAGCGAGATCGATGCTTGCATTCTCCAAATGTTTTATCCTTTCATTTCATTTGTAGATACCCTTCACAGTCCAAATGTTTTAATCTTTCATTTTATTTGTATATACCCTTCACAGTTACAAATAGTTTTTTGTCATGCAACATATAAAAATATTTAATCATACTTAGCTAATTATGACAACTACTCACACCATTTTAAAAGAGAGACACCTTATAATATGTTAGAAAATGATCTCCCAATGCCATTTTTTGAACTAGTCTTTCATTATTGGGGAATTAGCTCAGATGGTAGAGCGCTTGCTTAGCATGCAATAGGTAGCGAGATCTATGCTCGCATTCTCAAAATGTTTTATCCTTTCATTTCATTTGTAGATACCCTTCACAGTCCAAATGTTTTAATCTTTCATTTTATTTGTATATACCCTTCACAGTTACAAATAGTTTTTTGTCATGCAACATATAAAAATATTTAATCAGACTTAGCTAATTATGACAACTACTCACACCATTTTAAAAGAGAGACACCTTATAATATGTTAGTAAATCATCTCCCAATGCCATTTTTTTAAAATTGCCATTCATCAATGGGGAATTAGCTCAGATGGTAGAGCGCTCGCTTAGCATGCGAGAGGTAGCGAGATCGATGCTCGCATTCTCCAAATGATTTAGCCTTTCATTTCATTTGTAGATACCCTTCACAGTCCAAATTTTTTAATCTTTCATTTTATTTGAATATACCCTTCACAGTTACAAATAGTTTTTTGTCATGCAACATATAAAAATATTTAGTCAGACTTAGCTAATTATGACACCTACTCACACCATTTTAAAAGAGAGACACCTTATAATATGTTAGTAAATGATCTCCCAATGCCTTTTTTTTGAACTTGTCATTCATCAATGGGGAATTAGCTCAGATGGTAGAGCGCTCGCTTAGCATGCGAGAGGTAGCGAGATCTATGCTCGCATTCTCAAAATGTTTTATCCTTTCATTTCATTTGTAGATACCCTTCACAGTCCAAATGTTTTAATCTTTCATTTTATTTGTATATACCCTTCATAGTTACAAATAGTTTTTTGTCATGCAACATATAAAAATATTTAGTCAGACTTAGCTAATTATGACAACTACTCACACCATTTTAAAAGAGAGACACCTTATAATATGTTAGTAAATCATCTCCGAATGCCATTTTTTTAAAGTTGTCGTTCATCAATGGGGAATTAGCTCAGATGGTAGAGCGCTCGCTTAGCATGCGAGAGGTAGTGAGATCGATGCTCGCATTCTCCAAATGATTTAGCCTTTCATTTCATTTGTAGATACCCTTCACAGTCCAAATGTTTTAATCTTTCATTTTATTTGTATATACCCTTCACAGTTACAAATATTTTTTTGTCATGCAACATATAAAAATATTTAATCAGACTTAGCTAATTATGACAACTACTCACACCATTTTAAAAGAGAGACACCTTATAATATGTTAGTAAATCATCTCCCAATGCCATTTTTTTGAAGTTGTCATTCATCAATGGGGAATTAGCTCAGATGGTAGAGCGCTCGCTTAGCATGCGAGAGGTAGCGAGATCGATGCTCGCATTCTCCAAATGATTTAGCCTTTCATTTTATTTGTAGATCCCCTCTACAGTCCAAATGTTTTAATCTTTCATTTTATTTGTATATACCCTTCACAGTTACAAATAGTTTTTTGTCATGCAACATATAAAAATATTTAATCAGACTTAGCTAATTATGACAACTACTCACACCATTTTAAAAGAGAGACACCTTATAATATGTTAGTAAATCATCTCCCAATGCCATTTTTTTTAACTTGTCCTTCATCAATGGGGAATTAGCTCAGATGGTAGAGCGCTCGCTTAGCATGCGAGAAGTAGCGAGATCGATGCTCGCATTCTCCAAATGTTTTATCCTTTCATTTCATTTGTAGATACCCTTCACAGTCCAAATGTTTTAATCTTTCATTTTATTTGTATATACCCTTCACAGTTACAAATATTTTTTTGTCATGCAACATATAAAAATATTTAATCAGACTTAGCTAATTATGACAACTACTCACACCATTTTAAAAGAGAGACACCTTATAATATGTTAGTAAATGATCTCCCAATGCCTTTTTTTGAACTTGTCATTCATCAATGGGGAATTATCTCAGATGGTAGAGCGCTCGCTTAGCATGCGAGAGGTAGTGAGATCTATGCTCGCATTCTCCAAATGTTTTATCCTTTCATTTCATTTGTAGATACCCTTCACAGTCCAAATGTTTTAATCTTTCATTTTATTTGTATATACCCTTCACAGTTACAAATAGTTTTTTGTCATGCAACATATAAAAATATTTAATCAGACTTAGCTAATTATGACAACTACTTACACCATTTTAAAAGAGAGACACCTTATAATATGTTAGTAAATCATCTCCCAATGCCATTTTTTTAAAGTTGTCATTCATCAATGGGGAATTAGCTCAGATGGTAGAGCGCTCGCTTAGCATGCGAGAGGTAGCGAGATCTATGCTCGCATTCTCAAAATGTTTTATCCTTTCATTTCATTTGTAGATACCCTTCACAGTCCAAATGTTTTAATCTTTCATTTTATTTGTATATACCCTTCACAGTTACAAATAGTTTTTTGTCATGCAACATATACAAATATTTAATCAGACTTAGCTAATTATGACAACTACTCACACCATTTTAAAAGAGAGACACCTTATAATATGTTAGTAAATCCTCTCCCAATGCCATTTTTTTGAAGTTGTCATTCATCAATGGGGAATTAGCTCAGATGGTAGAGCGCTCGCTTAGCATGCGAGAGGTAGCGAGGTCGATGCTCGCATTCGCCAAATGATTTAGCCTTTCATTTCATTTGTAGATACCCTTCACTGTCCGAATGTTTTAATCTTTCATTTTATTTGTATATACCCTTCACAGTTACAAATAGTATTTTGTCATGCAACATATAAAAATATTTAGTCAGACTTAGCTAATTATGACAACTACTCACACCATTTTAAAAGAGAGACACCTTATAATATGTTAGTAAATGATCTCCCAATGCCTTTTTTTGAACTTGTTATTCATCAATGGGGAATTAGCTCAGATGGTAGAGCGCTCGCTTAGCATGCGAGAGGTAGCGAGATCGATGCTCGCATTCTCCAAATGATTTAGCCTTTCATTTCATTTATAGATACCCTTCACAGTCCAAATGTTTTAATCTTTCATTTTATTTGTATATACCCTTCATAGTTACAAATAGTTTTTTGTCATGCAACATATAAAAATATTTAGTCAGACTTAGCTAATTATGACAACTACTCACACCATTTTAAAAGAGAGACACCTTATAATATGTTAGTAAATCATCTCCGAATGCCATTTTTTTAAAGTCGTCATTCATCAATGGGGAATTAGCTCAGATGGTAGAGCACTCGCTTAGCATGCGAGAGGTAGTGAGATCGATGCTCGCATTCTCCAAATGATTTAGCCTTTCATTTCATTTGTAGATACCCTTCACAGTCCAAATGTTTTAATCTTTCATTTTATTTGTATATACCCTTCACAGTTACAAATAGTTTTTTGTCATGCAACATATAAAAATATTTAATCAGACTTAGCTAATTATGACAACTACTCACACCATTTTAAAAGAGAGACACCTTATAATATGTTAGTAAATCATCTCCCAATGCCATTTTTTTTAACTTGTCCTTCATCAATGGGGAATTAGCTCAGATGGTAGAGCGCTCGCTTAGCATGCGAGAGGTAGCGAGATCGATGCTCGCATTCTCCAAATGTTTTATCCTTTCATTTCATTTGTAGATACCCTTCACAGTCCAAATGTTTTAATCTTTCATTTTATTTGTATATACCCTTCACAGTTACAAATATTTTTTTGTCATGCAACATATAAAAATATTTAATCAGACTTAGCTAATTATGACAACTACTCACACCATTTTAAAAGAGAGACACCTTATAATATGTTAGTAAATGATCTCCCAATGCCTTTTTTTGAACTTGTCATTCATCAATGGGGAATTAGCTCAGATGGTAGAGCGCTCGCTTAGCATGCGAGAGGTAGCGATATCGATGCTCGCATTCTCCAAATGTTTTATCCTTTCATTTCATTTGTAGATACCCTTCACAGTCCAAATGTTTTAATCTTTCTTTTTATTTGTATATACCCTTCACAGTTACAAATATTTTTTTGTCATGCAACATATAAAAATATTTAATCAGACTTAGCTAATTATGACAACTACTCACACCATTTTAAAAGAGAGACACCTTATAATATGTTAGAAAATGATCTCCCAATGCCATTTTTTGAACTAGTCTTTCATTATTGGGGAATTAGCTCAGATGGTAGAGCGCTTGCTTAGCATGCGAGAGGTAGCGAGATCTATGCTCGCATTCTCAAAATGTTTTATCCTTTCATTTCATTTGTAGATACCCTTCACAGTCCAAATGTTTTAATCTTTCATTTTATTTGTATATACCCTTCACAGTTACAAATAGTTTTTTGTCATGCAACATATAAAAATATTTAATCAGACTTAGCTAATTATGACAACTACTCACACCATTTTAAAAGAGAGACACCTTATAATATGTTAGTAAATGATCTCCCAATGCCATTTTTTGAACTAGTCTTTCATTATTGGGGAATTAGCTCAGATGGTAGAGCGCTTGCTTAGCATGCGAGAGGTAGCGAGATCTATGCTCGCATTTTTAAATGTTTTATCCTTTCATTTCATTTGTAGATACCCTTCACAGTCCAAATGTTTTAATCTTTCATTTTATTTGTATATACCCTTCACAGTTACAAATAGTTTTTTGTCATGCAACATATAAAAATATTTAATCAGACTTAGCTAATTATGACAACTACTCACACCATTTTAAAAGAGAGACACCTTATAATATGTTAGTAAATCATCTCCCAATGCCATTTTTTTAAAGTTGCCATTCATCAATGGGGAATTAGCTCAGATGGTAGAGCGCTCGCTTAGCATGCGAGAGGTAGCGAGATCGATGCTCGCATTCTCCAAATGATTTAGCCTTTCATTTCATTTGTAGATACCCTTCACAGTCCAAATGTTTTAATCTTTCTTTTTATTTGTATATACCCTTCACAGTTACAAATATTTTTTTGTCATGCAACATATAAAAATATTTAATCAGACTTAGCTAATTATGACAACTACTCACACCATTTTAAAAGAGAGACACCTTATAATATGTTAGTAAATGATCTCCCAATGCCATTTTTTGAACTAGTCTTTCATTATTGGGGAATTAGCTCAGATGGTAGAGCGCTTGCTTAGCATGCGAGAGGTAGCGAGATCTATGCTCGCATTTTTAAATGTTTTATCCTTTCATTTCATTTGTAGATACCCTTCACAGTCCAAATGTTTTAATCTTTCATTTTATTTGTATATACCCTTCACAGTTACAAATAGTTTTTTGTCATGCAACATATAAAAATATTTAATCAGACTTAGCTAATTATGACAACTACTCACACCATTTTAAAAGAGAGACACCTTATAATATGTTAGTAAATCATCTCCCAATGCCATTTTTTTAAAGTTGCCATTCATCAATGGGGAATTAGCTCAGATGGTAGAGCGCTCGCTTAGCATGCGAGAGGTAGCGAGATCGATGCTCGCATTCTCCAAATGATTTAGCCTTTCATTTCATTTGTAGATACCCTTCACAGTCCAAATCTTTTAATCTTTCATTTTATTTGTATATACCCTTCACAGTTACAAATATTTTTTTGTCATGCAACATATAAAAATATTTAATCAGACTTAGCTAATTATGACAACTACTCACACCATTTTAAAAGAGAGACACCTTATAATATGTTAGTAAATCATCTCCGAATGCCATTTTTTTAAAGTCGTCATTCATCAATGGGGAATTAGCTCAGATGGTAGAGCACTCGCTTAGCATGCGAGAGGTAGTGAGATCGATGCTCGCATTCTCCAAATGATTTAGCCTTTCATTTCATTTGTAGATACCCTTCACAGTCAAAATGTTTTAATCTTTCATTTTATTTGTATATACCCTTCACAGTTACAAATAGTTTTTTGTCATGCAACATATAAAAATATTTAATCAGACTTAGCTAATTATGACAACTACTCACACCATTTTAAAAGAGAGACACCTTATAATATGTTAGTAAATCATCTCCCAATGCCATTTTTTTTAACTTGTCCTTCATCAATGGGGAATTAGCTCAGATGGTAGAGCGCTCGCTTAGCATGCGAGAGGTAGCGAGATCGATGCTCGCATTCTCCAAATGTTTTATCCTTTCATTTCATTTGTAGATACCCTTCACAGTCCAAATGTTTTAATCTTTCATTTTATTTGTATATACCCTTCACAGTTACAAATATTTTTTTGTCATGCAACATATAAAAATATTTAATCAGACTTAGCTAATTATGACAACTACTCACACCATTTTAAAAGAGAGACACCTTATAATATGTTAGTAAATGATCTCCCAATGCCTTTTTTTGAACTTGTCATTCATCAATGGGGAATTATCTCAGATGGTAGAGCGCTCGCTTAGCATGCGAGAGGTAGCGAGATCTATGCTCGCATTCTCCAAAAGTTTTATCCTTTCATTTCATTTGTAGATACCCTTCACAGTCCAAATGTTTTAATCTTTCATTTTATTTGTATATACCCTTCACAGTTACAAATAGTTTTTTGTCATGCAACATATAAAAATATTTAATCAGACTTAGCTAATTATGACAACTACTTACACCATTTTAAAAGAGAGACACCTTATAATATGTTAGTAAATCATCTCCCAATGCCATTTTTTTGAAGTTGTCATTCATCAATGGGGAATTAGCTCAGATGGTAAAGCGCTCGCTTAGCATGCGAGAGGTAGCGAGATTGATGCTCGCATTCTCCAAATGATTTAGCCTTTCATTTTATTTGTAGATACCCTTTACAGTCCAAATGTTTTAATCTTTCATTTTATTTGTATATACCCTTCACAGTTACAAATAGTTTTTTGTCATGCAACATATACAAATATTTAGTCAGACTTAGCTAATTATGACAACTACTCACACCATTTTAAAAGAGAGACACCTTATAATATGTTAGTAAATGATCTCCCAATGCCTTTTTTTGAACTTGTTATTCATCAATGGGGAATTAGCTCAGATGGAAGAGCGCTCGCTATGCATGCGAGAGGTAGCGGGATCGATGCTCGCATTCTCCAAATGATTTAGCCTTTCATTTCATTTGGAGATACCCTTCACAGTCCAAATGTTTTAATCTTTCATTTTATTTGTATATACCCTTCACAGTTACAAATAGTTTTTTGTCATGCAACATATAAAAATATTTAATCAGACTTAGCTAATTATGACAACTACTCACACCATTTTAAAAGAGAGACACCTTATAATATGTTAGTAAATCATCTCCCAATGCCATTTTTTTGAAGTTGTTATTCATCAATGGGGAATTAGCTCAGATGGTAGAGCGCTCGCTTAGCATGCGAGAGGTAGCGAGATCGATGCTCGCATTCTCCAAATGTTTTATCCTTTCATTTCATTTGTAGATACCCTTCACAGTCCAAATGTTTTAATCTTTCATTTTATTTGTATATACCCTTCACAGTTACAAATAGTTTTTTGTCATGCAACATATAAAAATATTTAATCAGACTTAGCTAATTATGACAACTACTCACACCATTTTAAAAGAGAGACACCTTATAATATGTTAGTAAATGATCTCCCAATGCCATTTTTTTGAAGTTGTCATTCATCAATGGGGAATTAGCTCAGATGGTAGAGCGCTCGCTTAGCATGCGAGAGGTAGCGAGATCGATGCTTGCATTCTCCAAATGTTTTATCCTTTCATTTCATTTGTAGATACCCTTCACAGTCCAAATGTTTTAATCTTTCATTTTATTTGTATATACCCTTCACAGTTACAAATAGTTTTTTGTCATGCAACATATAAAAATATTTAATCATACTTAGCTAATTATGACAACTACTCACACCATTTTAAAAGAGAGACACCTTATAATATGTTAGTAAATCATCTCCCAATGCCTTTTTTTGAACTTGTCATTCATCAATGGGGAATTATCTCAGATGGTAGAGCGCTCGCTTAGCATGCGAGAGGTATCGAGATCGATGCTCGCATTCTCCAAATGATTTAGCCTTTCATTTCATTTGTAGATACCCTTCACAGTCCAAATGTTTTAATCTTTCATTTTATTTGTATATACCCCTCACAGTTACAAATAGTTTTTTGTCATGCAACATATAAAAATATTTAATCAGACTTAGCTAATTATGACAACTACTCACACCATTTTAAAAGAGAGACACCTTATAATATGTTAGAAAATGATCTCCCAATGCCATTTTTTGAACTAGTCTTTCATTATTGGGGAATTAGCTCAGATGGTAGAGCGCTTGCTTAGCATGCAATAGGTAGCGAGATCTATGCTCGCATTCTCAAAATGTTTTATCCTTTCATTTCATTTGTAGATACCCTTCACAGTCCAAATGTTTTAATCTTTCATTTTATTTGTATATACCCTTCACAGTTACAAATAGTTTTTTGTCATGCAACATATAAAAATATTTAATCAGACTTAGCTAATTATGACAACTACTCACACCATTTTAAAAGAGAGACACCTTATAATATGTTAGTAAATCATCTCCCAATGCCATTTTTTTAAAGTTGCCATTCATCAATGGGGAATTAGCTCAGATGGTAGAGCGCTCGCTTAGCATGCGAGAGGTAGCGAGATCGATGCTCGCATTCTCCAAATGATTTAGCCTTTCATTTCATTTGTAGATACCCTTCACAGTCCAAATGTTTTAATCTTTCATTTTATTTGTATATACCCTTCACAGTTACAAATATTTTTTTGTCATGCAACATATAAAAATATTTAATCAGACTTAGCTAATTATGACAACTACTCACACCATTTTAAAAGAGAGACACCTTATAATATGTTAGTAAATCATCTCCCAATGCCATTTTTTTTAAGTTGTCATACATCAATGGGGAATTAGCTCAGATGGTAGAGCGCTCGCTTAGCATGCGAGAGGTAGCGAGATCGATGCTCGCATTCTCCAAATGATTTAGCCTTTCATTTCATTTGTAGATACCCTTCACAGTCCAAATTTTTTAATCTTTCATTTTATTTGAATATACCCTTCACAGTTACAAATAGTTTTTTGTCATGCAACATATAAAAATATTTAGTCAGACTTAGCTAATTATGACACCTACTCACACCATTTTAAAAGAGAGACACCTTATAATATGTTAGTAAATGATCTCCCAATGCCTTTTTTTTGAACTTGTCATTCATCAATGGGGAATTAGCTCAGATGGTAGAGCGCTCGCTTAGCATGCGAGAGGTAGCGAGATCTATGCTCGCATTCTCAAAATGTTTTATCCTTTCATTTCATTTGTAGATACCCTTCACAGTCCAAATGTTTTAATCTTTCATTTTATTTGTATATACCCTTCATAGTTACAAATAGTTTTTTGTCATGCAACATATAAAAATATTTAGTCAGACTTAGCTAATTATGACAACTACTCACACCATTTTAAAAGAGAGACACCTTATAATATGTTAGTAAATCATCTCCGAATGCCATTTTTTTAAAGTTGTCGTTCATCAATGGGGAATTAGCTCAGATGGTAGAGCGCTCGCTTAGCATGCGAGAGGTAGTGAGATCGATGCTCGCATTCTCCAAATGATTTAGCCTTTCATTTCATTTGTAGATACCCTTCACAGTCCAAATGTTTTAATCTTTCATTTTATTTGTATATACCCTTCACAGTTACAAATATTTTTTTGTCATGCAACATATAAAAATATTTAATCAGACTTAGCTAATTATGACAACTACTCACACCATTTTAAAAGAGAGACACCTTATAATATGTTAGTAAATCATCTCCCAATGCCATTTTTTTGAAGTTGTCATTCATCAATGGGGAATTAGCTCAGATGGTAGAGCGCTCGCTTAGCATGCGAGAGGTAGCGAGATCGATGCTCGCATTCTCCAAATGATTTAGCCTTTCATTTTATTTGTAGATACCCTTCACAGTCCAAATGTTTTAATCTTTCATTTTATTTGTATATACCCTTCACAGTTACAAATAGTTTTTTGTCATGCAACATATAAAAATATTTAATCAGACTTAGCTAATTATGACAACTACTCACACCATTTTAAAAGAGAGACACCTTATAATATGTTAGTAAATCATCTCCCAATGCCATTTTTTTGAAGTTGTTATTCATCAATGGGGAATTAGCTCAGATGGTAGAGCGCTCGCTTAGCATGCGAGAGGTAGCGAGATCGATGCTCGCATTCTCCAAATGTTTTATCCTTTCATTTCATTTGTAGATACCCTTCACAGTCCAAATGTTTTAATCTTTCATTTTATTTGTATATACCCTTCACAGTTACAAATAGTTTTTTGTCATGCAACATATAAAAATATTTAATCAGACTTAGCTAATTATGACAACTACTCACACCATTTTAAAAGAGAGACACCTTATAATATGTTAGTAAATGATCTCCCAATGCCATTTTTTTGAAGTTGTCATTCATCAATGGGGAATTAGCTCAGATGGTAGAGCGCTCGCTTAGCATGCGAGAGGTAGCGAGATCGATGCTTGCATTCTCCAAATGTTTTATCCTTTCATTTCATTTGTAGATACCCTTCACAGTCCAAATGTTTTAATCTTTCATTTTATTTGTATATACCCTTCACAGTTACAAATAGTTTTTTGTCATGCAACATATAAAAATATTTAATCATACTTAGCTAATTATGACAACTACTCACACCATTTTAAAAGAGAGACACCTTATAATATGTTAGTAAATCATCTCCCAATGCCTTTTTTTGAACTTGTCATTCATCAATGGGGAATTATCTCAGATGGTAGAGCGCTCGCTTAGCATGCGAGAGGTATCGAGATCGATGCTCGCATTCTCCAAATGATTTAGCCTTTCATTTCATTTGTAGATACCCTTCACAGTCCAAATGTTTTAATCTTTCATTTTATTTGTATATACCCCTCACAGTTACAAATAGTTTTTTGTCATGCAACATATAAAAATATTTAATCAGACTTAGCTAATTATGACAACTACTCACACCATTTTAAAAGAGAGACACCTTATAATATGTTAGAAAATGATCTCCCAATGCCATTTTTTGAACTAGTCTTTCATTATTGGGGAATTAGCTCAGATGGTAGAGCGCTTGCTTAGCATGCAATAGGTAGCGAGATCTATGCTCGCATTCTCAAAATGTTTTATCCTTTCATTTCATTTGTAGATACCCTTCACAGTCCAAATGTTTTAATCTTTCATTTTATTTGTATATACCCTTCACAGTTACAAATAGTTTTTTGTCATGCAACATATAAAAATATTTAATCAGACTTAGCTAATTATGACAACTACTCACACCATTTTAAAAGAGAGACACCTTATAATATGTTAGTAAATCATCTCCCAATGCCATTTTTTTAAAGTTGCCATTCATCAATGGGGAATTAGCTCAGATGGTAGAGCGCTCGCTTAGCATGCGAGAGGTAGCGAGATCGATGCTCGCATTCTCCAAATGATTTAGCCTTTCATTTCATTTGTAGATACCCTTCACAGTCCAAATGTTTTAATCTTTCATTTTATTTGTATATACCCTTCACAGTTACAAATATTTTTTTGTCATGCAACATATAAAAATATTTAATCAGACTTAGCTAATTATGACAACTACTCACACCATTTTAAAAGAGAGACACCTTATAATATGTTAGTAAATCATCTCCCAATGCCATTTTTTTTAAGTTGTCATACATCAATGGGGAATTAGCTCAGATGGTAGAGCGCTCGCTTAGCATGCGAGAGGTAGCGAGATCGATGCTCGCATTCTCCAAATGATTTAGCCTTTCATTTCATTTGTAGATACCCTTCACAGTCCAAATTTTTTAATCTTTCATTTTATTTGAATATACCCTTCACAGTTACAAATAGTTTTTTGTCATGCAACATATAAAAATATTTAGTCAGACTTAGCTAATTATGACACCTACTCACACCATTTTAAAAGAGAGACACCTTATAATATGTTAGTAAATGATCTCCCAATGCCTTTTTTTTGAACTTGTCATTCATCAATGGGGAATTAGCTCAGATGGTAGAGCGCTCGCTTAGCATGCGAGAGGTAGCGAGATCTATGCTCGCATTCTCAAAATGTTTTATCCTTTCATTTCATTTGTAGATACCCTTCACAGTCCAAATGTTTTAATCTTTCATTTTATTTGTATATACCCTTCATAGTTACAAATAGTTTTTTGTCATGCAACATATAAAAATATTTAGTCAGACTTAGCTAATTATGACAACTACTCACACCATTTTAAAAGAGAGACACCTTATAATATGTTAGTAAATCATCTCCGAATGCCATTTTTTTAAAGTTGTCGTTCATCAATGGGGAATTAGCTCAGATGGTAGAGCGCTCGCTTAGCATGCGAGAGGTAGTGAGATCGATGCTCGCATTCTCCAAATGATTTAGCCTTTCATTTCATTTGTAGATACCCTTCACAGTCCAAATGTTTTAATCTTTCATTTTATTTGTATATACCCTTCACAGTTACAAATATTTTTTTGTCATGCAACATATAAAAATATTTAATCAGACTTAGCTAATTATGACAACTACTCACACCATTTTAAAAGAGAGACACCTTATAATATGTTAGTAAATCATCTCCCAATGCCATTTTTTTGAAGTTGTCATTCATCAATGGGGAATTAGCTCAGATGGTAGAGCGCTCGCTTAGCATGCGAGAGGTAGCGAGATCGATGCTCGCATTCTCCAAATGATTTAGCCTTTCATTTTATTTGTAGATCCCCTCTACAGTCCAAATGTTTTAATCTTTCATTTTATTTGTATATACCCTTCACAGTTACAAATAGTTTTTTGTCATGCAACATATAAAAATATTTAATCAGACTTAGCTAATTATGACAACTACTCACACCATTTTAAAAGAGAGACACCTTATAATATGTTAGTAAATCATCTCCCAATGCCATTTTTTTTAACTTGTCCTTCATCAATGGGGAATTAGCTCAGATGGTAGAGCGCTCGCTTAGCATGCGAGAAGTAGCGAGATCGATGCTCGCATTCTCCAAATGTTTTATTCTTTCATTTCATTTGTAGATACCCTTCACAGTCCAAATGTTTTAATCTTTCATTTTATTTGTATATACCCTTCACAGTTACAAATATTTTTTTGTCATGCAACATATAAAAATATTTAATCAGACTTAGCTAATTATGACAACTACTCACACCATTTTAAAAGAGAGACACCTTATAATATGTTAGTAAATGATCTCCCAATGCCTTTTTTTGAACTTGTCATTCATCAATGGGGAATTATCTCAGATGGTAGAGCGCTCGCTTAGCATGCGAGAGGTAGTGAGATCTATGCTCGCATTCTCCAAATGTTTTATCCTTTCATTTCATTTGTAGATACCCTTCACAGTCCAAATGTTTTAATCTTTCATTTTATTTGTATATACCCTTCACAGTTACAAATAGTTTTTTGTCATGCAACATATAAAAATATTTAATCAGACTTAGCTAATTATGACAACTACTTACACCATTTTAAAAGAGAGACACCTTATAATATGTTAGTAAATCATCTCCCAATGCCATTTTTTTAAAGTTGTCATTCATCAATGGGGAATTAGCTCAGATGGTAGAGCGCTCGCTTAGCATGCGAGAGGTAGCGAGATCTATGCTCGCATTCTCAAAATGTTTTATCCTTTCATTTCATTTGTAGATACCCTTCACAGTCCAAATGTTTTAATCTTTCATTTTATTTGTATATACCCTTCACAGTTACAAATAGTTTTTTGTCATGCAACATATACAAATATTTAATCAGACTTAGCTAATTATGACAACTACTCACACCATTTTAAAAGAGAGACACCTTATAATATGTTAGTAAATCCTCTCCCAATGCCATTTTTTTGAAGTTGTCATTCATCAATGGGGAATTAGCTCAGATGGTAGAGCGCTCGCTTAGCATGCGAGAGGTAGCGAGGTCGATGCTCGCATTCGCCAAATGATTTAGCCTTTCATTTCATTTGTAGATACCCTTCACTGTCCGAATGTTTTAATCTTTCATTTTATTTGTATATACCCTTCACAGTTACAAATAGTATTTTGTCATGCAACATATAAAAATATTTAGTCAGACTTAGCTAATTATGACAACTACTCACACCATTTTAAAAGAGAGACACCTTATAATATGTTAGTAAATGATCTCCCAATGCCTTTTTTTGAACTTGTTATTCATCAATGGGGAATTAGCTCAGATGGTAGAGCGCTCGCTTAGCATGCGAGAGGTAGCGAGATCGATGCTCGCATTCTCCAAATGATTTAGCCTTTCATTTCATTTATAGATACCCTTCACAGTCCAAATGTTTTAATCTTTCATTTTATTTGTATATACCCTTCATAGTTACAAATAGTTTTTTGTCATGCAACATATAAAAATATTTAGTCAGACTTAGCTAATTATGACAACTACTCACACCATTTTAAAAGAGAGACACCTTATAATATGTTAGTAAATCATCTCCGAATGCCATTTTTTTAAAGTCGTCATTCATCAATGGGGAATTAGCTCAGATGGTAGAGCACTCGCTTAGCATGCGAGAGGTAGTGAGATCGATGCTCGCATTCTCCAAATGATTTAGCCTTTCATTTCATTTGTAGATACCCTTCACAGTCCAAATGTTTTAATCTTTCATTTTATTTGTATATACCCTTCACAGTTACAAATAGTTTTTTGTCATGCAACATATAAAAATATTTAATCAGACTTAGCTAATTATGACAACTACTCACACCATTTTAAAAGAGAGACACCTTATAATATGTTAGTAAATCATCTCCCAATGCCATTTTTTTTAACTTGTCCTTCATCAATGGGGAATTAGCTCAGATGGTAGAGCGCTCGCTTAGCATGCGAGAGGTAGCGAGATCGATGCTCGCATTCTCCAAATGTTTTATCCTTTCATTTCATTTGTAGATACCCTTCACAGTCCAAATGTTTTAATCTTTCATTTTATTTGTATATACCCTTCACAGTTACAAATATTTTTTTGTCATGCAACATATAAAAATATTTAATCAGACTTAGCTAATTATGACAACTACTCACACCATTTTAAAAGAGAGACACCTTATAATATGTTAGTAAATGATCTCCCAATGCCTTTTTTTGAACTTGTCATTCATCAATGGGGAATTAGCTCAGATGGTAGAGCGCTCGCTTAGCATGCGAGAGGTAGCGATATCGATGCTCGCAATCTCCAAATGTTTTATCCTTTCATTTCATTTGTAGATACCCTTCACAGTCCAAATGTTTTAATCTTTCTTTTTATTTGTATATACCCTTCACAGTTACAAATATTTTTTTGTCATGCAACATATAAAAATATTTAATCAGACTTAGCTAATTATGACAACTACTCACACCATTTTAAAAGAGAGACACCTTATAATATGTTAGAAAATGATCTCCCAATGCCATTTTTTGAACTAGTCTTTCATTATTGGGGAATTAGCTCAGATGGTAGAGCGCTTGCTTAGCATGCGAGAGGTAGCGAGATCTATGCTCGCATTCTCAAAATGTTTTATCCTTTCATTTCATTTGTAGATACCCTTCACAGTCCAAATGTTTTAATCTTTCATTTTATTTGTATATACCCTTCACAGTTACAAATAGTTTTTTGTCATGCAACATATAAAAATATTTAATCAGACTTAGCTAATTATGACAACTACTCACACCATTTTAAAAGAGAGACACCTTATAATATGTTAGTAAATGATCTCCCAATGCCATTTTTTGAACTAGTCTTTCATTATTGGGGAATTAGCTCAGATGGTAGAGCGCTTGCTTAGCATGCGAGAGGTAGCGAGATCTATGCTCGCATTTTTAAATGTTTTATCCTTTCATTTCATTTGTAGATACCCTTCACAGTCCAAATGTTTTAATCTTTCATTTTATTTGTATATACCCTTCACAGTTACAAATAGTTTTTTGTCATGCAACATATAAAAATATTTAATTAGACTTAGCTAATTATGACAACTACTCACACCATTTTAAAAGAGAGACACCTTATAATATGTTAGTAAATCATCTCCCAATGCCATTTTTTTAAAGTTGCCATTCATCAATGGGGAATTAGCTCAGATGGTAGAGCGCTCGCTTAGCATGCGAGAGGTAGCGAGATCGATGCTCGCATTCTCCAAATGATTTAGCCTTTCATTTCATTTGTAGATACCCTTCACAGTCCAAATGTTTTAATCTTTCTTTTTATTTGTATATACCCTTCACAGTTACAAATATTTTTTTGTCATGCAACATATAAAAATATTTAATCAGACTTAGCTAATTATGACAACTACTCACACCATTTTAAAAGAGAGACACCTTATAATATGTTAGTAAATGATCTCCCAATGCCATTTTTTGAACTAGTCTTTCATTATTGGGGAATTAGCTCAGATGGTAGAGCGCTTGCTTAGCATGCGAGAGGTAGCGAGATCTATGCTCGCATTTTTAAATGTTTTATCCTTTCATTTCATTTGTAGATACCCTTCACAGTCCAAATGTTTTAATCTTTCATTTTATTTGTATATACCCTTCACAGTTACAAATAGTTTTTTGTCATGCAACATATAAAAATATTTAATCAGACTTAGCTAATTATGACAACTACTCACACCATTTTAAAAGAGAGACACCTTATAATATGTTAGTAAATCATCTCCCAATGCCATTTTTTTAAAGTTGCCATTCATCAATGTGGAATTAGCTCAGATGGTAGAGCGCTCGCTTAGCATGCGAGAGGTAGCGAGATCGATGCTCGCATTCTCCAAATGATTTAGCCTTTCATTTCATTTGTAGATACCCTTCACAGTCCAAATCTTTTAATCTTTCATTTTATTTGTATATACCCTTCACAGTTACAAATATTTTTTTGTCATGCAACATATAAAAATATTTAATCAGACTTAGCTAATTATGACAACTACTCACACCATTTTAAAAGAGAGACACCTTATAATATGTTAGTAAATTATCTCCCAATGCCATTTTTTTGAAGTTGTCGTACATCAATGGGGAATTAGCTCAGATGGTAGAGCGCTCGCTTAGCATGCGAGAGGTAGCGAGATCGATGCTCGCATTCTCCAAATGATTTAGCCTTTCATTTCATTTGTAGATACCCTTCACAGTCCAAATGTTTTAATCTTTCATTTTATTTGTATATACCCTTCACAGTTACAAATAGTTTTTTGTCATGCAACATATAAAAATATTTAGTCAGACTTAGCTAATTATGACAACTACTCACACCATTTTAAAAGAGAGACACCTTATAATATGTTAGTAAATGATCTCCCAATGCCTTTTTTTTTAACTTGTCATTCATCAATGGGGAATTAGCTCAGATGGTAGAGCGCTCGCTTAGCATGCGAGAGGTAGCGAGATCTATGCTCGCATTCTCGAAATGTTTTATCCTTTCATTTCATTTGTAGATACCCTTCACAGTCCAAATGTTTTAATCTTTCATTTTATTTGTATATACCCTTCACAGTTACAAATAGTTTTTTGTCATGCAACATATAAAAATATTTAATCAGACTTTGCTAATTATGACAACTACTCACACCATTTTAAAAGAGAGACACCTTATAATATGTTAGTAAATCCTCTCCCAATGCCATTTTTTTGAAATTGTCATTCATCAATGGGGAATTAGCTCAGATGGTAGAGCGCTCGCTTAGCATGCGAGAGGTAGCAAGGTCGATGCTCGCATTCGCCAAATGATTTAGCCTTTCATTTCATTTGTAGATACCCTTCACAGTCCGAATGTTTTAATCTTTCATTTTATTTGTATATACCCTTCACAGTTACAAATAGTATTTTGTCATGCAACATATAAAAATATTTAGTCAGACTTAGCTAATTATGACAACTACTCACACCATTTTAAAAGAGAGACACCTTATAATATGTTAGTAAATGATCTCCCAATGCCTTTTTTTGAACTTGTCATTCATCAATGGGCAATTAGCTCAGATGGTAGAGCGCTCGCTTAGCATGCGAGAGGTAGCGAGATCGATGCTCGCATTCTCCAAATTATTTAGCCTTTCATTTCATTTATAGATACCCTTCACAGTCCAAATGTTTTAATCTTTCATTTTATTTGTATATACCCTTCACAGTTACAAATAGTTTTTTGTCATGCAACATATTAAAATATTTAATCAGACTTAGCTAATTATGACAACTACTCACACCATTTTAAAAGAGAGACACCTTATAATATGTTAGTAAATCATCTCCCAATGCCATTTTTTTTAACTTGTCCTTCATCAATGGGGAATTAGCTCAGATGGTAGAGCGCTCGCTTAGCATGCGAGAGGTAGCGAGATCGATGCTCGCATTCTCCAAATGTTTTATCCTTTCATTTCATTTGTAGATACCCTTCACAGTCCAAATGTTTTAATCTTTCATTTTATTTGTATATACCCTTCACAGTTACAAATATTTTTTTGTCATGCAACATATAAAAATATTTAATCAGACTTAGCTAATTATGACAACTACTCACACCATTTTAAAAGAGAGACACCTTATAATATGTTAGTAAATGATCTCCCAATGCCTTTTTTTGAACTTGTCATTCATAAATGGGGAATTATCTCAGATGGTAGAGCGCTCGCTTAGCATGCGAGAGTTAGCGAGATCTATGCTCGCATTCTCCAAATGTTTTATCCTTTCATTTCATTTGTAGATACCCTTCACAGTCCAAATGTTTTAATCTTTCATTTTATTTGTATATACCCTTCACAGTTACAAATAGTTTGTTGTCATGCAACATATAAAAATATTTAATCAGACTTAGCTAATTATGACAACTACTTACACCATTTTAAAAGAGAGACACCTTATAATATGTTAGTAAATCATCTCCCAATGCCATTTTTTTGAAGTTGTCATTCATCAATGGGGAATTAGCTCAGATGGTAGAGCGCTCGCTTAGCATGCGAGAGGTAGCGAGATTAATGCTCGCATTCTCCAAATGGTTTAGCCTTTCATTTTATTTGTAGATACCCTTTACAGTCCAAATGTTTTAATCTTTCATTTTATTTGTATATACCCTTCACAGTTACAAATAGTTTTTTGTCATGCAACATATAAAAATATTTAATCAGACTTAGCTAATTATGACAACTATTCACACCATTTTAAAAGAGAGACACCTTATAATATGTTAGTAAATCATCTCCCAATGCCATTTTTTTAAACTTGTCCTTCATCAATGGGGAATTAGCTCAGATGGTAGAGCGCTCGCTTAGCATGCGAGAGGTAGCGACATCGATGCTCGCATTCTCCAAATGTTTTATCCTTTCATTTCATTTGTAGATACCCTTCACAGTCCAAATGTTTTAATCTTTCTTTTTATTTGTATATACCCTTCACAGTTACAAATATTTTTTTGTCATGCAACATATAAAAATATTTAATCAGACTTAGCTAATTATGACAACTACTCACACCATTTTAAAAGAGAGACACCTTATAATATGTTAGAAAATGATCTCCCAATGCCATTTTTTGAACTAGTCTTTCATTATTGGGGAATTAGCTCAGATGGTAGAGCGCTTGCTTAGCATGCGAGAGGTAGCGAGATCTATGCTCGCATTCTCAAAATGTTTTATCCTTTCATTTCATTTGTAGATACCCTTCACAGTCCAAATGTTTTAATCTTTCATTTTATTTGTATATACCCTTCACAGTTACAAATATTTTTTTGTCATGCAACATATAAAAATATTTAATCAGACTTAGCTAATTATGACAACTACTCACACCATTTTAAAAGAGAGACACCTTATAATATGTTAGTAAATGATCTCCCAATGCCATTTTTTGAACTAGTCTTTCATTATTGGGGAATTAGCTCAGATGGTAGAGCACTTGCTTAGCATGCGAGAGGTAGCGAGATCGATGCTCGCATTCTCCAAATGATTTAGCCTTTCATTTCATTTGTAGATACCCTTCACAGTCCAAATGTTTTAATCTTTCATTTTATTTGTATATACCCTTCACAGTTACAAATAGTTTTTTGTCATGCAACATATAAAAATATTTAATCAGACTTAGCTAATTATGACAACTACTCACACCATTTTAAAAGAGAGACACCTTATAATATGTTAGTAAATCATCTCCCAATGCCATTTTTTTTAACTTGTCCTTCATCAAGTGGGAATTAGCTCAGATGGTAGAGCGCTCGCTTAGCATGCGAGAGGTAGCGAGATCGATGCTCGCATTCTCCAAATGTTTTATCCTTTCATTTCATTTGTAGATACCCTTCACAGTCCAAATGTTTTAATCTTTCATTTTATTTGTATATACCCTTCACAGTTACAAATATTTTTTTGTCATGCAACATATAAAAATATTTAATCAGACTTAGCTAATTATGACAACTACTCACACCATTTTAAAAGAGAGACACCTTATAATATGTTAGTAAATCATCTCCCAATGCTATTTTTTTGAAGTTGTCATTCATCAATGGGGAATTAGCTCAGATGGTAGAGCACTCGCTTAGCATGCGAGAGGTAGCGAGATTGATGCTCGCATTCTCCAAATGATTTAGCCTTTCATTTTATTTGTAGATACCCTTTACAGTCCAAATTCCCCAAATGGGGAATTATCTCAGATGGTAGAGCGCTCGCTTAGCATGCGAGAGGTAGCGAGATCTATGCTCGCATTCTCCAAATGTTTTATCCTTTCTTTTCATTTGTAGATACCCTTCACAGTCCAAATGTTTTAATCTTTCATTTTATTTGTATATACCCTTCACAGTTACAAATATTTTTTTGTCATGCAACATATAAAAATTTTTAATCAGACTTAGCTTATTATGACAACTACTTACACCATTTTAAAAGAGAGACACTTTATAATATGTTAGTAAATCATCTCCCAATGCCATTTTTTTGAAGTTGTCATTCATCAATGGGGAATTAGCTCAGATGGTAGAGCGCTCGCTTAGCATGCGAGAGGTAGCGAGATTGATGCTCGCATTCTCCAAATGATTTAGCCTTTCATTTTATTTGTAGATACCCTTTACAGTCCAAATGTTTTAATCTTTCATTTTATTTGTATATACCCTTCACAGTTACAAATAGTTTTTTGTCATGCAACATATAAAAATATTTAATCAGACTTAGCTAATTATGACAACTACTCACACCATTTTAAAAGAGAGACACCTTATAATATGTTAGTAAATCATCTCCCAATGCCATTTTTTTTAACTTCTCCTTCCTCAATGGGGAATTAGCTCAGATGGTAGAGCGCTCGCTTAGCATGCGAGAGGTAGCGAGATCGATGCTCGCATTCTCCAAATGTTTTATCCTTTCATTTCATTTGTAGATACCCTTCACAGTCCAAATGTTTTAATCTTTCATTTTATTTGTATATACCCTTCACAGTTACAAATATTTTTTTGTAATGCAACATATAAAAATATTTAATCAGACTTAGCTAATTATGACAACTACTCACACCATTTTAAAAGAGAGACACCTTATAATATGTTAGTAAATGATCTCCCAATGCCTTTTTTTGAACATGTCATTCATCAATGGGGAATTATCTCAGATGGTAGAGCGCTCGCTTAGCATGCGAGAGATAGCAAAATCTATGCTCGCATTCTCCAAATGTTTTATCCTTTCATTTCATTTGTAGATACCCTTCACAGTCCAAATGTTTTAATCTTTCATTTTATTTGTATATACCCTTCACAGTTACACATAGTTTTTTGTCATGCAACATATAAAAATATTTAGTCAGACTTAGCTAATTATGCCAACGACTCACACCATTTTAAAAGAGAGACACCTTATAATATGTTAGTAAATGATCTCCCAATGCCTTTTTTTTGAACTTGTCATTCATCAATGGGGAATTAGCTCAGATGGTAGAGCGCTCGCTTAGCATGCGAGAGATAGCGAGATCTATGCTCGCATTCTCCAAATGTTTTATCCATTCATTTCATTTGTAGATACCCTTCACAGTCCAAATGTTTTAATCTTTCATTTTATTTGTATATACCCTTCACAGTTACAAATAGTTTTTTGTCATGCAACATATAAAAATATTTAGTCAGACTTAGCTAATTATGACAACTACTCACACCATTTTAAAAGAGAGACACCTTATAATATGTTAGTAAATGATCTCCCAATGCCATTTTTTGAACTAGTCTTTCATCAATGGGGAATTAACTCAGATGGAAGAGCGCTCCCTTAGCATGCGAGAGGTAGCGAGATCGATGCTCGCATTCTCCAAGTGTTTTATCCTTTCATTTCCTTTATAGATACCCTTCACAGTTGAAATGTTTTAATCTTTCATTTTATTTGTATATACCCTTCACAGTTACAAATAGTTTTTTATCATGCAACATATACAAATATTTAATCAGACTTAGCTAATTATGACAACTACTCACACCATTTTAAAAGGGAGACACCTTATAATATGTTAGTAAATGATCTCCCAATGCCTTTTTTTGAACTTGTCATTTATCAATGGGGAATTATCTCAGATGGTAGAGCGCTCGCTTAGCATGCGAGAGGTAGCGAGATCGATGCTCGCATTCTCCAAATGTTTTATCCTTTCATTTCCTTTATAGATACCCTTCACAGTCCAGATGGTAGAGCGCTCGCTTAGCATGCGAGAGGTAGCGAAATCTATGCTCGCATTCTCCAAACGTTTTATCCTTTCATTTCATTTGTAGATACCCTTCACAGTCCAATTTTTTTAATCTTTCATTTTATTTGTATATACCCTTCACAGTTACACATAGTTTTTTGTCATGCAACATATAAAAATATTTAGTCAGACTTAGCTAATTATGACAACTACTCACACAATTTTAAAAGAGAGACACCTTATAATATGTCAGTAAATGATCTCCCAATGCCTTTTTTTTGAACTTGTCATTCATCAATGGGGAATTAGCTCAGATGGTAGAGCGCTCGCTTAGCATGCGAGAGTTAGCGAGATCGATGCTCCCCTTCTCCAAATGTTTTATCCTTTCATTTCATTTGTAGATACCCTTCACAGTCCAAATGTTTTAATCTTTCATTTTATTTGTATATACCCTTCACAGTTACAAATAGTTTTTTGTCATGCAACATATAAAAATATTTAATCAGACTTAGCTAATTATGACAACTACTCACACCATTTTAAAAGAAAGACACCTTATAATATGTTAGTAAATGATCTCCCAATGCCTTTTTTTAACTAGTTATTCATTAATGGGGAATTATCTCAGATGGTAGAGCGCTCGCTTAGCATGTGAGAGGTAGCGAGATCGATGCTCGCATTCTCCAAATGTTTTATCCTTTCATTTCATTTGTAGATACCCTTCACAGTCCAAATGTTTTAATCTTTCATTTTATTTGTATATACCCTTCACAGTTACAAATAGTTTTTTGTCATGCAACATATAAAAATATTTAGTCAGACTTAGCTAATTATGACAACTACTCACACCATTTTAAAAGAGAGACACCTTATAATATGTTAGTAAATGATCTCCCAATGCCATTTTTTGAACTAGTCTTTCATCAATGGGGAATTAACTCAGATGGAAGAGCGCTCCCTTAGCATGCGAGAGGTAGCGAGATCGATGCTCGCATTCTCCAAGTGTTTTATCCTTTCATTTCCTTTATAGATACCCTTCACAGTTGAAATGTTTTAATCTTTCATTTTATTTGTATATACCCTTCACAGTTACAAATAGTTTTTTATCATGCAACATATACAAATATTTAATCAGACTTAGCTAATTATGACAACTACTGACACCATTTTAAAAGAGAGACACCTTATAATATGTTAGTAAATGATCTCCCAATGCCATTTTTTTTAAGTTGTTGTTCATCAATGGGGAATTAGCTCAGATGGTAGAGCGCTCGCTTAGCATGCGAGAGGTAGCGAGATCGATGCTCGCATTCTCCAAATGTTTTATCCTTTCATTTCCTTTATAGATACCCTTCACAGTCCAGATGGTAGAGCGCTCGCTTAGCATGCGAGAGGTAGCGAGTTCTATGCTCGCATTCTCCAAACTTTTTATCCTTTCATTTCATTTGTAGATACCCTTCACAGTCCAAATTTTTTAATCTTTCATTTTATTTGTATATACCCTTCACAGTTACACATAGTTTTTTGTCATGCAACATATAAAAATATTTAATCAGACTTAGCTAATTATGACAACTACTCACACCATTTTAAAAGGGAGACACCTTATAATATGTTAGTAAATGATCTCCCAATGCCTTTTTTTGAACTTGCCATTCATCAATGGGGAATTATCTCAGATGGTAGAGCGCTCGCTTAGCATGCGAGAGGTAGCGAGATCGATGCTCGCATTCTCCAAATGTTTTATCCTTTCATTTCCTTTATAGATACCCTTCACAGTCCAGATGGTAGAGCGCTCGCTTAGCATGCGAGAGGTAGCGAAATCTATGCTCGCATTCTCCAAACGTTTTATCCTTTCATTTCATTTGTAGATACCCTTCACAGTCCAATTTTTTTAATCTTTCATTTTATTTGTATATACCCTTCACAGTTACACATAGTTTTTTGTCATGCAACATATAAAAATATTTAGTCAGACTTAGCTAATTATGACAACTACTCACACAATTTTAAAAGAGAGACACCTTATAATATGTCAGTAAATGATCTCCCAATGCCTTTTTTTTGAACTTGTCATTCATCAATGGGGAATTAGCTCAGATGGTAGAGCGCTCGCTTAGCATGCGAGAGTTAGCGAGATCGATGCTCGCCTTCTCCAAATGTTTTATCCTTTCATTTCATTTGTAGATACCCTTCACAGTCCAAATGTTTTAATCTTTCATTTTATTTGTATATACCCTTCACAGTTACAAATAGTTTTTTGTCATGCAACATATAAAAATATTTAATCAGACTTAGCTAATTATGACAACTACTCACACCATTTTAAAAGAGAGACACCTTATAATATGTTAGTAAATCATCTCCAAATGCCATTTTTTTTAAGTTGTCATTCATCAATGGGGAATTAGCTCAGATGATAGAGCGCTCGCTTAGCATGCGAGAGGTAGCGAGATCGATGCTCGCATTCTCCAAATGATTTAGCCTTTCATTTCATTTGTAGATACCCTTCACAGTCCAAATGTTTTAATCTTTCATTTTATCTTTATATACCCTTCACAGTTACAAATATTTTTTTGTCATGCAACATATAAAAATATTTAATCAGACTTAGCTAATTATGACAACTACTCACACCATTTTAAAAGAGAGACACCTTATAATATGTTAGTAAATGATCTCCCAATGCCTTTTTTTGAACTTGTCATTCATCAATGGGGAATTATCTCAGATGCTAGAGCGCTCGCTTAGCATGCGAGAGGTAGCAAAATCTATGCTCGCATTCTCCAAATGTTTTATCCTTTCATTTCATTTGTAGATACCCTTCACAGTCCAAATGTTTTAATCTTTCATTTTATTTGTATATACCCTTCACAGTTACACATAGTTTTTTGTCATGCAACATATCAAAATATTTAGTCAGACTTAGCTAATTATGCCAACGACTCACACCATTTTAAAAGAGAGACACCTTATAATATGTTAGTAAATGATCTCCCAATGCCTTTTTTTGAACTTGTCATTCATCAATGGGGAATTATCTCAGATGGTAAAGCGCTCGCTTAGCATGCGAGAGGTAGCGAGATCTATGCTCGCATTCTCCAAATGTTTTATCCTTTCTTTTCATTTGTAGATACCCTTCACAGTCCAAATGTTTTAATCTTTCATTTTATTTGTATATACCCTTCACAGTTACAAATAGTTTTTTGTCATGCAACATATAAAAATATTTAATCAGACTTAGCTAATTATGACAACTACTTACACCATTTTAAAAGAGAGACACTTTATAATATGTTAGTAAATCATCTCCCAATGCCATTTTTTTTAAGTTGTTATTCATCAATGGGGAATTAGCTCAGATGGTAGAGCGCTCGCTTAGCATGCGAGAGGTAGCGAGATTGATGCTCGCATTCTCCAAATGATTTAGCCTTTCATTTTATTTGTAGATACCCTTTACAGTCCAAATGTTTTAATCTTTCATTTTATTTGTATATACCCTTCACAGTTACAAATAGTTTTTTGTCATGCAACATATAAAAATATTTAATCAGACTTAGCTAATTATGACAACTACTCACACCATTTTAAAAGAGAGACACCTTATAATATGTTAGTAAATCATCTCCCAATGCCATTTTTTTGGACTTGTCCTTCATCAGTGGGGAATTAGCTCAGATGGTAGAGCGCTCGCTTAGCATGCGAGAGGTAGTGAGATCGATGCTCGCATTCTCCAAATGATTTATCCTTTCATTTCATTTGTAGATACCCTTCACCGTCCAAATGTTTTAATCTTTCATTTTATTTGTATATACCCTTCACAGTTACAAATATTTTTTTGTCATGCAACATATAAAAATATTTAGTCAGACTTAGCTAATTATGACAACTACTCACACCATTTTAAAAGAGAGACACCTTATAATATGTTAGTAAATGATCTCCCAATGCCTTTTTTTTAACTTGTCATTCATCAATGGGGAATTAGCTCAGATGGTAGAGCGCTCGCTTAGCATGCGAGAGGTAGCGAGATCTATGCTCGCATTCTCCAAATGTTTTATCCTTTCATTTCATTTGTAGATACCCTTCACAGTTCAAATGTTTTAATCTTTCATTTTATTTGTATATACCCTTCACAGTTACAAATATTTTTTTGTCATGCAACATATAAAAATATTTAGTCAGACTTAGCTAATTATGACAACTACTCACACCATTTTAAAAGAGAGACACCTTATAATATGTTAGTAAATGATCTCCCAATGCCTTTTTTTTAACTTGTCATTCATCAATGGGGAATTAGCTCAGATGGTAGAGCGCTCGCTTAGCATGCGAGAGGTAGCGAGATCTATGCTCGCATTCTCCAAATGTTTTATCCTTTCATTTCATTTGTAGATACCCTTCACAGTTCAAATGTTTTAATCTTTCATTTTATTTGTATATACCCTTCACAGTTACAAATAGTTTTTTGTCATGCAACATATAAAAATATTTAATCAGACTTAGCTAATTATGACAACTACTCACACCATTTTAAAATAGAGACACCTTATAATATGTTAGTAAATCACCTCCCTATGCCATTTTTTTTAAAGTTGTCATTCATCAATGGGGAATTAGCTCAGATGGTAGAGCGCTCGCTTTGCATGCGAGAGGTAGCGAGATCGATGCTTGCATTCTCCAAATGATTTAGCCTTTCGTTTCATTTGTAGATACCCTTCACAGTCCAAATGTTTTAATCTTTCATTTTATTTGTATATACCCTTCACAGTTACAAATAGTTTTTTGTCATGCAACATATAAAAATATTTAATCAGACTTAGCTAATTATGACAACTACTCACACCATTTTAAAAGAGAGACACCTTATAATATGTTAGTAAATCATCTCCCAATGCCATTTTTTTAAAGTTGCCATTCATCAATGGGGAATTAGCTCAGATGGTAGAGCGCTCGCTTAGCATGCGAGAGGTAGCGAGATCGATGCTCGCATTCTCCAAATGTTTTATCCTTTCATTTCCTTTATAGATACCCTTCACAGTTGAAATGTTTTAATCTTTCATTTTATTTGTATATACCCTTCACAGTTACAAATAGTTTTTTATCATGCAAAATATACAAATATTTAATCAGACTTAGCTAATTATGACAACTACTCACACCATTTTAAAAGGGAGACACCTTATAATATGTTAGTAAATGATCTCCCAATGCCTTTTTTTGAACTTGTCATTCATCAATGGGGAATTATCTCAGATGGTAGAGCGCTCGCTTAGCATGCGAGAGGTAGCGAGATCGATGCTCGCATTCTCCAAATGTTTTATCCTTTCATTTCCTTTATAGATACCCTTCACAGTCCAGATGGTAGAGCGCTCGCTTAGCATGCGAGAGGTAGCGAAATCTATGCTCGCATTCTCCAAACGTTTTATCCTTTCATTTCATTTGTAGATACCCTTCACAGTCCAATTTTTTTAATCTTTCATTTTATTTGTATATACCCTTCACAGTTACACATAGTTTTTTGTCATGCAACATATAAAAATATTTAGTCAGACTTAGCTAATTATGACAACTACTCACACAATTTTAAAAGAGAGACACCTTATAATATGTCAGTAAATGATCTCCCAATGCCTTTTTTTTGAACTTGTCATTCATCAATGGGGAATTAGCTCAGATGGTAGAGCGCTCGCTTAGCATGCGAGAGTTAGCGAGATCGATGCTCGCCTTCTCCAAATGTTTTATCCTTTCATTTCATTTGTAGATACCCTTCACAGTCCAAATGTTTTAATCTTTCATTTTATTTGTATATACCCTTCACAGTTACAAATAGTTTTTTGTCATGCAACATATAAAAATATTTAATCAGACTTAGCTAATTATGACAACTACTCACACCATTTTAAAAGAAAGACACCTTATAATATGTTAGTAAATGATCTCCCAATGCCTTTTTTTAACTAGTTATTCATTAGTGGGGAATTATCTCAGATGGTAGAGCGCTCGCTTAGCATGCGAGAGGTAGCGAGATCGATGCTCGCATTCTCCAAATGTTTTATCCTTTCATTTCATTTGTAGATACCCTTCACAGTCCAAATGTTTTAATCTTTCATTTTATTTGTATATACCCTTCACAGTTACAAATAGTTTTTTGTCATGCAACATATAAAAATATTTAGTCAGACTTAGCTAATTATGACAACTACTCACACCATTTTAAAAGAGAGACACCTTATAATATGTTAGTAAATCATCTCCCAATGCCATTTTTTGAACTAGTCTTTCATCAATGGGGAATTAACTCAGATGGAAGAGCGCTCCCTTAGCATGCGAGAGGTAGCGAGATCGATGCTCGCATTCTCCAAGTGTTTTATCCTTTCATTTCCTTTATAGATACCCTTCACAGTTGAAATGTTTTAATCTTTCATTTTATTTGTATATACCCTTCACAGTTACAAATAGTTTTTTATCATGCAACATATACAAATATTTAATCAGACTTAGCTAATTATGACAACTACTGACACCATTTTAAAAGAGAGACACCTTATAATATGTTAGTAAATGATCTCCCAATGCCATTTTTTTGAAGTTGTTGTTCATCAATGGGGAATTAGCTCAGATGGTAGAGCGCTCGCTTAGCATGCGAGAGGTAGCGAGATCGATGCTCGCATTCTCCAAATGTTTTATCCTTTCATTTCCTTTATAGATACCCTTCACAGTCCAGATGGTAGAGCGCTCGCTTAGCATGCGAGAGGTAGCGAGTTCTATGCTCGCATTCTCCAAACTTTTTATCCTTTCATTTCATTTGTAGATACCCTTCACAGTCCAAATTTTTTAATCTTTCATTTTATTTGTATATACCCTTCACAGTTACACATAGTTTTTTGTCATGCAACATATAAAAATATTTAATCAGACTTAGCTAATTATGACAACTACTCACACCATTTTAAAAGGGAGACACCTTATAATATGTTAGTAAATGATCTCCCAATGCCTTTTTTTGAACTTGTCATTCATCAATGGGGAATTATGTCAGATGGTAGAGCGCTCGCTTAGCATGCGAGAGGTAGCGAGATCGATGCTCACATTCTCCAAATGTTTTATCCTTTCATTTCCTTTATAGATACCCTTCACAGTCCAGATGGTAGAGCGCTCGCTTAGCATGCGAGAGGTAGCGAAATCTATGCTCGCATTCTCCAAACGTTTTATCCTTTCATTTCATTTGTAGATACCCTTCACAGTCCAATTTTTTTAATCTTTCATTTTATTTGTATATACCCTTCACAGTTACACATAGTTTTTTGTCATGCAACATATAAAAATATTTAGTCAGACTTAGCTAATTATGACAACTACTCACACAATTTTAAAAGAGAGACACCTTATAATATGTCAGTAAATGATCTCCCAATGCCTTTTTTTTGAACTTGTCATTCATCAATGGGGAATTAGCTCAGATGGTAGAGCGCTCGCTTAGCATGCGAGAGTTAGCGAGATCGATGCTCGCCTTCTCCAAATGTTTTATCCTTTCATTTCATTTGTAGATACCCTTCACAGTCCAAATGTTTTAATCTTTCATTTTATTTGTATATACCCTTCACAGTTACAAATAGTTTTTTGTCATGCAACATATAAAAATATTTAATCAGACTTAGCTAATTATGACAACTACTCACACCATTTTAAAAGAGAGACACCTTATAATATGTTAGTAAATCATCTCCAAATGCCATTTTTTTTAAGTTGTCATTCATCAATGGGGAATTAGCTCAGATGATAGAGCGCTCGCTTAGCATGCGAGAGGTAGCGAGATCGATGCTCGCATTCTCCAAATGATTTAGCCTTTCATTTCATTTGTAGATACCCTTCACAGTCCAAATGTTTTAATCTTTCATTTTATTTGTATATACCCTTCACAGTTACACATAGTTTTTTGTCATGCAACATATCAAAATATTTAGTCAGACTTAGCTAATTATGCCAACGACTCACACCATTTTAAAAGAGAGACACCTTATAATATGTTAGTAAATGATCTCCCAATGCCTTTTTTTGAACTTGTCATTCATCAATGGGGAATTATCTCAGATGGTAAAGCGCTCGCTTAGCATGCGAGAGTTAGCGAGATCTATGCTCGCATTCTCCAAATGTTTTATCCTTTCTTTTCATTTGTAGATACCCTTCACAGTCCAAATGTTTTAATCTTTCATTTTATTTGTATATACCCTTCACAGTTACAAATAGTTTTTTGTCATGCAACATATAAAAATATTTAATCAGACTTAGCTAATTATGACAACTACTTACACCATTTTAAAAGAGAGACACTTTATAATATGTTAGTAAATCATCTCCCAATGCCATTTTTTTGAAGTTGTTATTCATCAATGGGGAATTAGCTCAGATGGTAGAGCGCTCGCTTAGCATGCGAGAGGTAGCGAGATTGATGCTCGCATTCTCCAAATGATTTAGCCTTTCATTTTATTTGTAGATACCCTTTACAGTCCAAATGTTTTAATCTTTCATTTTATTTGTATATACCCTTCACAGTTACAAATAGTTTTTTGTCATGCAACATATAAAAATATTTAATCAGACTTAGCTAATTATGACAACTACTCACACCATTTTAAAAGAGAGACACCTTATAATATGTTAGTAAATCATCTCCCAATGCCATTTTTTTGAACTTGTCCTTCATCAGTGGGGAATTAGCTCAGATGGTAGAGCGCTCGCTTAGCGTGCGAGAGGTAGTGAGATCGATGCTCGCATTCTCCAAATGATTTATCCTTTCATTTCATTTGTAGATACCCTTCACCGTCCAAATGTTTTAATCTTTCATTTTATTTGTATATACCCTTCACAGTTACAAATATTTTTTTGTCATGCAACATATAAAAATATTTAGTCAGACTTAGCTACTTATGACAACTACTCACACCATTTTAAAAGAGAGACACCTTATAATATGTTAGTAAATGATCTCCCAATGCCTTTTTTTTAACTTGTCATTCATCAATGGGGAATTAGCTCAGATGGTAGAGCGCTCGCTTAGCATGCGAGAGGTAGCGAGATCTATGCTCGCATTCTCCTAATGTTTTATCCTTTCATTTCATTTGTAGATACCCTTCACAGTTCAAATGTTTTAATCTTTCATTTTATTTGTATATACCCTTCACAGTTACAAATAGTTTTTTGTCATGCAACATATAAAAATATTTAATCAGACTTAGCTAATTATGACAACTACTCACACCATTTTAAAATAGAGACACCTTATAATATGTTATTAAATCACCTCCCTATGCCATTTTTTTTAAAGTTGTCATTCATCAATGGGGAATTAGCTCAGATGGTAGAGCGCTCGCTTTGCATGCGAGAGGTAGCGAGATCGATGCTTGCATTCTCCAAATGATTTAGCCTTTCGTTTCATTTGTAGATACCCTTCACAGTCCAAATGTTTTAATCTTTCATTTTATTTGTATATACCCTTCACAGTTACAAATAGTTTTTTGTCATGCAACATATAAAAATATTTAATCAGACTTAGCTAATTATGACAACTACTCACACCATTTTAAAAGAGAGACACCTTATAATATGTTAGTAAATCATCTCCCAATGCCATTTTTTTTAAAGTTGCCATTCATCAATGGGGAATTAGCTCAGATGGTAGAGCGCTCGCTTAGCATGCGAGAGGTAGCGAGATCGATGCTCGCATTCTCCAAATGATTTAGCCTTTCATTTCATTTGTAGATACCCTTCACAGTCCAAATGTTTTAATCTTTCTTTTTATTTGTATATACCCTTCATAGTTACAAATTTTTTTTTGTCATGCAACATATAAAAATATTTAATCAGACTTAGCTAATTATGACAACTACTCACACCTTTTTAAAAGAGAGACACCTTATAATATGTTAGTAAATGATCTCCCAATGCCATTTTTTGAACTAGTCTTTCATTATTGGGGAATTAGCTCAGATGGTAGAGCGCTTGCTTAGCATGCGAGAGGTAGCGAGATCGATGCTCGCATTCTCCAAATGATTTAGCCTTTCATTTCATTTGTAGATACCCTTCACAGTCCAAATGTTTTAATCTTTCATTTTATTTGTATATACCCTTCACAGTTACAAATAGTTTTTTGTCATGCAACATATAAAAATATTTAATCAGACTTAGCTAATTATGACAACTACTCACACCATTTTAAAAGAGAGACACCTTATAATATGTTAGTAAATCATCTCCCAATGCCATTTTTTTTAACTTGTCCTTCATCAATGGGGAATTAGCTCAGATGGTAGAGCGCTCGCTTAGCATGCGAGAGGTAGCGAGATCGATGCTCGCATTCTCCAAATGTTTTATCCTTTCATTTCATTTGTAGATACCCTTCACAGTCCAAATGTTTTAATCTTTCATTTTATTTGTATATACCCTTCACAGTTACAAATATTTTTTTGTCATGCAACATATAAAAATATTTAATCAGACTTAGCTAATTATGACAACTACTCACACCATTTTAAAAGAGAGACACCTTATAATATGTTAGTAAATGATCTCCCAATGCCTTTTTTGAACTTGTTATTCATCAATGGGGAATTATCTCAGATGGTAGAGCGCTCGCTTAGCATGCGAGAGGTAGCGAGATCTATGCTCGCATTCTCCAAATGTTTTATCCTTTCATTTCATTTGTAGATACCCTTCACAGTCCAAATGTTTTAATCTTTCATTTTATTTGTATATACCCTTCACAGTTACAAATAGTTTTTTGTCATGCAACATATAAAAATATTTAATCAGACTTAGCTAATTATGACAACTACTCACACCATTTTAAAAGAGAGACACCTTATAATATGTTAGTAAATCATCTCCCAATGCCATTTTTTTGAAGTTGTCATTCATCAATGGGGAATTAGCTCAGATTGTAGAGCGCTCGCTTAGCATGCGAGAGGTAGCGAGATTGATGCTCGCATTCTCCAAATAATTTAGCCTTTCATTTTATTTGTAGATACCCTTTACAGTCCAAATTCCCCAAATGGGGAATTATCTCAGATGGTAGAGCGCTCGCTTAGCATGCGAGAGGTAGCGAGATCTATGCTCGCATTCTCCAAATGTTTTATCCTTTCTTTTCATTTGTAGATACCCTTCACAGTCCAAATGTTTTAATCTTTCATTTTATTTGTATATACCCTTCACAGTTATAAATATTTTTTTGTCATGCAACATATAAAAATATTTAATCAGACTTAGCTAATTATGACAACTACTTACACCATTTTAAAAGAGAGACACTTTATAATATGTTAGTAAATCATCTCCCAATGCCATTTTTTTTAACTTGTCCTTCCTCAATGGGGAATTAGCTCAGATGGTAGAGCGCTCGCTTAGCATGCGAGAGGTAGCGAGATCGATGCTCGCATTCTCCAAATGTTTTATCCTTTCATTTCATTTGTAGATACCCTTCACAGTCCAAATGTTTTAATCTTTCATTTTATTTGTATATACCCTTCACAGTTACAAATATTTTTTTGTAATGCAACATATAAAAATATTTAATCAGACTTAGCTAATTATGACAACTACTCACACCATTTTAAAAGAGAGACACCTTATAATATGTTAGTAAATGATCTCCCAATGCCTTTTTTTGAACTTGTCATTCATCAATGGGGAATTATCTCAGATGGTAGAGCGCTCGCTTAGCATGCGAGAGATAGCAAAATCTATGCTCGCATTCTCCAAATGTTTTATCCTTTCATTTCATTTGTAGATACCCTTCACAGTCCAAATGTTTTAATCTTTCATTTTATTTGTATATACCCTTCACAGTTACAAATAGTTTTTTGTCATGCAACATATAAAAATATTTAGTCTGTCTTAGCTAATTATGACAACTACTCACTCCATTTTGAAAGAGAGACACCTTATAATATGTTAGTAAATCATCTCCCAATGCCATTTTTTTGAAGTTGTCGTTCATCAATGGGGAATTAGCTCAGATTGTAGAGCGCTCAATTAGCATGCGAGAGGTAGCGAGATTGAAGCTCGCATTCTCCAAATGATTTAGCCTTTCATTTTATTTGTAGATACCCTTTACAGTTCAAATGTTTTAATCTTTCATTTTATTTGTATATACCCTTCACAGTTACAAATAGTTTTTTGTCATGCAACATATAAAAATATTTAATCAGACTTAGCTAATTATGACAACTACTCACACCATTTTAAAAGAAAGACACCTTATAATATGTTAGTAAATGATCTCCCAATGCCATTTTTTGAACTAGTCTTTCATCAATGGGGAATTAACTCAGATGGAAGAGCGCTCCCTTAGCATGCGAGAGGTAGCGAGATCGATGCTCGCTTTCTCCAAGTGTTTTATCCTTTCATTTCCTTTATAGATACCCTTCACAGTTGAAATGTTTTAATCTTTCATTTTATTTGTATATACCCTTCACAGTTACAAATAGTTTTTTATCATGCAACATATACAAATATTTAATCAGACTTAGCTAATTATGACAACTACTCACACCATTTTAAAAGGGAGACACCTTATAATATGTTAGTAAATGATCTCCCAATGCCTTTTTTTGAACTTGTCATTCATCAATGGGGAATTATCTCAGATGGTAGAGCGCTCGCTTAGCATGCGAGAGGTAGCGAGATCGATGCTCGCATTCTCCAAATGTTTTATCCTTTCATTTCCTTTATAGATACCATTCACAGTCCAGATGGTAGAGCGCTCGCTTAGCATGCGAGAGGTAGCGAAATATATGCTCGCATTCTCCAAACGTTTTATCCTTTCATTTCATTTGTAGATACCCTTCACAGTCCAATTTTTTTAATCTTTCATTTTATTTGTATATACCCTTCACAGTTACACATAGTTTTTTGTCATGCAACATATAAAAATATTTAGTCAGACTTAGCTAATTATGACAACTACTCACACAATTTTATAAGAGAGACACCTTATAATATGTCAGTAAATGATCTCCCAATGCCTTTTTTTTGAACTTGTCATTCATCAATGGGGAATTAGCTCAGATGGTAGAGCGCTCGCTTAGCATGCGAGAGTTAGCGAGATCGATGCTCGCCTTCTCCAAATGTTTTATCCTTTCATTTCATTTGTAGATACCCTTCACAGTCCAAATGTTTTAATCTTTCATTTTATTTGTATATACCCTTCACAGTTACAAATAGTTTTTTGTCATGCAACATATAAAAATATTTAATCAGACTTAGCTAATTATGACAACTACTCACACCATTTTAAAAGAAAGACACCTTATAATATGTTAGTAAATGATCTCCCAATGCCTTTTTTTAAACAGTTATTCATTAATGGGGAATTATCTCAGATGGTAGAGCGCTCGCTTAGCATGCGAGAGGTAGCGAGGTCGATGCTCGCATTCTCCAAATGTTTTATCCTTTCATTTCATTTGTAGATACCCTTCACAGTCCAAATGTTTTAATCTTTCATTTTATTTGTATATACCCTTCACAGTTACAAATAGTTTTTTGTCATGCAACATATAAAAATATTTAGTCAGACTTAGCTAATTATGACAACTACTCACACCATTTTAAAAGAGAGACACCTTATAATATGTTAGTAAATGATCTCCCAATGCCTTTTTTTGAACTTGTCATTCATCAATGGGGAATTATCTCAGATGGTAGAGCGCTCGCTTAGCATGCGAGAGGTAGCGAGATCGATGCTCGCATTCTCCAAATGTTTTATCCTTTCATTTCCTTTATAGATACCCTTCACAGTCCAGATGGTAGAGCGCTCGCTTAGCATGCGAGAGGTAGCGAGTTCTATGCTCGCATTCTCCAAACTTTTTATCCTTTCATTTCATTTGTAGATACCCTTCACAGTCCAAATTTTTTAATCTTTCATTTTATTTGTATATACCCTTCACAGTTACACATAGTTTTTTGTCATGCAACATATAAAAATATTTAATCAGACTTAGCTAATTATGACAACTACTCACACCATTTTAAAAGGGAGACACCTTATAATATGTTAGTAAATGATCTCCCAATGCCTTTTTTTGAACTTGTCATTCATCAATGTGGAATTATCTCAGATGGTAGAGCGCTCGCTTAGCATGCGAGAGGTAGCGAGATCGATGCTCGCATTCTCCAAATGTTTTATCCTTTCATTTCCTTTATAGATACCCTTCACAGTCCAGATGGTAGAGCGCTCGCTTAGCATGCGAGAGGTAGCGAAATCTATGCTCGCATTCTCCAAACGTTTTATCCTTTCATTTCATTTGTAGATACCCTTCACAGTCCATTTTTTTTAATCTTTCATTTTATTTGTATATACCCTTCACAGTTACACATAGTTTTTTGTCATGCAACATATAAAAATATTTAGTCAGACTTAGCTAATTATGACAACTACTCACACAATTTTAAAAGAGAGACACCTTATAATATGTCAGTAAATGATCTCCCAATGCCTTTTTTTTGAACTTGTCATTCATCAATGGGGAATTAGCTCAGATGGTAGAGCGCTCGCTTAGCATGCGGGAGTTAGCGAGATCGATGCTCGCCTTCTCCAAATGTTTTATCCTTTCATTTCATTTGTAGATACCCTTCACAGTCCAAATGTTTTAATCTTTCATTTTATTTGTATATACCCTTCACAGTTACAAATAGTTTTTTGTCATGCAACATATAAAAATATTTAATCAGACTTAGCTAATTATGACAACTACTCACACCATTTTAAAAGAGAGACACCTTATAATATGTTAGTAAATCATCTCCAAATGCCATTTTTTTTAAGTTGTCATTCATCAATGGGGAATTAGCTCAGATGATAGAGCGCTCGCTTAGCATGCGAGAGGTAGCGAGATCGATGCTCGCATTCTCCAAATGATTTAGCCTTTCATTTCATTTGTAGATACCCTTCACAGTCCAAATGTTTTAATCTTTCATTTTATCTTTATATACCCTTCACAGTTACAAATATTTTTTTGTCATGCAACATATAAAAATATTTAATCAGACTTAGCTAATTATGACAACTACTCACACCATTTTAAAAGAGAGACACCTTATAATATGTTAGTAAATGATCTCCCAATGCCTTTTTTTGAACTTGTCATTCATCAATGGGGAATTATCTCAGATGCTAGAGCGCTCGCTTAGCATGCGAGAGGTAGCAAAATCTATGCTCGCATTCTCCAAATGTTTTATCCTTTCATTTCATTTGTAGATACCCTTCACAGTCCAAATGTTTTAATCTTTCATTTTATTTGTATATACCCTTCACAGTTACACATAGTTTTTTGTCATGCAACATATCAAAATATTTAGTCAGACTTAGCTAATTATGCCAACGACTCACACCATTTTAAAAGAGAGACACCTTATAATATGTTAGTAAATGATCTCCCAATGCCTTTTTTTGAACTTGTCATTCATCAATGGGGAATTATCTCAGATGGTAAAGCGCTCGCTTAGCATGTGAGAGGTAGCGAGATCTATGCTCGCATTCTCCAAATGTTTTATCCTTTCTTTTCATTTGTAGATACCCTTCACAGTCCAAATGTTTTAATCTTTCATTTTATTTGTATATACCCTTCACAGTTACAAATAGTTTTTTGTCATGCAACATATAAAAATATTTAATCAGACTTAGCTAATTATGACAACTACTCACACCATTTTAAAAGAGAGACACCTTATAATATGTTAGTAAATCATCTCCCAATGCCATTTTTTTGAACTTGTCCTTCATCAGTGGGGAATTAGCTCAGATGGTAGAGCGCTCGCTTAGCATGCGAGAGGTAGCGAGATCGATGCTCGCATTCTCCAAATGATTTATCTTTTCATTTCATTTGTAGATACCCTTCACCGTCCAAATGTTTTAATCTTTCATTTTATTTGTATATACCCTTCACAGTTACAAATATTTTTTTGTCATGCAACATATAAAAATATTTAGTCAGACTTAGCTAATTATGACAACTACTTACACCATTTTAAAAGAGAGACACCTTATAATATGTTAGTAAATGATCTCCCAATGCCTTTTTTTTAACTTGTCATTCATCAATGGGGAATTAGCTCAGATGGTAGAGCGCTCGCTTAGCATGCGAGAGGTAGCGAGATCTATGCTCGCATTCTCCAAATGTTTTATCCTTTCATTTCATTTGTAGATACCCTTCACAGTTCAAATGTTTTAATCTTTCATTTTATTTGTATATACCCTTCACAGTTACAAATAGTTTTTTGTCATGCAACATATAAAAATATTTAATCAGACTTAGCTAATTATGACAACTACTCACACCATTTTAAAATAGAGACACCTTATAATATGTTAGTAAATCACCTCCCTATGCCATTTTTTTAAAGTTGTCATTCATCAATGGGGAATTAGCTCAGATGGTAGAGCGCTCGCTTTGCATGCGAGAGGTAGCGAGATCGATGCTTGCATTCTCCAAATGATTTAGCCTTTCGTTTCATTTGTAGATACCCTTCACAGTCCAAATGTTTTAATCTTTCATTTTATTTGTATATACCAGGCATTCCCAACCACGGTCCTCACGGCACACCAACAGTGCAGGTTTTGTAGATATCCAGGCTTGAGCACAGGTGACTTAATTAGTATCTGAGGGATTCTGATTAAACCATCTGTGCTGAAGCCTGGATATCACTAAAACCTGCACTGTTGGTGTGCCTTGAGGACCATGGTTGGGAATGCCTGGTATATACCCTTCACAGTTACAAATAGTTTTTTGTCATGCAACATATAAAAATATTTAATCAGACTTAGCTAATTATGACAACTACTCACACCATTTTAAAAGAGAGACACCTTATAATATGTTAGTAAATCATCTCCCAATGCCATTTTTTTTAACTTGTCCTTCATCAATGGGGAATTAGCTCAGATGGTAGAGCGCTCGCTTAGCATGCGAGAGGTAGCGAGATCGATGCTCGCATTCTCCAAATGTTTTATCCTTTCATTTCATTTGTAGATACCCTTCACAGTCCAAATGTTTTAATCTTTCATTTTATTTGTATATACCCTTCACAGTTACAAATATTTTTTTGTCATGCAACATATAAAAATATTTAATCAGACTTAGCTAATTATGACAACTACTCACACCATTTTAAAAGAGAGACACCTTATAATATGTTAGTAAATGATCTCCCAATGCCTTTTTTTGAACTTGTCATTCATCAATGGGGAATTATCTCAGATGGTAGAGCGCTCGCTTAGCATGCGAGAGATAGCAAAATCTATGCTCGCATTCTCCAAATGTTTTATCCTTTCATTTCATTTGTAGATACCCTTCACAGTCCAAATGTTTTAATCTTTCATTTTATTTGTATATACCCTTCACAGTTACACATAGTTTTTTGTCATGCAACATATAAAAATATTTAGTCAGACTTAGCTAATTATGCCAACGACTCACACCATTTTAAAAGAGAGACACCTTATAATATGTTAGTAAATGATCTCCCAATGCCTTTTTTTTGAACTTGTCATTGATCAATGGGGAATTAGCTCAGATGGTAGAGCGCTCGCTTAGCATGCGAGAGGTAGCGAGATCTATGCTCGCATTCTCCAAATGTTTTATCCTTTCATTTCATTTGTAGATACCCTTCACAGTTCAAATGTTTTAATCTTTCATTTTATTTGTATATACCCTTCACAGTTACAAATAGTTTTTTGTCATGCAACATATAAAAATATTTAATCAGACTTAGCTAATTATGACAACTACTCACACCATTTTAAAAGAGAGACACCTTATAATATGTTAGTAAATCACCTCCCTATGCCATTTTTTTAAAGTTGTCATTCATCAATGGGGAATTAGCTCAGATGGTAGAGCGCTCGCTTTGCATGCGAGAGGTAGCGAGATCGATGCTTGCATTCTCCAAATGATTTAGCCTTTCGTTTCATTTGTAGATACCCTTCACAGTCCAAATGTTTTAATCTTTCATTTTATTTGTATATACCCTTCACAGTTACAAATAGTTTTTTGTCATGCAACATATAAAAATATTTAATCAGACTTAGCTAATTATGACAACTACTCACACCATTTTAAAAGAGAGACACCTTATAATATGTTAGTAAATCATCTCCCAATGCCATTTTTTTTAACTTGTCCTTCATCAATGGGGAATTAGCTCAGACGGTAGAGCGCTCGCTTAGCATGCGAGAGGTAGCGAGATCGATGCTCGCATTCTCCAAATGTTTTATCATTTCATTTGTAGATACCCTTCACAGTCCAAATGTTTTAATCTTTCATTTTATTTGTATATACCCTTCACAGTTACAAATATTTTTTTGTCATGCAACATATAAAAATATTTAATCAGACTTAGCTAATTATGACAACTACTCACACCATTTTAAAAGAGAGACACCTTATAATATGTTAGTAAATGATCTCCCAATGCCTTTTTTTGAACTTGTCATTCATCAATGGGGAATTATCTCAGATGGTAGAGCGCTCGCTTAGCATGCGAGAGATAGCAAAATCTATGCTCGCATTCTCCAAATGTTTTATCCTTTCATTTCATTTGTAGATACCCTTCACAGTCCAAATGTTTTAATCTTTCATTTTATTTGTATATACCCTTCACAGTTACACATAGTTTTTTGTCATGCAACATATAAAAATATTTAGTCAGACTTAGCTAATTATGCCAACGACTCACACCATTTTAAAAGAGAGACACCTTATAATATGTTAGTAAATGATCTCCCAATGCCTTTTTTTTGAACTTGTTATTCATCAATGGGTAATTAGCTCAGATGGTAGAGCGCTCGCTTAGCATGCGAGAGGTAGCGAGATCTATGCTCGCATTCTCCAAATGTTTTATCCTTTCATTTCATTTGTAGATACCCTTCACAGTTCAAATGTTTTAATCTTTCATTTTATTTGTATATACCCTTCACAGTTACAAATAGTTTTTTGTCATGCAACATATAAAAATATTTAGTCAGACTTAGCTAATTATGCCAACGACTCACACCATTTTAAAAGAGAGACACCTTATAATATGTTAGTAAATGATCTCCCAATGCCTTTTTTTTGAACTTGTCATTGATCAATGGGGAATTAGCTCAGATGGTAGAGCGCTCGCTTAGCATGCGAGAGGTAGCGAGATCTATGCTCGCATTCTCCAAATGTTTTATCCTTTCATTTCATTTGTAGATACCCTTCACAGTTCAAATGTTTTAATCTTTCATTTTATTTGTATATACCCTTCACAGTTACAAATAGTTTTTTGTCATGCAACATATAAAAATATTTAATCAGACTTAGCTAATTATGACAACTACTCACACCATTTTAAAAGAGAGACACCTTATAATATGTTAGTAAATCACCTCCCTATGCCATTTTTTTAAAGTTGTCATTCATCAATGGGGAATTAGCTCAGATGGTAGAGCGCTCGCTTTGCATGCGAGAGGTAGCGAGATCGATGCTTGCATTCTCCAAATGATTTAGCCTTTCGTTTCATTTGTAGATACCCTTCACAGTCCAAATGTTTTAATCTTTCATTTTATTTGTATATACCCTTCACAGTTACAAATAGTTTTTTGTCATGCAACATATAAAAATATTTAATCAGACTTAGCTAATTATGACAACTACTCACACCATTTTAAAAGAGAGACACCTTATAATATGTTAGTAAATCATGTCCCAATGCCATTTTTTTTAACTTGTCCTTCATCAATGGGGAATTAGCTCAGACGGTAGAGCGCTCGCTTAGCATGCGAGAGGTAGCGAGATCGATGCTCGCATTCTCCAAATGTTTTATCATTTCATTTGTAGATACCCTTCACAGTCCAAATGTTTTAATCTTTCATTTAATTTGTATATACCCTTCACAGTTACAAATATTTTTTTGTCATGCAACATATAAAAATATTTAATCAGACTTAGCTAATTATGACAACTACTCACACCATTTTAAAAGAGAGACACCTTATAATATGTTAGTAAATGATCTCCCAATGCCTTTTTTTGAACTTGTCATTCATCAATGGGGAATTATCTCAGATGGTAGAGCGCTCGCTTAGCATGCGAGAGATAGCAAAATCTATGCTCGCATTCTCCAAATGTTTTATCCTTTTATTTCATTTGTAGATACCCTTCACAGTCCAAATGTTTTAATCTTTCATTTTATTTGTATATACCCTTCACAGTTACACATAGTTTTTTGTCATGCAACATATAAAAATATTTAGTCAGACTTAGCTAATTATGCCAACGACTCACACCATTTTAAAAGAGAGACACCTTATAATATGTTAGTAAATGATCTCCCAATGCCTTTTTTTTTAACTTGTTATTCATCAATGGGTAATTAGCTCAGATGGTAGAGCGCTCGCTTAGCATGCGAGAGGTAGCGAGATCTATGCTCGCATTCTCCAAATGTTTTATCCTTTCATTTCATTTGTAGATACCCTTCACAGTTCAAATGTTTTAATCTTTCATTTTATTTGTATATACCCTTCACAGTTACAAATAGTTTTTTGTCATGCAACATATAAAAATATTTAATCAGACTTAGCTAATTATGACAACTACTCACACCATTTTAAAAGAGAGACACCTTATAATATGTTAGTAAATCACCTCCCTATGCCATTTTTTTAAAGTTGTCATTCATCAATGGGGAATTAGCTCAGATGGTAGAGCGCTCGCTTTGCATGCGAGAGGTAGCGAGATCGATGCTTGCATTCTCCAAATGATTTAGCCTTTCGTTTCATTTGTAGATACCCTTCACAGTCCAAATGTTTTAATCTTTCATTTTATTTGTATGTACCCTTCACAGTTACAAATATTTTTTTGTCATGCAACATATAAAAATATTTAATCAGACTTAGCTAATTATGACAACTACTCACACCATTTTAAAAGAGAGACACCTTATAATATGTTAGTAAATGATCTCCCAATGCCTTTTTTTGAACTTGTCATTCATCAATGGGGAATTATCTCAGATGGTAGAGCGCTCGCTTAGCATGCGAGAGATAGCAAAATCTATGCTCGCATTCTCCAAATGTTTTATCCTTTCATTTCATTTGTAGATACCCTTCACAGTCCAAATGTTTTAATCTTTCATTTTATTTGTATATACCCTTCACAGTTACACATAGTTTTTTGTCATGCAACATATAAAAATATTTAGTCAGACTTAGCTAATTATGCCAACGACTCACACCATTTTAAAAGAGAGACACCTTATAATATGTTAGTAAATGATCTCCCAATGCCTTTTTTTTGAATTTGTCATTCATCAATGGGGAATTAGCTCAGATGGTAGAGCGCTCGCTTAGCATGCGAGAGGTAGCGAGATCTGTGCTCGCATTCTCCAAATGTTTTATCCTTTCATTTCATTTGTAGATACCCTTCACAGTTCAAATGTTTTAATCTTTCATTTTATTTGTATATACCCTTCACAGTTACAAATATTTTTTTGTCATGCAACATATAAAAATATTTAATCAGACTTAGCTAATTATGACAACTACTCACACCATTTTAAAAGAGAGACACCTTATAATATGTTAGTAAATGATCTCCCAATGCCTTTTTTTGAACTTGTCATTCATCAATGGGGAATTATCTCAGATGGTAGAGCGCTCGCTTAGCATGCGAGAGGTAGCAAAATCTATGCTTGCATTCTCCAAATGTTTTATCCTTTCATTTCATTTGTAGATACCCTTCACAGTCCAAATGTTTTAATCTTTCATTTTATTTGTATATACCCTTCACAGTTACACATACTGTAGTTTTTTGTCATGCAACATATAAAAATATTTAGTCAGACTTAGCTAATTATGCCAACGACTCACACCATTTTAAAAGAGAGACACCTTATAATATGTTAGTAAATGATCTCCCAATGCCTTTTTTTGAACTTGTCATTCATCAATGGGGAATTATCTCAGATGGTAGAGCGCTCGCTTAGCATGCGAGAGGTAGCGAGATCTATGCTCGCATTCTCCAAATGTTTTATCCTTTCTTTTCATTTGTAGATAACCTTCACAGTCCAAATGTTTTAATCTTTCATTTTATTTGTATATACCCTTCACAGTTACAAATAGTTTTTTGTCATGCAACATATAAAAATATTTAATCAGACTTAGCTAATTATGACAACTACTTACACCATTTTAAAAGAGAGACACTTTATAATATGTTAGTAAATCATCTCCCAATGCCATTTTTTTGAAGTTGTCATTCATCAATGGGGAATTAGCTCAGATGGTAGAGCGCTCGCTTAGCATGCGAGAGGTAGCGAGATTGATGCTCGCATTCTCCAAATGATTTAGCCTTTCATTTTATTTGTAGATACCCTTTACAGTCCAAATGTTTTAATCTTTCATTTTATTTGTATATACCCTTCACAGTTACAAATAGTTTTTTGTCATGCAACATATAAAAATTGTTAATCAGACTTAGCTAATTATGACAACTACTCACACCATTTTAAAAGAGAGACACCTTATAATATGTTAGTAAATCATCTCCCAATGCCATTTTTTTGAACTTGTCCTTCATCAGTGGGGAATTAGCTCAGATGGTAGAGCGCTCGCTTAGCATGCGAGAGGTAGTGAGATCGATGCTCGCATTCTCCAAATGATTTATCCTTTCATTTCATTTGTAGATACCCTTCACCGTCCAAATGTTTTAATCTTTCATTTTATTTGTATATACCCTTCACAGTTACAAATATTTTTTTGTCATGCAACATATAAAAATATTTAATCAGACTTAGCTAATTATGACAACTACTCACACCATTTTAAAAGAGAGACACCTTATAATATGTTAGTAAATCACCTCCCTATGCCATTTTTTTAAAGTTGTCATTCATCAATGGGGAATTAGCTCAGATGGTAGAGCGCTCGCTTTGCATGCGAGAGGTAGCGAGATCGATGCTTGCATTCTCCAAATGATTTAGCCTTTCGTTTCATTTGTAGATACCCTTCACAGTCCAAATGTTTTAATCTTTCATTTTATTTGTATATACCCTTCACAGTTACAAATAGTTTTTTGTCATGCAACATATAAAAATATTTAATCAGACTTAGCTAATTATGACAACTACTCACACCATTTTAAAAGAGAGACACCTTATAATATGTTAGTAAATCATCTCCCAATGCCATTTTTTTTAACTTGTCCTTCATCAATGGGGAATTAGCTCAGATGGTAGAGCGCTCGCTTAGCATGCGAGAGGTAGCGAGATCGATGCTCGCATTCTCCAAATGTTTTATCCTTTCATTTCATTTGTAGATACCCTTCACAGTCCAAATGTTTTAATCTTTCATTTTATTTGTATATACCCTTCACAGTTACAAATATTTTTTTGTCATGCAACATATAAAAATATTTAATCAGACTTAGCTAATTATGACAACTACTCACACCATTTTAAAAGAGAGACACCTTATAATATGTTAGTAAATGATCTCCCAATGCCTTTTTTTGAACTTGTCATTCATCAATGGGGAATTATCTCAGATGGTAGAGCGCTCGCTTAGCATGCGAGAGATAGCAAAATCTATGCTCGCATTCTCCAAATGTTTTATCCTTTCATTTCATTTGTAGATACCCTTCACAGTCCAAATGTTTTAATCTTTCATTTTATTTGTATATACCCTTCACAGTTACACATAGTTTTTTGTCATGCAACATATAAAAATATTTAGTCAGACTTAGCTAATTATGCCAACGACTCACACCATTTTAAAAGAGAGACACCTTATAATATGTTAGTAAATGATCTCCCAATGCCTTTTTTTTGAACTTGTCATTCATCAATGGGGAATTAGCTCAGATGGTAGAGCGCTCGCTTAGCATGCGAGAGGTAGCGAGTTCTATGCTCGCATTCTCCAAACTTTTTATCCTTTCATTTCATTTGTAGATACCCTTCACAGTCCAAATTTTTTAATCTTTCATTTTATTTGTATATACCCTTCACAATTACACATAGTTTTTTGTCATGCAACATATAAAAATATTTAATCAGACTTAGCTAATTATGACAACTACTCACACCATTTTAAAAGGGAGACACCTTATAATATGTTAGTAAATGATCTCCCAATGCCTTTTTTGAACTTGTCATTCATCAATGGGGAATTATCTCAGATGGTAGAGCGCTCGCTTAGCATGCGAGAGGTAGCGAGATCGATGCTCGCATTCTCCAAATGTTTTATCCTTTCATTTCCTTTATATATACCCTTCACAGTCCAGATGGTAGAGCGCTCGCTTAGCATGCGAGAGGTAGCGAAATCTATGCTCGCATTCTCCAAACGTTTTATCCTTTCATTTCATTTGTAGATACCCTTCACAGTCCAATTTTTTTTAATCTTTCATTTTATTTGTATATACCCTTCACAGTTACACATAGTTTTTTGTCATGCAACATATAAAAATATTTAGTCAGACTTAGCTAATTATGACAACTACTCACACAATTTTAAAAGAGAGACACCTTATAATATGTCAGTAAATGATCTCCCAATGCCTTTTTTTTTAACTTGTCATTCATCAATGGGGAATTAGCTCAGATGGTAGAGCGCTCGCTTAGCATGCGAGAATTAGCGAGATCGATGCTCGCCTTCTCCAAATGTTTTATCCTTTCATTTCATTTGTAGATACCCTTCACAGTCCAAATGTTTTAATCTTTCATTTTATTTGTATATACCCTTCACAGTTACAAATAGTTTTTTGTCATGCAACATATAAAATTTTTTAATCAGACTTAGCTAATTATGACAACTACTCACACCATTTTAAAAGAGAGACACCTTATAATATGTTAGTAAATCATCTCCAAATGCCATTTTTTTTAAGTTGTCATTCATCAATGGGGAATTAGCTCAGATGATAGAGCGCTCGCTTAGCATGCGAGAGGTAGCGAGATCGATGCTTGCATTCTCCAAATGATTTAGCATTTCATTTGTAGATACCCTTCACAGTCCAAATGTTTTAATCTTTCATTTTATCTTTATATACCCTTCACAGTTACAAATATTTTTTTGTCATGCAACATATAAAAATATTTAATCAGACTTAGCTAATTATGACAACTACTCACACCATTTTAAAAGAGAGACACCTTATAATATGTTAGTAAATCATCTCCCAATGCCATTTTTTTGAAGTTGTCATTCATCAATGGGGAATTATCTCAGATGGTAGAGCGCTCGCTTAGCATGCGAGAGGTAGCGAGATCGATGCTCGCATTCTCCAAATGATTTAGCCTTTCATTTCATTTGTAGATACCCTTCACAGTCCAAATGTTTTAATCTTTCATTTTATTTGTATATACCATGGGTCCTCAAACTGCGGCCCTCCAGATGTTGTGAAACTACAAATCCCAGCATGCCTTGCCACAGTTTAGCTATAAGGGAGTGTTAAAACTGTGGCAAGGCATGCTGGGATTTGTAGTTTCACAACATCTGGAGGGCCGCAGTTTGAGGACCCATGGTATATACCCTTCACAGTTACAAATAGTTTTATGTCATGCAACATATAAAAATATTTAGTCAGACTTAGCTAATTATGACAACTACTCACACCATTTTAAATGAGAGACACCTTATAATATGTTAGAAAATGATCTCCCAATGCAATTTTTTTGAACTTGTCGTTCATAAATGGGGAATTAGCTCAGATGGTAGAGCGCTCGCTTAGTATGCGAGAGGTAGCAAGATCGATGCTCGCATTCTCCAAATGTTTTAGACTTTCATTTCATTTGTAGATACCCTTCACAGTCCAATTTTTTAATCTTTCATTTTATTTGTATGTACCCCTCATAATTACAAATAGTTTTTTGTCATGCAACATATAAAAATATTTAGTCAGACTTAGCTAATTATGACAACTACTCACACCATTTTAAAAGAGAGACACCTTATAATATGTTAGTAAATGATCTCCCAATGCCATTTTTTTAACTAGTTTTTCATCAATGGGGAATTAGCTCAGATGGTAGAGCTCTCTCTTAGCATGCGAGAGATAGCGAGATCGATGCTCGCATTCTCCAAATGATTTATCCTTTCATTTCATTTGTAGATACCCTTTACAGTCCAAATGTTTGGTCACATGGAGAAAAAGAAGACTCGTTGTAGGGGCACTCTTAGGTATTTAGTCCAAATGTTTTAATCTTTCATTTTATTTGTATATGTCCTTCACAGTTACAAATAGTTTTTTGTCATGCAACATATAAAAATATTTAGTCAGACTTAGCTAATTATGCCAACGACTCACACCATTTTAAAAGAGAGACACATTATAATATGTTAGTAAATCATCTCCCAATGCCATTTTTTTGAAGTTGTTATTCATCAATGGGGAATTAGCTCAGATGTTAGAGCGCTAGCTTAGCATGTGAGAGGTAGCGAGATTGATGCTCGCATTCTCCAAATGTTTTAGCCTTTCATTTCAATTGTAGATACCCTTCACAGTCCAAATGTTTTAATCTTTCATTTTATTTGTAGATACTCTTCACAGTCCAAATATTTTAATCTTTCATTTTATTTGTATATACCCTTCACAGTAACAAATAGTTTTTTTTCATGCAACATATAAAAATATTTAGTCAGACTTAGCTAATTATGACAACTACTCACACCATTTTAAATGAGAGAACCCTTATAATATGTTAGAAAATGATCTCCCAATTCCATTTTTTTAAATGTGTAATTCATTAGTGGGGAATTAGCTCAGATGGTAAAGCGCTCGCTTAGCATGCGAGAGGTAGCGAGATCGATGCTCACATTCTCCAAATGTTTTATCCTTTCATTTCATTTGTAGATACCCTTAACAGTCCAAATGTTTTAATCTTTCATTTTATTTGTATATACCCTTCACAGTTACAAATAGTTTTTTGTCATGCAACATATAAAATATTTAGTCAGACTTAGCTAATTATGCCAACTACTCACACCATTTTAAAAGAAAGACACCTTATAATATGTTAGTAAATCATCTCCCAATGCCATTTTTTTGAAGCTATCATTCATCAATGGGGAATTAGCTCAGATGGTAGAGCGCTCGCTTAGCATGCGAGAGGTAGCGAGATCGATGCTCCCATTCTCCAAATGATTTAGCCTTTTGTTTCATTTGTAGATACCCATCACAGTCCAAATGTTTTAATCTTTCATTTTATTTGTATATACCCTTCACAGTTACAAATAGTATTATGTCATGCAACATATAAAAATATTTATTCAGACTTAGCTAATTATGACAACTACTCACACCATTTTAAAAGAGAGACACCTTATAATATGTTAGTAAATGATCTCCCAATGCCATTTTTTTAAACATGTCATTCATTAATGGGGAATTAGCTCAGATGGTAGAGTGCTCGCTTAGCATGCGAGAGGTAGCGAGATCGATGCTCGCATTCTCCAAATGTTTTGTCCTTTCATTTCATTTGTAGATACCCTTCACAGTCCAAATATTTTATTCTTTAATTTTATTTGTATATACCCTTCACAGTTACAAATAGTTTTTTGTCATGCAACATATAAAAATATTTTGTCAGACTTAGCTAATTATGACAACTACTCACACCATTTTAAAAGAGAGACCCCTTATAATATGTTAGTAAATTATCTCCCAATGGCATTTTTTGAACTAGTCTTTCATCAATGGGGACTTAGCTCAGATGGTAGAGCGCTCGCTTAGCATGCAAGAGGTAGCGAGATCGATGCTCGCATTCTCCAAATGTTTTATCCTTTCATTTCATTTGTAGATACCCTTCACAGTCCAAATGTTTTAATCTTTCATTTTTTTTTGTATATACCCTTCACAGTTACAAATAGTTTTTTGTCATGCAACATATAAAAATATTTAGTCAGACTTAGCTAATTATGCCAACTACTCACACCATTTTAAAAGAGAGACACCTTATAATATGTTAGTAAATCATCTCCCATTGCAATTTTTTTGAAATTGTTATTCGTCAATGGGGAATTAGCTCAGATGGTAGAGCGCTCGCTTAGCATGTGAGAGGTAGCGAGATCGATGCTCGCATTCTCCAAATATTTTATCCTTTCATTTACTTTATAGATACCCTTCACAGTCCAAATGTTTTAATCTTCCATTTTATTTGTATATAACCTTCATAGTTACATATAGTTTTTTTGTCATGCAACATATGAAAATATTTAGTCAGACTTAGCTAATTATGACAACTACTCACACCATTTTAAAAGAGAGACACCATATAATGTGTTAGTAAATGATCTCCCAATGCCATTTTTTGAACTAGTCTTTCATCAATGTTGAATTAGCTCAAATGGTCGAGCGCTTGCTTAGCATGCAAGAGGGAACTAGATCGATGCTCGCATTCTCCAAATGTTTTATCCTTTCATTTCATTTGTAGATACCCTTCACAGTCCAAATATTTAAATCTTTCATTTTATTTATATATACCCTCGACAGTTACACATAGTTTTTTGTCATGCAACATATAAAAATATTTAGTCAGACTTAGCTAATTATGCCAACTACTCACACCATTTTAAAAGAGAGACACCTTATAATATGTTAGTAAATCATCTCCCAATGCCATTTTTTTAAAAAGTCTTTCATCAATGGGGAATTACCTCAGATGGTAGAGCGCTCGCTTAGCATGCGAGAGGTAGCGAGATCGATGCTCGCATTCTCCAAATGATTTATCCTTTCATTTCATTTGTAGATACCCTTCACAGTCCAAATGTTTTAATCTTTCATTTTATTTGTATATACCCTTCACAGTAACAAATAGTTTTTTTTCATGCAAAATATAAAAATATTTAGTCAGACTTAGCTAATTATGACAACTACTCACACCATTTTAAATGAGAGACACCATATAATATGTTAAAAAATGATCTCCCAATGCCATTTTTTTGAATTTATCATTCATCTATGGGGAATTAGCTCAGCATGCGAGTGGTAGCGAGATCGATGCTCGTATTCTCCAAATATTTAATCCTTTCATTTACTTTATAGATACCCAACAGAGTCCATATGTTTTAATCTTCCATTTTGTTTGTATATAACCTTCATAGTTACATATAGTTATTTTGTCATGCAACATATGAAAATATTTAGTCAGACTTAGCTAATTATGACAACTACTCACACCATTTTAAAAGAGAGATACCTTATAATGTGTTAGTAAATGATCTCACAATGCCATTTATTGAACTAGTCTTTCATCAATGTGGAATTAGCTCAGATGGTCGAGCGCTTGCTCAGCATGCGAGAGGGAGCTAGATCAATGCTCGCATTCTCTAAATGTTTTAGCCTTTCATTTAATTTGTAGATACCCTTCACAGTCCAAATATTTAAATCTTTTATTTTATTTGTATATACCCTCGACAGTTACACATAGTTTTTTGTCATGCAACATATAAAAATATTTAGTCAGACTTAGCTAATTATGCCAACGACTCACACCATTTTAAAAGAGAGATACCTTATAATATGTTAGTAAATGATCTCCCAATGCTATTTTTCTTTAATTTATCAATCATTAATGGTGAATTAGCTCAGATGGTAGAGCACTCGCTTAGCATGTGAGAAGTATTAGGTATTCTCCTAATATTTTATCCTTTAATTTACTTTATAAATACCCTTCACAGTCCAAATGTTTTAATCTTTCATTTTATTTGTATATACCCTTCATAGTTACAAATAGTTTTTTTTCATGCAACATATAAAAATATTTAGTCAGACTTAGCTAATTATGACAACTACTCACACCATTTTAAAAGGAGACACCTTTTAATATGTTAGTAAATGATCTCCCAATGCCATTTTTTTATGTGTCATTTGTCAACGGGGAATTAGCTCAGATGGTAGAGCGCTCGCTTAGCATGCGAGAGGTAGCGAGATGGATGCTCGCATTCTCCAAATGTGTTAGCCTTTCATTTCATTTGTAGATACCCTTCACAGTCCGAATGTTTAAATCTTTCATTTTATTTTTATATACCCTTCACAGTTACAAATGGTTTTTTGTCATGCAACATATAAAAATATTTAGTTAGACTTAGCTAATTTTGTCAACTACTCACACCATTTAAAAAGAGGGACACCTTATAATATGTTAGAAAATTATCTCCCAATGCCATTTTTAAAAAAATGTCATTCATCAATGGGTAATTAGCTCAGATGGTAGAGCGCTCGCTTAGCATGCGAGAGGTAGCGAGATCAATGCTCGCATTCTCCAAGTGTTTTATCCTTTCATTTCATTTGTAGATACCCTTCACCGTTACAAATAGATTTTTTTTTAATGCAACATATAAAAATATTCAGTCAAACTTAGCTAATTATGCCAACTACTCAAACAATTTTTGGATAGACACTCCTTATAATATGTTATTACATGACTTTCCAATGGCCTTTTTTAAAGATATTACTCACCAATGGGGATTTAGCTCAGATGGTAAAGAGCTCACTTAGCATCTCAGACTATGGCAGATGTATTAAACCTTAATAAGAGATAAATGCAAGGGTGAAAAAGAGAGATAAATGTCCAGCCAATCAAATACTAACTGCCATGTTACAGGCTGTTTTTGAAAAAAGTCAGTAAGGAGCAGATTGGCTGGACGGTTATCTCTCCTTATCACAATTGCATTTATCTCTTGTTAAGGCTTAATACATCTGCCCCATTATTTGTAAACCGCACAAATTCCAATAAATGTTATCTTTTTCCATTCATACTGTAGAATACAGCCAGCATGAGGCTGTATTATACAAAATAAAATCTAAGCTAGTTCAGAAAATGATTATCTGAGCAACACCCAGATGATGTACATTGTATCAGCATGTTGTGTATCATGTGGCTGTAATGGATGACAGGGGCGGATTGGGATGAAAAACCAGCCCGGTAAATTTCTAAAAAGGAGCCCTACAAAAGGGGTGGAGTCAATGAAAGAGGTGGAGTCGTTTAATGAGGGGAAGGCAGGGGAACCCCTTATCAAAAGCACATGTGAGGAGGAGAGAAACAGGGGGAGACATGAGATGAGGGGGGAACAGGGGGAGACGTGAGAGGAGGAGAGGAACAGGGGGAGACGTGAGAGGAGGAGCGAAATGGGAAATGTGAGAGGAGGAGCAGGGGGAGATATGAGAGGAGCAAAGGAATAGGGGGAGACGTGACAGGAGCAAAGGAATAGGGGGACACATGACAGGAGCCAAAATTCACATTATGCCACATAGAATAAGTAACAAATCACACATAATGAGTCAAAATTCACGTTATGGCATCCAGATTGAGCAAAAATTCACATTATGGCACACCGAATAATGCAAAATTCTGTTATGTGGTGAGGGGGGTCTCTTCAACTGTAAAGGCCCCCCTCCACTAGTGCACTTTGGAATGTTTTCATCTGATGCAGAGCAATCAAATTAAAATGTAAAATGGAGGTAGAATCTACCTCCATTTTACATCCCCTCTCCCCCAGGATCCAGATAGCAGCATCTCCTACCATACATACTACACACACTGCCGCTGTCATACATACTACACACACTGCCGCTGTCATACATACTACACACACTGCCACTGTCATACATACATACTACACACACTGCCGCTCTCGTACATACTACACACACTGCTGCTCTCATTCATACATACTATACACACTGTCGCTGTCATACATACATACTACACACACTGCCACTGTCATACATACTACACACACTGCCGCTGTCATGCATGCATACTACACACACTGTCGCTCTCATTCATACATACCACACACACTGCTGCTGTCATACATACATACTACACACACTGCCGCTGTCATGCATACATACTACACACACTGCCACTGTCATACATACTACACACACTGCCACTGTCATACATACTACAAACACTGCCGCTGTCATACATACTACACACACTGCCGCTGTCATACATACATACTACAAACACTGCCACTGTCATGCATACATACTAAACTCACTGCCGCTGTCATACATACTACACACACTGCCGCTGTCATACATACATACTACACACACTGACGCCCTCATTCATACATACCACACACACTGCCGCTGTCATACATACATACTACACACACTGCTGCTGTCATACATACATACTACACACACTGCTGCTGTCATACATACTACACACACTGCCGCTCTCATTCATACATACTACACACACTGCCGCTGTCATACCTACATACTACACACACTGCCGCTCTCATACATTCATACTACACACACTGCCGCTGTCATACATACATACTACACACACTGACGCTGTCATACATACATACTACACACACTGCCGCTGTCATACCTGCATACTACACACACTGCCGCTCTCATACATTCATACTACACACACTGCCACTGTCATACATACATACTACACACACTGACGCTGTCATACATACATACTACACACACTGCCGCTGTTATACATACATACTACACACACTGCCGCTCTAATTCATACATACTACACACACTGCAGCTGTCATACATACATACTACACACACTGCCGCTGTCATACATACATACTACACACACTGCCGCTCTCATACATACATACTACACACACTGCCGCTGTCATACATACATACTACACACACTGCCGCTGTCATACATACTACACACACTCCCGCTGTCATACATACTACACACACTGCCACTCTCATTCATACATACTACACACACTGCCGCTGTCATACATACTACACACACTGCCGCTGTCATACATACATACTACACACACTGCCGCTCTCGTACATACTACACACACTGCTGCTCTCATTCATACATACTATACACACTGCCGCTGTCATACATACATACTACACACACTGACGCTGTCATACATACATACTACACACACTGCCGCTGTCATACCTGCATACTACACACCCTGCCGCTCTCATACATTCATACTACACACACTGCCACTGTCATACATACATACTACACACACTGACGCTGTCATACATACATACTACACACACTGCCGCTGTTATACATACATACTACACACACTGCCGCTCTAATTCATACATACTACACACACTGCAGCTGTCATACATACATACTACACACACTGCCGCTGTCATACATACATACTACACACACTGCCGCTCTCATACATACATACTACACACACTGCCGCTGTCATACATACATACTACACACACTCCCGCTGTCATACATACTACACACACTGCCACTCTCATTCATACATACTACACACACTGCCGCTGTCATACATACTACACACACTGCCGCTGTCATACATACATACTACACACACTGCCGCTCTCGTACATACTACACACACTGCTGCTCGCATTCATACATACTATACACACTGTCGCTGTCATACATACATACTACACACACTGCCACTGTCATACATACTACACACACTGCCGCTGTCATGCATGCATACTACACACACTGCCGCTCTCATTCATACATACCACACACACTGCTGCTGTCATACATACATACTACACACACTGCCGCTGTCATGCATACATACTACACAGGTTTTTAGGGATAAGGGGAGGGGGATAAATCCGCACAAGCTGGTGCTACAGCACCCAAGTTGCCCCAAACGAGATATTTGTCAATTATAGGTCTCAGAGGGGGTGCAGCCAAAGCAAAACGTGGTGGAATAAGAACACGTTTGACAACTATTTGAAGAACAACATAACCCCTAGGGGATTACGACCAAGAGTGTTCCCCACGTATGAACTTGCCACAGAAGAGCTCAAGAAAGAATGGGAGCGCACCCTAACACAATGTTCCACGGATCTAATCAAGATATTGATAAAGCATGATGAGATCCTGCTAAACCAGTATACAAAAGACATAACAATACTGGCCGAAAAGCTGAGGAAGTTTGAAGGACTCGACAAATTTCAATCTATGTACAATAAATATAAGAAAGAGGTAGAAGAATTTGAAGCTACTGTGATAGAGAGGAAGCGTAGGAAACTACAAAGGGACAAGACAGACTTTGCCCAAGGCACTGTCTATAGATGGAGAACTTATAACCCTAGAAATAGAAGTGAGTCCAGGAACCACTACTCCACATCAGAGGTTGACTCGTCCGAAGGAGAGGGCCCTTTGAGTATGTTTGACAGTAACCGTAGGCCTTTTTTAGACATGACCCCAAGGAACACCCGGTCCAATCTAGAAGATATAAGACCAGGCGGGGCAAGGGGAACAAGAAGAAAGCGAGAGTACAGAGACTGGAAAGAAGAGCCGAGAGAGAGACGCCAGTACAAGAAGTAGAGGATAGCCTAAGAGTTATCAATCTCTCTACAAGAATACTCAGTACAGACGCAACCTCTTTATTATCTAAAGGCTTATCCTTCTCACCTGTCAGTAAACCTGACCGATTTGATTGCGAGAAGGATATCCAGCTCTTCGCACGAAAAATACTTCTTAAAAAATTCTTTAGTACCCAAAAAAGGCTACAGGAACGATACCCCAACACTAATACTGCTTCCTCTTTCTCCAAAGAAGATTTGGAAATTTTAAAGATCCTAGAAGACCTTGAGCTCGAAAGAGATGAAGATGAATCAAGGATCCAGCCATATAACAGCCAATTGCTTCAAAAGAAATCTACTTTCTTCCCGGATTTTAAGATTTGTCCACCTGTAAAGGTCTATTTGGATCTCATATCGAGAGATTTGGACAAACTTCTCAGCCAGTCAGACCCGTTGGAAAATCACCATGACAATCTAACAACTGGAGAAAGGGTGGCTCTTAAAGAAATTGTTAAATGGGAGGACATAATCATCAAACCCTCCGATAAGGGGGGGAATGTGGTTTTATGGCCAAGACCCATGTATATCCAGGAACTAAACAAACAACTTAACGACAAAAAATGCTATAAGATTCTTCCCTTTAACCCAACCACCAATTACCTTCACATGTATAAAAATATGATCGAGAATGCATGGAAGGATAACATCATTACTAAAAAGGACTACGAGTTTTTACAAGTAGACTCTCCGGTAATCCCAACGTTATATCTATTACCAAAAATTCACAAAAATGAAATAACACCACCAGGAAGGCCCATTATGTTGGGGGTAGGATGTTTAACAGAAAAAGCAAGCATTTACATCGATCAGTACTTACGACATCATGTACTCTCCCTACCCTCGTACGTAAGAGACACAATGGATGTCCTCCGTAAACTTCAGGATATAACAGTTGGACCAGATACATGGTTGGCCACATATGATGTCGAGAGTCTGTATACTAGTATACATCATGACAACGGCATCAATGCAACCAAGTTCTTCCTTAGCATGAACCGACAAAACAACTTCAACTCCTTTCTGATCCAATTATTGGAGTTTGTGCTCACTAAAAATTACTTTACATGTAATGAGAAATACTACCTCCAGGTAAAGGGGACTGCGATGGGGACAGCTTGTGCCCCAACATATGCGAACCTTTACCTGGGGTGGTGGGAAAGGGAAGTCATGTTTGCCGAGACCAATAACATCTATACAGATCATGTGGTATTATATCTTAGATATATAGATGACATTCTATTAATATGGGATGGAGACCAAAAAGAACTGGAGACCTTTATTGATATCTTGAACCACAATTCCTTGGACCTTAAATTAACAGGCAACAGTAGCAAAGAAACAGTAAATTTCCTGGATCTGTGCATAAGAATCGAGGACAACGGCCACATTTCTACGGATAATTACCATAAGGAAACTGCCACAAATAGCCTTCTTCACGCAACTAGCTCTCATCATCCGGCCACCATCAAAGCGATACCTAAAGGCGAAATCCTAAGAACTAAGAGAAACTGTTCACAGACCACCGACTTTGCTATAAGAGAACAACAACTTTGTGAGAGACTCCACCAAAGAGGCTATAGCAAGAGATCAGTAAAGAAAGCCAAGAAAGAAGTAAGAGAACGCCCTCGAGAATCACTTCTAGTCCCAAAAATTAGAACCAAAAAAGAAGAACCAGTAAGGTTCATTGGGACTTTTAGTAATAAGTGGCGTGAAATAAATTAAATCTTACAAAAACATTGGTCAGTTCTCCACACGGATATTGATTTAATGGACATCCTCCCCAAAAAGGTCCAACTTAGCTGGAGACGTTCAAACAATTTGAAGGATGTCTTGGTCCAGAGCCATCTGTCTAAAATACAGAAACCTCTTATCTCCAAGAAGGGATCCTACTGCTGTCGCCAATGCAAAGCATGCCCCTTTATGGTACCCACAACGAGTTACCGTGATAGATATGGTAAAAAATGGAATATAAATGACTATATTAACTGCACCACGGAGGGAGTAGTGTATCATTTAAAATGCCCATGTAACCATATCTATATTGGGAAGACAAAAAGGAAACTCAAAGTAAGAATTTTGGAACATGTCAACAGTATAAAGAGAGCAAAACAAGATAAAATCAACTTTAAAAACCTCACCCCAATAGCTTCCCACTTCCTATCACATCATGGAGGAAACCCTCTGGGATTGCAAGCATTTGGGATGAGACACATTCGGTTAAACATCAGAGGAGGGGATGTAGACAAGAAATTGTTACAATTCGAGACACAAATGATTTTTATGATGGATAGTGTATATCCAAAAGGTCTCAATGAGAATAATAGCTATATACATTTTCTCTGAAATACCTTTAGTCTACATCCCCACACAAAATATGTGCCCTCTTCTTCTCTTCCATGTTCCTCTTTTACCCTCCAACTTCCCTTTATAACCAACACTGCTCTCCTCATCCTAATTTCCAAAAACCTTGACCATAGATGTAAACATGATATATAAATACCATACCATGAACCAAAGATATGCCTAAGGGATCATTACATCTAATGTACATCAGATTAATCATAAGAGAATGATAAAATATATCAGAAAAATTCTGATTAAATAAAGGGATATTAAAATATCCAGAAATAATCTATGTATGGTATATAATTTTATAAAATGAAACAGATGTAAATATGATATATCAATACCACATTATGAACCAAAAATATGCCTAATGTACATCAGATTAATCATAAGAGAATGATAAAACATATCAGACAAATTCTGATCAAATAAAGGGATATTAAAATATTCAGAAATTATCTATGTAAGGTATATTTAATAATTTCATAAAATGACACAGATGCAAACATGATATATCAAGACCACATCATGAACCAAAGATATACCTAATGGATCATCACATCTAAAGTACAACAAATTAATCATAAGAGAATGACAAAACATATCAGACAAATTCTGATTAAATAAAGGGATATTAAAATATTCAGAAACAATCTATGTATGGTATATCCAATAATTTTATAAAAAGATAAATTAATGACAATATTTATAAAACTTTCTCACCAAAAAATTTTTCCTCATATTTTATCACATTTAATAAAGATGATTTTCTGCACAATCACAAAGGTTCTCTATTCACAAAGGTTTATCCCGTTTTTTCACATCACTGTTTCACTAATTTTTCCACAACCATCATCTTAACTAATTGAGATATTAAAATATTAATTATACAACAAGAACTCATCTAATATAGTACAATTATCACCATTTGAAACATGCCCCACGAATCACATCACACTTGTTATCTCTTATTTAATACTCACAACTTTTACTTTGGTATATTCACTACACAAAATATTTATTTAATTTCATTAATTAATTAATTAATTTTTTGACCTAATCGCAACGCTTTAATATATATTATTTATTCAAATATCTGATCCCCAATTATGCAAGCACTTATATATAAAAAACAATATGGAATATTAGTGCATGATGTATCTAATTATAAATTCTCTTTTCCCTTTTTCCCTTTATCTTTTTGTTTATAATTTAAAAGAATTTTGTCTGATATCAGAAACAATCAGTGACTATCCAATGTATTTCCCAGATTTAGGTATACACAGCTTGGTCTATTATAAAGAAACAGGGACTACCGGTACCCTGTATAAGGCACAATTTGATTTCGTGAAGAAACAGTGGATGAGGAAAGCACGTGAACTAAGAGACAGCTTGTAATTGGTGGCTGTGCATTTAAATATCATCCAAACAGGATGATCGGGTTCTGCCTTGAAAAAACTGTCATAGTGAAACGCGCGTCGGCGTTCACATGTCCTAAATGTTAGGTCCAGAATAATTTTGTTTATTGTGATGCTAGAACTGTCATAGACTGTATATTTGCGGAGTGACAGTGCGGCGTTAACACGCGACTGTACCCGCTCCATCAGCTGCCAGATTAAAGCCAAGGCAGCGGCTGGCTTGTCCGATAAAAACTGTGATACACAGCATACGGACACAGTGACAGAGCAGAGCTAGCACGCGAGTGCACCCGCTCTGTCGGCTGTACTCATATAGCTGGAACAGTGGCTGCTTTATTTGTCTGATACCACCATATGTGTGCGCAACACCAGTGTAACCTCAACACACAATTGCACCCGCTCTGTCGGCTGTATTGATACAGCAGGAGTAGCGATTGATCTATCCGCAAGAACTTCATTATATATCTGTACAGCCAGCGTAATACTAATGTACTAATTGCAACTGCTCTGCCAGGCTGTATAAATACAGCAGGAATAGCGACTGACAAATAACCGCTATATATGTATGCAGAGTTAATGCAAACTCAATGTACATTTGCGCTCGCTCTGCCAGCTGTATCGACACAGCAGGAGTAGCGACATACTTATAAGCTATCATCATACATATATTGATAGATGAGAATATAAACGCTAGCACTAAAAACCAAACCTCCTTCTGAATCTCAAAAAATCTTTTTATTTCATGTAACCCCATATGTGCACATATATTTAAAAATTTAAAAAATAAAAATTAATTGTACAAATGTTTTCTAGTGAATAAAACCATAAAAGAATAACTGCGTATAAGGTGATACACACCAGCAGATATTGTATGGTAATATTACAAGAGTACACCTGCAATAATATAAGAGGTGATATACACCAGCAGATAACGTACTCAACTACAGAATATACACCAGCGAATCGGCGGCACACATAAAGCCGAAGCAAAGGCAGTAACAGCCATAATTGCCTCCTATGTTTTCCAATGAAGGTGTGACATCTGTACAAATCTGTTCTGCTGAAACCTGCCACAAATTGAGATACGACCTTAGAAATACCAATTGCCTTCAGCATATATATAAGTTGCTCAGCCGGCAGCAATAAATTGAGATTGCGGCAGCAAAATTTACAATAGTGGAACCCGCATTAAAATCATATCTTGTGAAACTGGCTGGCAACAATTATATTTCAATGAATTGTGAGATCTATACAAAATCTTATTTTCCCACATTGATTGTATAACCAGCAATATTATTAATACCATATGCTGGTAACATGTTAAATTAAAATTACCAATCTCCACAAGACAAGATCTGATAAATTGGATTACCGGCAATACCAGCTGGATAATTTAAATCCTAGTATTGTCAGTCTGCATAAGTGGATACATGGTAGACATGTAAAACAACCTGTAGGGACCAAAGCTGCACAGACAGTTTAATTTATTAATAGAAGGAATTGGAGCAGCAACAATAAATTCTACAGCAACCTTCTGTACTTTCATTTTGAGTACAATTACAATATAGCTGTTTATGCTGCTAAAGCAACAAAGTATAATCTATTTCAAAAGTGGCAACAGTAGACAACAGTTTCAACCCATCCAGTGCACATAAAGTGAGAAATGATCTATTGATATTGGGTGACAATCATTAAGTGATTCATTTGTGAGCATTACAACTCGCATAAAACAGTCAATAACAGAACAATCTAAGAATAGCATCACAAAGGGAGTAACACTGTAAATAACAGACTACGAATAATTTAATAAACACAGTTAAGGAATAACGTACCAACGACCTTACAGAATTAGTAAAACTCCCTAGTATATAAGGACCTAACATATTTTAATATAAAATAAAGGACACAGATCACATTTGAAGTGTAATTTATTATTCAAAACCTATAAAATTAAGAAAGGGTTTTTCACATATATATATGTACATAGAATATTTCACATACTGGACAGTTTTATTTTAAGTATAATCTAATAAAAAAAACTTTTTAATTCATACATTCTTCTTAAAACCTCTTTTCGTGCGCCAACAAAAAAGACATTCTTCTCTGTCCTTTTTTTCTATACATACTACACACACTGCCACTGTCATACATACTACACACACTGCCACTGTCATACATACTACACACACTGCCGCTGTCATACATACTACACACAATGCCGCTGTCATACATACATACTACAAACACTGCCACTGTCATACATACATACTACACTCACTGCCGCTGTCATACATACTACACACACTGCCGCTGTCATACATACATACTACACACACTGACGCCCTCATTCATACATACCACACACACTGCCGCTGTCATACATACATACTACACACACTGCCGCTGTCATACATACATACTACACACACTGCTGCTGTCATACATACTACACACACTGCCGCTCTCATTCATACATACTACACACACTGCCGCTGTCATACATACATACTACACACACTGCCGCTGTCATACCTACATACTACACACACTGCCGCTCTCATACATTCATACTACACACACTGCCGCTGTCATACATACATACTACACACACTGACGCTGTCATACATACATACTACACACACTGCCGCTGTCATACCTGCATACTACACACACTGCCGCTCTCATACATTCAAACTACACACACTGCCACTGTCATACATACATACTACACACACTGACGCTGTCATACATACATACTACACACACTGCCGCTGTTATACATACATACTACACACACTGCCGCTCTAATTCATACATACTACACACACTGCAGCTGTCATACATACATACGCAACACACTGCCGCTGTCATTCATACATACTACACACACTGCCGCTCTCATACATACATACTACACACACTGCCGCTGTCATACATACATACTACACACACTGCCGCTGTCATACATACTACACACACTCCCGCTGTCATACATACTACACACACTGCCACTCTCATTCATACATACTACACACACTGCCGCTGTCATACATACTACACACACTGCCGCTGTCTTACATACACACTACACACACTGCCGCTGTCATACATACATACATACTACACACACTGCCACTCTCATTCATGCATACTACACACACTGCCCCTGTCATACATACATACTGCACACACTGCCGCTGTCATACATACTACACATACTGCCGCTGTCATGCATACATACTACACACACTGCCGCTGTCATGCATACATACTACACACACTGCCGCTGTCATACTTACATACTACACAAACTGCCACTCTCATTCATACATACTACACACACTGCCGCTGTCATACATACATACTACACACACTGCCGCTGTCATACATACATACTACACACACTGCCGCTCTCATACATACTACACACACTGCCGCTGTCATACATACTACACACACTGCCGCTGTCATACATACATACTACACACACTGCCGCTCTCATACATATTACACACACTGCTACTGTCATACATACTACACACACTGCCGCTGTCATTCATACATACTACACACACTGCCACTGTCATACATACTACACACACTGCCGCTGTCATACATACTACACACACTGCCGCTGTCATACATACATACTACACACACTGCCGCTCTCATACATACTACACACACTGCTACTGTCATACATACTACACACACTGCCGCTGTCATACATACTACACACACTGCCGCTGTCATTCATACATACTACACACACTGCCACTGTCATACATACTACACACACTGCCGCTGTCATACATACTACACACACTGCCGCTGTCATACATACATACTACACACACTGCCGCTCTCATACATACTACACACACTGCTACTGTCATACATACTACACACACTGCCACTGTCATACATACTACACACACTGCCGCTGTCATTCATACATACTACACACACTGCCACTGTCATACATACTACACACACTGCTGCTGTCATACATACGTACTACACACACTGCCGCTGTCATACATACGTACTACACACACTGCCGCTGCCATACATACATACTACACACACTGCCGCTGTCATACATACATACCACACACACTGCCGCTGTCATACATACATACTACACACACTGCAGCTCTCATACATACTACACACACTGCTACTGTCATACATACTACACACACTGCCGCTGTCATACATACTACACACACTGCCGCTGTCATACATACTACACACACTGCCACTGTCATACATACTACACACACTGCCACTGTCATACATACTACACACACTGCCGCCAGAGCCGAATTTCCCATTAGGCACGTGAGGCACGTGCCTAGGGGGGGCACATGTTTGGGGGCGGCACTTGGATGCCTCTGATAGTACTGTCAGCCCAAAATGTACCAATAACTGCAAAATATTCACTGTACTGTACTATATTCCATCTTAAATAGAGTGTAAATGGATATGACATGTAGATACTGCCCCTGTAACCTGTCCTATTATTTATTATTATTTATTAACAGTTTCTTATATAGCGCAGCATATTCTGTTGCGGTTTACAACGGGGTCAGTGATACAACAAAACAGGGTATTTACAGACAGTCAAAATGTAGGAGGGCCCTGCTCGCAAGCTTACAATCTATAGGGAAATAGGCATTGATACATAAGGATAGATACTGTATTCTTTATTGCATCGATTCCACCAGAATGCAAGGTTCTATGACTGGTTCTGGAATTTGATAAGCTTGCCTGAAAAGATGAGTTTTTAGGGAACGCTTATAGGTTTGGAGACTGGAGGAGAGTCTTATTGTGCTTGGGAGGGCATTCCACAGAGTAAGTGCAGCCCGAAGAAAGTCCTGCAGTCGGGAATGGGAGCGAGTAATGAGTGCGGATGAGAGACGCAGATCTTGGGAGGAGCGTAGAGGTCGTGTTGGATGATACTTTGAGATAAGAGAAGATATGTGTGTTGGTGTAGTTTGGTTTATGGCTTTGTGTGTAAGTAAAAGAATTTTGTATTGAATACGGTAGAATACAGGTAACCAATGAAGTGACTGACAGAGTAGCTTTGCAGACGATGAACGTCTGGCTAGGAAGATTAGCCTCGCAGCTGCATTCATAATGGACTGTAGTGCATGTATGTAGTGCATAGTAACTAAGTCCTACTTAGTAACTGTGTATTCATAATAAAAGAACATGTCACAGTTAGTGGCTTTTTTTTTTTTTTTTACTATTATCAAGGGCTTATAAGTAATCAATAAAAATAATACAATATGCCGGGGGGGGGGGGGGGGGAGGGGTGCAAACATAATTCAAGTCAAGTCAACTTTTATTGTCATCAGCAGCGGGAGAAAACTCTCACTGCAGACAAAATTGTGTAGTACATAAATACCAGTACAGTAAAAGCAATATCCGCATTATACATATAAAAAAAAAAAAGGGAGAAAAATACATAAGGGATACATAAAATCAAACATCACTTCAAGCATTCAACATACGCACTGCTGATGGAAGGAAACTATTGTGCAAGCGGCTAGTTCGTGCCCTCATGGTTCTGAACCTTTTTAGCGAAGGTAATTGCTCGAATGAACTAAAAAACGGGTGACTGGAATCGGCTAAAATATTTTTGGTACGTTTTAAAATTCTAGAATTATAGAGCTCCAGTATGGTTGGCAGTTGCACTCCTATAATTTTGCCTGCGGCCTTTACAATACGTTCTAGTTTTGAACGATCCCTAACCGTGCAATTGCCAAACCAGACGATGATGCCGAAGGTCAGAATACTTTCTATCGAACATCTATAAAAGTTTGTCATGGTAGGCTTGCTCACACCGGCCGCTTTTAAACGCCTCAGAAAAAAGAGACGCTGTTGGGATTTCTTTATCTGAGTGAGAACATTGCCAGACCATGACAAATTGGCTGAGACCTGAAGTCCCAGAAACTTAACTGTCTCCAAAATTTCAACATCTGCCTCGTTTATACACACTGGTTTCTTCGGCACCACTAATTTTCTCCTGAAATCAATCACTAATTCTTTAGTTTTTCCCTCATTTAACACTAAGTTGTTTCCCTCACTCCAGGCTACCAGTCTCGCTATTTCTTTTCTGTAGTGGGTTTCATCATCCTCACTAATCAACCCCACAACTGCTATATCGTCAGCAAATTTCACAATCTTGACAGAGTCAGGGGACGATATGCAGTCGTGGGTAAACAGTGAATATAGTAGGGGACTGAGGACACATCCCTGTGGCACTCCAGTCTGAATTATGGTCTCCTCAGATACAGTGTTCCCCATTTTGACCACCTGGGGTCTGTTAGTTAGTAAATTCAGGATCCAGTTGCAAGTAGATCCGCTCAAGCCCAAGTCAAATAGTTTCGACACTAGTGACATTGGGATCACTGTGTTAAATGCGGAACTATAGTCAACCAGAAGAATCCTAACATAGGTTGATTTATGCTCCAAGTGTGTTAGGGTGGAGTGCATGACAGAAGCTACAACATCGTCAGAGCAACGGTTTTTCCTATATGCAAATTGGAAGGGATCAAATTCTACCGGCAAAGAATGACTGAATCTGTCTTACGAGCAGTTTCTCAATACATTTGGTTACTAATGACGTTAACGCAATAGGGCGGTAGTCATTCAAACATTTGGGGAGGCCTTTCTTTTTGGGAACTGGGATGATGGTCGAGGTTTTTAGGCATTTTGGGACTATACAGTCCAAGAGGGATTGGTTAAATAAAAAGGTTAAAATCCCACCCAATTGGTCTGCACAGTTTGCCAAAACACTACCACAGATCCCATCAGGACCAGCAGATTTTTTCGGGTCTGTCTGACGCAAGCAGTGAACCACTGTACTAACATCAAACATAATGGGGGATTCACCCTCCCGAATGTTTCTGGGCACAATGGGTACATTGTTTTCTTTGTCGAATCTAGAGTAAAGGAGTTTAAGTCGCTAACTAACAGACTGTTATCACCCCCATCTCTACTTTCCTCTCTTTGTAACCAGTGATTTCTTGGATCAACTGCCACATACATCTAGGATTTTTTATTTGGCTACTCTGAGCCTCAATTTTTACAGTGTAGTCAATTTTCGCCTGTCTAATTCAGTTTTTGCAGATTTGTACAATGATAAATCTCCGGATTTAAAAGCCCTGTTCCGGGCTTTTAATAGAGAGTGAACCTTACCGTTAACCCAGGGTTTCTCATTGGAGAATATTCTAATATTCTTTTTCACTGTAACACTCTCAATACAACAATTTAAGTAGCCTAAAACCAGTGATGCTAGGTGATTAACGTCAACTTCACCATCTACCTTACTTTCCTCAATCAACATGTCCCAGTCCGTGAATTCTAAACTGTCCTGTAATCTGACCATAGCCCCCTCCCGCCAAATGGTAACAGACTTATTTGTAGGTTTAATACGTTTTACCAGGGGTTTGTAGGTTGGTATTGAAAACACAGACATATGGTCTGATCTACCGATATGGGGACAGACGACCGTTTCATAGGCTGATTTAAAGTTAGTATACACCTGATCGAGGATGTTCTTTCCCCGGGTAGGAAAAAAGACATTTTTAGAAAATTTAGTCATGACCTTCTTTAAGTCTACTTGATTAAAATCACCCGCTACAATGAAGGCTGCATCCACATATGAGGTTTCCAGATTCATTATTTCATCATAAAGGATTGCTAAAGCCCTCTCCTCATTGGCTTGTGGTGGAATGTACACGGCTATGACAATTACTACTAAAATTTCTCTAGGCAGATAGAACGGCCTACACTTGATTATCAAAAATTCGATTTCAACTGAACAGTGGGATGTAAGAAGAGTGGAATCTACACACCACAGACGTTGGACATAAATGCAGGGGCGCCCCAAATGTGCTTAGGGGCGCCCTCATTCATACATAACACACACACTGCCGCCCTCATTCATACATACCACACACACAGCCGCTCTCATACATTCATACTACACACACTGCCGCTGTCATACATACATACTACACACACTGCAGCTCTCATACATACATACTACACACACTGCCGCTGTCATACATACATACTACACACACTGCAGCTCTCATACATAAATACTACACACACTGCCGCTGTCATACATACATACTACACACACTGCCGCTGTCATACATACATACTACACACACTGCAGCTCTCATACATACATACTACACACACTGCCGCTGTCATACATACATACTACACACACTGCCGCTGTCATACATACATACTACACACACTGCCGCTGTCATACATACATACTACACACACTGCCGCTGTCAAACATACATACTACACACACTGCCGCTGTCATACATACATACTACACACACTGCCGCTGTCATACATACATACTACACACACTGCCACTGTCATACATACTACACACACTGCCACTGTCATACATACTACATACACTGCCGCTCTCATTCATACATACTACACTCACTGCCGCTATCATTCATACATACTACACACACTGCCGCTATCATACATACATACTACACACACTGCCGCTATCATACATACATACATACCACATACACTGCTGCTGTCATACATACATACTACACACACTGCCGCCCTCATTCATACATACCACACACACAGCCGCTCTTATACATTCATACTACACACACTGCCGCTGTCATACATACATACTACACACACTGCCGCTGTCATACATACATACTACACACACTGCAGCTCTCATACATATATACTACACACACTGCCGCTGTTATACATACATAATACACACACTGCCGCTGTCATACATACATACTACACACACTGCAGCTCTCATACATACATACTACACACACTGCCGCTGTCATACATACATACCACACACACTGCCGCTGTCATACATACATACTACACACACTGCAGCTCTCATACATACATACTACACACACTGCCGCTGTCATACATACATACTACACACACTGCCGCTGTCATACATACATACTACACACACTGCAGCTCTCATACATACATACTGCACACACTGCCGCTGTCATACATACATACTACACACACTGCCGCTGTCATACATACATACTACACACACTGCAGCTCTCATACATACATACTACACACACTGCCGCTGTCATACATACATACTACACACACTGCCGCTCTCATACATACATACTACACACACTGCCGCTGTCATACATACATACTACACACACTGCCGCTGTCATGCATACATACATACTACACACACTGCCACTGTCATACCTACATACTACACACACTGCCTCTCTCATACATACATACATACATACTACACACACTGCTGCTGTCATACATACATACTACACACACTGCCGCTCTCATACATTCATACAACACACACTGCCGCTGTCATACATACATACTACACACACTGCCGCTCTCATACATACATACTACACACACTGCCACTGTCATACCTACATACTACACACACTGCTGCTGTCATACATACATACTACACACACTGCCACTCTCATACATACATACTACACACACTGCCGCTGTCATACATACATACTACACACACTGCCACTGCCATACATACATACTACACACACTGCCACTGTCATACCTACATACTACACACACTGCCGCTCTCATACATACATACTACACACACTGCCACTGTCATACATACTACACACACTGCCGCTCTCATTCATACATACTATACACACTGCCGCTGTCATACATACATACTACACACACTGCCGCTGTCATACATACATACTACACACACTGCCGCTGTCATACATACATACTACACACACTGCCGCCCTCATTCATACATACTACACACACTGCCGCCCTCATTCTTACATACTACACACACTGCCGCTGTCATACATACATACTATACACACTGCCGCTGCCATACATACTACACACACTGCCGCTGTCATACATACATACTATACACACTGCCACTGCCATACATACATACTCATACCTCTTTGATCGCTCCTTCTCCGTCTCCACTCTGAGCTCCTCCTCTCCTACTACCCCCCAGCCAGTCGGTGTTCAGTCCTTGGCCCTCTCCTCTTCTCCCTCTACACCACCTCTCTGGGCACCCTCATCAGCTCCTATGGTTTTCATTACCACCTTTATGCTGATGATACCCTAATCTATCTCTCCTCCCCCCACTTATCCCCATCACTCCTGTCCAAGGTCTCCGAATGCCTCACGGCCATCTCAGCCTGGATGACCCAACGCTTCCTGAAACTAAACATGGCTAAAACTGAACTTCTAATCTTCCATCCCCCGAACATCCCCTCTTCTCCCACTATCTCCATCAGCATTGGTGAAACCGAGATCACGTCCACCGACCAAACGCGCTGCCTCGGTGTCATCATTGACTCCTCCCTCTCTTTCACCCCCCACATTCGTGCTCTCTCACAGTCTTGCCGCTTTCACCTACGCAACATATCACGCATCAGACCATTCCTCTCCACTGACGCGACCAAAATTCTCATTCACTCTCTTGTCATCTCCCGCCTTGACTACTGCAACATCCTTCTCTCTGGGCTACCTCTCACCCGCCTCGCACCTCTCCAATCCATTCTTAACGCTGCTGCTAGGCTCATCTTCCTCTCCCGCCGCTCTACCTCCGCCTCCCCCCTCTGTTTATCTCTTCACTGGCTCCCCATTCCTTTCCGAGTTCTCTTTAAACTCCTCACCACCACCTACAAGGCTCTCTCCTCCTCCACAGCTCCCTACCTCTCTTCACTGATCTCTATCCACACTCCCTCCCGTCCTCTTCGCTCCATCGCTGACCGCCGACTGACCTCTCACCTAATCACCTCCTCCCACTCCCGTGTCCAAGATTTCTCTCGCGCTGCCCCCCTGCACTGGAACAACCTCCCGCCACCCATCAGGCTATCTGATTCCCTTACCTCCTTCAAGCGCTCCCTCAAAACCCACTTTTTTCGACTAGCCTATCCCTCCTCCTAACCTCTTTTGATCCTCCTATCCTGCCTCCATTCCCCTCCGTTCCTACTTATCCTATTGTATTATTGTATTGTATTTCGTTCGTCCACCCACCTATTTTTAGTATGTTAACTCTTATGAGCAGGGCCCTCCTTCCTCACGTACTCACCCTACCTCATTACCTCACCTGTGCTCCTGTCCTGTTCTTCCCTTCCTCTACTTCATCTTCAGTCTCCTTGACAATTTTGACACCTACTTCTGAACTGATGCTGATTTTAGTTCTACCAGCTATACCCCTATTTATACTGTATCTTTCAACACACCCTGTACGTTACCTTGTAATTTTTTTTTTTTTTTTGTTTGCTATGTACGGCGCTGCGGACACTTTGCGGCGCCTTATAAATAAACGTACTACTACTACTACTACTACTACACACACTGATACTCTCACTCAAACTTACATATATATATATATATATATATATATACATCCCACCACACCACATGTCAAGGCACATTGAGATCACTACCTGATATCCTCTGGCTCCTGGAGCTGCAGGCCGGGCTGCTGCTGATGTCTCCTGGCTCCTGCTTAGACAATTTGAGCAGTCTCCCGAGTCCCACTCCCAGTGTCTGGCCAGTCGCATCCTGGTGGCCATGCTCTGGGGACCGCAGGTGGCTGCTGATGGCTGGGGGGTGCTGGATGAGCAGGCAGCACCTCTTCGCCTCCCTCCAGACCCAGCAGCAGCGCAGTAATACGGCCCGCCCCCACTGTCACCGCCTCGGCCTATCATTGATACAGGCAGGCACCCGGTCCCTGCGGTGGATGTGATGTCCGCAGCGGGGTCCCTGCGGCGGATGGGAACTAGTATTTCCCATCCGCCGCAGGGACCCTGTCTGTGACCTCACATCCGCCATAGGGACACAGCACAGCAGCGATCCCCACGAGTTACCGTCGGGGGGGGGGGGGTGCAGCGTTATCACAGCAGGGAGAGAGCATCTTCAGTATTGCAGAGGCCACTAAGCTGCCAATTGCCACTGTCAGTGCCGAGGCAGAGCCGGAGGTAGGCACACTTGAATGCCCTTAGGCCGGCTCTGCTGCTGAGGATCAGAAGGACAGGAGCACAAATACGAAAATACCACGGGAGGAGCTGCGTGCGGCCGCACACGCACAGCAGCACTCCCACGGCCATTTTTAATCAGGGCAAAATGCTGCACCGCTGAGGTCACGGTGGCGCTGTCCGCGGCGGCCCAGCCAGGGGGGAGAGCGGCCGGTTCTGGGGTATTTTGGACCGGCCCACCGGGAAATAGCCCGGTTTCCCGCCAGGCCAATCCGCCCCTGATGGATGACGCTCATATGTCCTTCCGACCTGTCCTCTAAGTAACAGGCCGCGAAGACATAGAATCCTGCCAGCCAGTTGTCATAGGACCTGCAGGTCTTAGCCCCTTCATTACCTTTAATCTTAGCTGCCTTAATCTTTTTTTTGTTCTCCTCAGTTAAACTGAAGAGGTCAACATAGTCCCCTTTCTTGATCCTAAGCTTGCAACTCACCCTCAAGCCTTGCAGAACTGTGGTGTAGTCACAGTGGACCACCTCTGGCAGATTCCACCTCTTTCTTTCACTGCACAAAAATGCAGCCCTTTTGCGCTTATTCCGGGGGCCCTGTTTGCTCGCCTCCCTCCTGGCATATCTAGCTTGCGAGCCTCGCAGTGCTACCCACATTGGACCCCCCAGTTGAGGAGGACGAGGAAGAGTGGCTGGCATGGTACCCAGTAGAGGAAGAAGAACCCTGAATGGACCCCATCTCCCCACTGGAAGAACCCTCTCCTGCTGACTCTGACTGGACTGTCCACACGCCATCAACACCCTCCCATTTGGCTCCAATTTTCACCTCCTCTGCTTCCTCAAGCAAGTCCTCATCTGTGGAGACATGTGACTGGGCCCTGGAGCTACTGCCCTTGCTACACGGTTGCCTACCGTCATCCAGACCCCAAGTCCCTAAAGGCCATGACCAGCCGAGAGCCCCCTGTGAAAAGTTTCTTCTGAGTGCCTGTGGCCCTCTTCCTCCTGCGCTTGGAGTCATTAGCCTCATATGGTGACCCTACCAACAGCGGTGCCAAAGCCCCTGCCATGGAGGACAGGGCAACAGAAAGGAGGAAGGGGTGAAATGGGAGGTAAGAGGGGCCTGACTGGGGACTGCTCCCAGACCTTGAGGAGGACCTAGGGTGCTACCTGTGGGCTGCTACCTGCCAGCCCTTCTTGCCGCAATCCCTTGCATTCCCTGCCAAGCCCCATCCCCCATGTTCCTGGGCGGAGTTGGCATCCCTACTTACACCTGGGGATCCTCCAAGCCTCCTGCTTGTAGAATCCCATCTCAACCCTTTAGTCTGGCATACACCCCCTGCACCACACTTCCTTAATCCTGACCTGACCACCCTGCCCCACCTCCCAACTATCTCTGGGAGGGATTGTGGCCTAGCAACCAAGGGCCGCACTGAGGGCCACCTCGCTAATGATGCTGCTTTACTTGCTGCTGCCCTGCCACGGCCCCTGCCAACTGCCACCCGGGCTTGTGGCCCAGAAGTAGGGGGCAGCATGGGAGCTGACCTGGCATCCCCACTCACTGCCTGCCCCCTCCAGTTCACCCGCTCGCGGGGATCGGAGACAGTGGCTGCTGCCCCTTCAGATGCCTTCCTGTGACTGCCTGCCTCACGAGGCTCCCCTGCCCTTTGCTGCTACTGGTTGGGCTGTGGACCACTTTGCTCTTAGCAGGGACTACAATTCCCATGGTGCACCCCATGGTGCAGCTGCCATAGGGACATGCCTCACCAGTCTGAGGCCTGCAAGAGACTAATTCCCTTCTACATGCACTCTACCCCAGTGCCATGTACTCGGCATAAACACCGGCTGCAGGCGAGGACTGTGTGGGGCTGCTGCCCCTGTCTGCCGGCCTCCGCTGTTTCCTGTTCCTTTTCCCACACTAATGTAAGCCCTGCTGCCTCTCTGCTCCACCCCGCCATCCGCCGGCCAGGGCTGTTTCCCTGGAGCCGGGAATGCTATTGCTGGTGGCCTGACCCTCTCCCCTACTTCCAATGCCCAGGATCATGACCCAAAAGTAGCAGGCGGTGCCAGAGCAGGCCTGACACCTCCGCCCAGTGCCCCCCTGCTTGACTCCTGGCTGCCCACAAGCAGGGATTGTAGGAAGTGGCTGTGGCGCAACAATAGCGCTGCAGACCTCATGACGGGGGACGGGGTCGGGGGCACTGGCCAAGTGTGGGTGCCCGGTGCAGGGGGTCTGCGGGAGCTATGGCTACACTTGCACCTGCTGCCACATCTGCTGTGCTGAGAGAGGACCCGCAGATTTACTAGCCTGGACCGGCGCTCCTCCTGGCTTGCTCCTTATGAAAAATATCCCTTACAGAATGGCGCTGCCTTAAAGCTGACAGTTTTTGACGATGCTAGAGGAGGCTAGCATCCTTAAAAATGGTCTGCAGTTAAGGGTTGGCCATTTTGTGAGGGACATTTTCACCGGGACCAGGCTAGAAATCTGCGGGTCCCGACTCCCTGCCCAGGCCATCGCGGAGAGGTAAGGCAGGGCGGGGGAGGGGGGGTTGGTCTGTTTACTGGGGGGGCAAAATTTCCTCAAGGGGAGCACCAAACTGTTCCTGGCAGGGGGAAGCATCATTTATTGTAACACCACTGAAAGCAAGTCCTGGTCCCACAATGTAAAACTAACGTTAGCTAACAGCTGAGTTAAGCAAACATTCCCCAGCACAACCTGCTAAATTACAGTCACAAAATTAAGTAGCAGCACTCACAAGGACCTGCTGGGTGAAATTCCACAGGTAAAAGAGGACGACTCCTTCTTCCTTGACCCTTATATCCCAGCTATCTCTGCCCTCCCCCGTTTCCTTATTGGATCCGAGTCACATGCTTCCTTACGTACACACAGCTTTGGATGTTCAAATCCCTCCATTCCTATGGGAGTCATTAAGTTATTCTTATAGTGCTATTACATCATTGCATATCACAATGTTAGGAAACACAATAATGGAGCACAGTTATTTAACAAATATTAAGTGTCGTCATGCATAAGTTATTAATGTAATAGGTCACCCACAATTACTTTTATACACATGGGCCCTTATTCAGATCGCAGTACAAATTTGTTCTCAAAATGGACAAAACCACGTGCATTGCAGCTGGGGCAGATGTAACATGTATAGAGAGTTAGATTTGTGTGAGTTATTTTGTTTCTGTGCAGGGTAAATACTGGCTGCATTATTTTTACACTGCAACTTAGATTTCAGTTTTAACACACCCCACCCAAATGTAACTCTCTCTGCACATGTTACATCTGCCCCACCTGCAGTGCACATGGTTTTGCCCATTTTGAGAAAAAATTTGTACTGCGATCAGATCTGAATTAGGGCCATGGATCATCATCATCGTTTAGGGCTCAAAAAAAAAAAAAACAACAACAAACAGAGACATTAATTTGTGGGACACATAGATTGAGAGTTTTTTTTTTTTTAGGAAAGTGCTACATTCAGCACACAAGAAATACACAAGTAAAAATAGTCCATTTGTAGTGTAATTGGGGGATTCGATTAGTTAATGGAATGCAATAAATTGCAATTGTTTAATGGGATGTAAATGTTGTTGTGCGTAATTCACACGCAGAGCCTGTTTGCTCGGCCGGCCGTAGGATGTCCGAACGGTCAGGCTGAAGGTCTGTATGAACACAGTAATGTACGTGCATTAGCACGCCACTCCCCCTTGTGTGTGTGCGTCTGAACAAATGGTTTTGGTGGCCTTTGGTGCGATTGTGTAAGCGAACTAATCACCCTGAATAAGGCCCTTAGTACTAGTGTCACACTTTGGGGTATTGGAGGGACTGGCAGAGAAGAGGCAGCTGAGGAAGTGAGTGGATGGATGTAGTGGTTTCACATGTACCTAAAGTACAGGATAAACGGAGGAGAGTTGAGTGAGGTTTAGAAGGTTTAATGGTAATTTGGTCTGCGGTACAGTCAACGAATAAACTGAAATAGCAACAGATACTGATAATATAATGAATGAAGCAATAATAATAACAGTAGCAGATGATATGATAAAGATGGACTGTAGCGTAGAACTTGCATAAACAACTGTAAAGAGGTTGGAGATGACTGTAGAGTTTTGGAGACCACTGTAAAAGTTCATAGAGGATGATAGAGTATAGATATGATTCTCACCTTTTATATACATATCAGGTTTAAGTTTTATATATGTTATTCAGTTCTATCACTGTCCCTTTAAATGTATTTTACTTAACATGCTTCTAGCAGAACAGATTTTCATTTCAGCATAAGATGGAAAAGTTTGAAGTGATTTTAAGAGATGTTCCCAAGGTCAGAAGATATCGCACCTGCGACATGAAGATAGCGTTTTGGAGTGTTTTGAGAATCAGAAGGAGGAGGCAAAGTTACTGATTGCTTATTAACATTGATCCAATTATTTCTATTATTAACAAACTTTTGTTTTGACATCTCATTAAAAAGTATCAATTTATTGCTTTAGCTTAAAACTTCAAAATAAATATTTAATGAGCACTGACGTGGATTGCATTCCACATTTTGGGTATAACTATGAGCACATTGGATAATAAACTTCAGATCAGAAAGGTCTGCTGAGATACTCTGTGTGCGTTATCTCTTCATTTCTGGTCTCCAGCCGGCTGTAAATCATGGAACCTCTGACTGGACATTGAAGGTAGTTGTCAGACCCTGTGTCATTTCTCAGGGACCCTAACAAGGACAATGAAGACCTTGATGATAACTATGAAGAACTGTAGAGCTGTGAAGAACTGTGGAGCTGTGAAGACTGGGATTAGCTGTAGCACTGGGAAGCAACTGTGTATGACTGAGGCACTTGTATAACTTGGGATAACTGTGGCATTTGTATACAGCTTGAGAATAACTGAGGCACTTGAATACGACTGTGGATAAATTTAACACTCTAGTAACACTTTGAATAACTTTGGCACTTGCACACACTGTGGAAACTTTAGCACTCTGGTATAAATTTGGACACACTGTGGATACTTTAGCAGTCTGGAATAACTTTTAATAACTGTGGCACTTGAACACACTGTGGATACTTTAGCACTCTCTGGAACACGACTTGTTAAAGCTGAGATACATTGGAAACTGCTGAGAGTTGCTGTGGAACTTTGGAGGTAACTGAGAGGCGCTGAAAGGCAATCCCAAAAGGAGAGAGGTGGGTCCCCTGCAGCATGCTGGTAGGTCACTGCGGTACTGGTACCTTTTAAGGAACACCGGACAGGAGCAACAGCAGGTTAGGCAGGAACACTGTGGAGCACAAAGCCACTGAACCACTCTCCAGGAGGTAGACTGAAGTACTGGCAGGGAAACATGGGCCAGACCCCTTTTATCAGGGAAGACACACCGGATTGGCTGAAGAAACCCCTGGCAAGGGGAATGGAGGAACCTTGGTCTCCAGCATGGCTGCCTCCATACCGGAGACACCTCAGAGAACCAGGCACACCTCCTGTCACAGACACACAGAAGGTCTGCCCCTCCACAACACTGTGCTACAATGGCGGCCTCTGTTGCCGCACCACGTTGCCTGGAACCTGCCTCCTGTGTGCCACTGCTCCCCGGCATCTTGACCACACCACGCGGCCCGCAGGACAGACAGCGCAACCCCTACCTGTGGTAAACCTCTGCGAGCTGACAACTAGATTGCATTGTATCTAGTACAGAGCATACAATGTGCTACAGCTTTCTGTATAAGATACGGTGCAATCTAGTAACAAAAGCACTGGCTGCTGTGTGATGTACTGTGCGCGGGACCGTGTATCACATCGCACCCGCAAAATGCACGATGTATGGGCACCTTTAGGGTTTAGCTGTAGGTAGGGCATGTAAGGGGGAGGGTTAGTTTACCAGTCTTTTGAACACCGACATCCCAAGTGTCGGGATCAAGATACCATCCAGTTCATGGAAATGCCTGTTTTTTCAGAGGAATAATGGCATCCAAGTGTATACTGTGTACCACCTCACAGCATTGTGAATAGGCAAATGCAGGGGGGGGGGTTTCTGGTTGCCTAGAAACCCCCCTTCTCTTGGCAAGTGCCTTAAATTATTGGTATATAATATGATCAATAGAGCTGCCACCACATCATGCAGTTTAAGGTACAGAGCAGAGCTGCCACCACATCATGCAGTGTACGGGACAGAGCAGAGCTGCCACCACATCATGCAGTGTACGGGACAGAGCGGAACTGCCACCACATCATGCAGTGTACGGGACAGAGCGGAACTGCCGCCACATCATACAGTGTACGGGACAGAGCAGAGCTGCCACCACATCATGCAGTGTAAGGTACAGAGCAGAGCTGCCACCACATCATGCAGTGTACGGGACAGAGCGGAACTGCCACCACATCATGCAGTGTACGGGACAGAGCGGAACTGCCGCCACATCATGCAGTGTACGGGACAGAGCAGAGCTGCCACCACATCATGCAGTGTAAGTTACAGAGCGGAACTGCCGCCACATCATGCAGTGTAAGGTACAGAGCAGAGCTGCCACCACACCACGCAGTGTAAGGGACAGAGCGGAGCTGCCACCACATCATGCAGTGTAAGGGACAGAGCAGAGCTGCCACCACATCATACAGTGTAAGGGACAGAGCAGAGGTGCCACCACATCATACAATGTAAGAGACAGAGCGGAGCTGCCACCACATCATACAGTGTAAGGGACAGAACGGAGCTGCCACCACATCATACATTGTATGGGACAGAGCTGAGCTGCCACCACATCATGCAGTGTAAGGGACAGAGCAGAGCTGCCACCACATCATGCAGTGTAAGGGACAGTGCGGAGCTGCCACCACACCATGCAATGTAAGGGACAGAGTGGAGCTGCCACCACACCATGCAGTGTAAGGGACAGAGTGGAGCTGCCATCACATCATGCAGTGTAAGAGACAGAGCGGAGCTGCCACCACATCATGCAGTGTAAGGGACAGGAAGGGGGTCTTGGAGTAAGATGCAAGGAAAGACTGATTAAGTCTTACCTGGGGCACACTTTGATTTAATGTATTTTGTATTATTGTTATATTTTAAAACGTAACTTTTATTTTATTTTCTTAAAAGGAAGGGTGACAATTGTCACTTTTCGGGATATTGGTAGTGGTTATGATATCCCAAATGCTTGTCTGCACCTTTTCATTAGGATGCAGATACTTGATAACAAATATCTATCTGTACCTATCACTCTGGATACAAATATTCGATTTACTCATAATACACAGAATAATAATTAAAAGCAATTTTTCTCCATTTGCGAAGATTTTGTAGGATATGTCAAATGTTCTCAGGAAAAAGCCTTTTCAGGTTTATAAAAATTCAAAACCTTTTTTTTTACATTTATTATGCATAATTTACATATCAGGTCATTCCTGTTTGCTTCTCACATCTATTAATTATTGTATCTTTTTGAAATCACTCATTGATTTGTACATAAATGGCTGCCTATAAGAAAGGATAGTTGGTAGGAGCTGAGATATATGTGTTTTAGTATCACTGCTTCCCTCCTCTGCTTTCTAGCATCCCACTTTGTTGTCCAATGCTAGATGAGAGAGAGGTAATGTAGTGTTTCCATACACTATTTATAGATAAGAGCACAGGGTTGGCTTCTGCTTTTCAGTTGAGATTGCTCAGAAGCGACCTTGTTGTTATATTAGCAGTGCAAGGTACCCACTCGGCTATCTGACTGAGAGTGCCTTACTGTGAGAATTTTAGATGAAAGGAATTGCCTATATCCCTTTCTTGTAAGAAAAAGGCTGAGATGTCAGGTCAAAAATTGACAGTTCTGCTGTCAGATATCAGCATATATTGCGTCAAATATCTTATGAGACACAATCACTTTTGACAACCTCAGATTGAAATGATAGATACAGAATAGCTGTTTCTGCTGTTCTGATTTAGTTGTTCACTGTCCCCGATTGCCAGAGTATTGCAGGGATCTGTGTCAACTTTGTCAGAATGAGAGAACAGCTAGTAGCAGAAGTGATATTTAGAAAGTTTTATCAGGTGAAGGATAGAAAGATTATGTTTGGAGTTAGTTCACTGTTCACTTAGACACTTTCAAAGTGCTATTGGGATTGTATCACTGGCTAGTCTGTATATCCCCAACCTGTCACAATTATTCTAGGAGAAAAACATTCCGGACTCCAAAATTAAACAGTTAAACTGATAATACCTTTTACACGATGTGTGCATGTACTTAGTCTCCAAAACCTCTTCAGACTCCCATGTTATTAATTGTTAGTCTAGAGGGAAAAACTGTGGATTGGAATGAGCTGTAAATATGAGATTGCTACTACACTGATTGTGTGGTGTGTACACACATTTTTAAGAAGTCAGGTTGAGATTGCTTCTTTGTCCAGTGTGTGTACATCAGTTGTATCACAATTTTCCAAAGGAAAAGAAAGAGAAAAAGAGATATTTGTATATAAAGTGCAGATCTTTAGATTGCTCTTGATATTATTACAGCCTTATTTCTTCCCGACTTTCAGTCTAAATAATAGTGAGACAATCAAGGTTTTTCAAAAATGCCATTACCATACATTAAATATTAGCAGTGATCTCAGACTCCAATTTCCATATACTTAGACTTGTACCAATTTGTTGCATAGTGTGTGTCTAAACATTGTATCCAAATCAGCGCAATAGATAAACAGCAAAAGTTTAAATTGTTGCTGTGTAGGCTGATTTGTCAATTATAGCAATAAACAACTGCAGATGCCTAGTGACTATAACACCGTGTTTTACTGACAGGATACAGTTGTTTCCCCTAATCACGGTAAAACCTTCATGTAATCGTGCAATTGCCGGGGGTATAGGCAGGATACAGTTATTACCCCTATTCACGGCAAAGCCTACATGTGACCGTGCAATTGCCGGGGGTACAAGTAGGATACAATTATTTCCCTTTTCACGGTAAAAAAGCATATGGTCGTGCAAATACCGGGGGTATATACATAGAAATACAATTGGTGCTAGTGGCACAGAATCCAGTGTGACCAAGCTCTCCCCGAGCGAAACGCGCGTCACTGAACTGACTGTTTCCGGTATCGGTTCTCGGTTCTCACACATGGAGTGAGAAGCCGACGCACTCAGATGTTCGCTGCTGCCTCACATCTCTCTCCCCCGGCTGCACAGAACACCACTTGAAGTGGTTCGTGAGTAAACAAGCGGCAATTGCCGCTAAACAAGAATTAACCCACTAGCACCAATTGTATTTCTATGTATATACCCCCGGTATTTGCACGACCATATGCGTTTTTTACCGTGAAAAGGGAAATAATTGTATCCTGCTTGTACCCCCGGCAATTGCACGGTCACATGTAGGCTTTGCCGTGAATAGGGGTAATAACTGTAACTTGCCTATACCCCCGGCAATTGCACGATTACATGAAGGTTTTACCGTGATTAGGGGAAACAACTGTATCCTGTCAGTAAAACACGGTGTTATAGTCAACAGGCATCTGCAGTTGTTTATTGCTATAATTGACAAATCAGCCTACACAGCAACAATTTAAACTTTTGCTGTTTATCTATTGCGCTGATTTGGATACAATGTTTAGACACACACTATGCAACAAATTGGTACAAGACTAAGTATATGGAAATTGGAGTCTGAGATCACTGCTAATATTTAATGTATGATAATGGCATTTTTGAAAAACCTTGATTGTCTCACTATTATTTAGACTGAAAGTCGGGAAGAAATAAGGCTGTAATAATATCAAGAGCAATCTAAAGATCTGCACTTTATATACAAATATCTCTTTTTCTCTTTTTTTTTCCTTTGGAAAATTGTGATACAACTGATGTACACACACTGGGCAAAGAAGCAATCTCAACCTGACTTCTTAAAAATGTGTGTACACACCACACAATCAGTGTAGTAGCAATCTCATGTTTACAGCTCATTCCAATCCACAGTTTTTCCCTCTAGACTAACAATTAATAACATGGGAGTCTGAAGAGGTTTTGGAGACTAAGTACATGCACACATCGTGTAAAAGGTATTATCAGTTTAACTGTTTAATTTTGGAGTCCGGAATGTTTTTCTCCTAGAATAATTATGACAGGTTGGGGATATACAGACTAGCCAGTGATACAATCCCAATAGCACTTTGAAAGTGTCTAAGTGAACAGTGAACTAACTCCAAACATAATCTTTCTATCCTTCACCTGATAAAACTTTCTAAATATCACTTCTGCTACTGGCTGTTCTCTCATTCTGACAAAGTCGACACAGATCCCTGCAATACTCTGGCAATCGGGGACAGTGAACAACTAAATCAGAACAGCAGAAACAGCTATTCTGTATCTATCATTTCAATCTAAGGTTGTCAAAAGCGATTGTCTCTCATCAGATATTTGACGCAATATATGCTGATATCTGACAGCAGAACTGTCAATTTTTGACCTGACATCTCAGCCTTTTTCTTACAAGAAAGGGATATAGGTAATTCCTTTCATCTAAAATTCTCACAGTAAGGCACTCTCAGTCAGATAGCCGAGTGGGTACCTTGCACTGCTAATATAACAACAAGGTCGCTTCTGAGCAATCTCAACTGAAAAGCAGAAGCCAACCCTGTGCTCTTATCTATAGTGTATGGAAACACTACATTACCTCTCTCTCATCTAGCATTGGACAACAAAGTGGGATGCTAGAAAGCAGAGGAGGGAAGCAGTGATACTAAAACACATATATCTCAGCTCCTACCAACTATCCTTTCTTATAGGCAGCCATTTATGTACAAATCAATGAGTGATTTCAAAAAGATACAATAATTAATAGATGTGAGAAGCAAACAGGAATGACCTGATATGTAAATTATGCATAATAAATGTAAAAAAAAAGGTTTTGAATTTTTATAAACCTGAAAAGGCTTTTTCCTGAGAACATTTGACATATCCTACAAAATCTTCGCAAATGGAGAAAAATTGCTTTTAATTATTATTCTGTGTATTATGAGTAAATCGAATATTTGTATCCAGAGTGATAGGTACAGATAGATATTTGTTATCAAGTATCTGCATCCTAATGAAAAGGTGCAGACAAGCATTTGGGATATCATAACCACTACCAATATCCCGAAAAATGACAATAGTCACCCTTCCTTTTAAGAAAATAAAATAAAAGTTACGTTTTAAAATATAACAATAATACAAAATACATTAAATCAAAGTGTGCCCCAGGTAAGACTTAATCAGTCTTTCCTTGCATCTTACTGCAAGACCCCCTTACTATTTGAGTTCACTGAAACTTGTTCTGGGAGCACCACCAACAGGCTATTGTAGAGATCAACTTGCGATGATAATTATGTTGGTTTAAAATCACAGTACACCCATATGATTGTTATGTGCGGATTCACACCCAAACCTAGTGTAAGGGACAGGGCAGAGCTGCCACCACATCATGCAGTGTAAGGGACAGAGCGGAGCTGGCACCACATCATGCAGTGTAAGGAACAGAGCAGAGCTGCCACCACATCATGCAGTGTAAGGGACAGGGCGGAGCTGCCACCACATCATGCAGTGTAAGGGACAGAGCGGAGCTGCCATCACATCATGCAGTGTAAGTGACAGAGCGGAGCTGCCACCACATCACGCAGTGTAAGGGACAGGGCGGAGCTGCTGCCACATCATGCAGTGTAAGGGACAGAGCAGAGCTGCCACCACATCATGCAGTGTAAGGGACAGAGTGGAGCTGCCACCACATCATGCAGTGTAAGGGACAGGGCGGAGCTGCCACCACATCATACAGTGTACGGGACAGAGCAAAGCTGCCACCATATCATGCAGTGTAAGGGACAGAGCAGAGCACCTCTGCATGCCCAGTGTACCAGCTTCTTTTAAACATCGCAATACATAGCAAATGGACCAGAGAGCAGCTGCCAGCAGGAAGAGATAGGAGCCTTACCATGAAGTGGGAGATTGTGAGCTTAGAAAGTGCTGTATTGGTTCTATTATGTTTTCTGTATTTATTTATTTATTATATGTTTAACCTTTTCCTGACCACTTATCTCATTCAAATGTATGAACAGTCTATACTATAGACCAGGGGTGGCCAACCGGTCAGAGGTAAAGAGCCGAAAAATATCTGTAGTCAAGCTAAAGAGCCAACAACATGCGTGCGCCTTCGATGCGCGTGCCAAAAAAGGGGCATGGTCTATTTGGACCCCTTGGGTGGGTGTAATACACATATGCCTCCAATAGTGCAGTGCCATATATACATATGCCCCCAATAGTGCCAGATACACATATGCTCCCACGGTGCCAGGTATGCCCCCCACGGTGCTGGGTATGCACCACGGTGCCACAAACTGCTATGCCCCCACAGTGCCAAAAAGCTGGTATGCCCCCGCAGTGCCAAAAAGCTGGTATGCCCCCACAGTGCCAAAAAGCTGGTATGCCCCCAAAGTGCCTCAAACTGCTATGCCCCCACAGTGCCTCAAACTGCTATGCCCCCACAGTGCCACAAACTGCTATGCCCCTACAGTGCCACAAACTGCTATGCCCCTACAGTACCACAAACTGCTATGCCCCTACAGTGCCACAATCTGCTATGACCCCACAGTGCTTATTTCCCAGCAGCTGCACTCACCATTGTTGCTGCTGCTGCCGGGCGTGCAGAGGACACTCTGGTGTCCCCCTGCAGTCCTGTCATGTCACCAAGGGGAGGAGAGCACAGCACACCGCGCGTCTCCTCCCCCCTCACTTTCCTGTGACTGGGCCGTCCACCAATCAATTCTCGCGGGCCGGCTCCTGATTGGCTGCCGGCCCGCAAGCTCTGATTGGCGGATGACCCAGTCACAAGGATGCTCAGTGAGGGGTAGGAGAGATAAGTCATGCGTGCTCTCCTCCCCTCAGAAGGAGAAGGGATTTGAGGAACCAGCAACGGGTGATGGGGACAGGGACAGACGGTGGGCGGCGGGCAGCAGTGGGAGCAGGAGCCACACTTTAACAGGGAGAGAGCCGCATGCGGCTCTAGAGCCACAGGTTGGCCACCCCTGCTATAGACCATCTGTACTGTTAGCTATAAATACTCTATTTCATGCAGTATCCAGTGTATAAAAAGACTAATATCAGGGATGTTACTGCTCCCCCAGACTCCCGTACTTACTCAAATGCGCTGCAGTGTGGGAGATCATGGGTTACATTTGCAAACCCCCCTCTAAAAATCTGTATCAGACTGGATGATTGCTACAGTGAATGTATGTCAGGTGATTAAACAATTGTTCATGTGAGGGTGTAGGACAGGATGCGTGCGTGTGTGCTCATTATTTGGTGTAGATTAATCTATTACCACCGTGAGCTGAACCTTCAGCCTCTGCCTCTGTAAATCCCTTGATACTCCATGGCACCGAGATTAGATTTACTTGTTTTAAAATAAAAACACATTTGGAAGCAGAAACAGATTTTTAATGATTATTTTGGGGACAGAAGTGGCATCACTGTAGAGGGGTGAATCTAATCTCTGTTAGTGAGGACCATAGAGCGCAATATCTTCCTGCTCCTCCTTCCAGTTCCACAGCTACAATCCAATGTGGGATAATTCCTAGAGGGAAAGAAGAAATCTCTGTGTATGACTGGTTCCAGCTCAGCATCAAACATGGTATTTTGTTGTATATGTTGGACAATGAAATGAAATGAAGGTACTTGTGTAATATCACAGTGCCTGTTACGTAATTAACATAGCATCCCTGCCAGAATCAGCGTAGTGTTCGTGTGGCCAGCGTAGTTAGCGTAGTCAGTCAGAAGTAGTGTAGAGTTCCCGAGGTCACTTAACGTAGTTAGCGTAGTCAGCATCCCTGTCACATTCGGTGAAGTGTTCTCGCGGTCAGTGTCCCTGTACTGTACTGACGGTCAACATTCAAAAGGCAGGTGTGAATGTGTTCCTGAAACACCCCCACTATCCACGCCTGCCTGAAGCGTGGCGATCACAGCGAGCCCCGCGAGGGGACGCGTTACGTGTCCTCCAGACCTGTTCATACCTCCACTATCCACGTCAGCGTGTATTTGACTTTATAAATTGTGGTGAGTGCAGCGAGCCACCAAGCCCAAAGTGTGGCGAGCGCAGCATCCCTTCACTCCGGGCTCGGTGGCTCGCTGCGCTTGCCACACTTTATAAAGATCAACTCTACGCCGATATGGCTAGTGGGGGTATGAACAGATCGGGAGGATGCGTAACGCGTCCGCTCAACACGCTTCGGGTTGGCGTGTATAGTGGGGGTTTGAAATGGAGGCATTTGCCAAATTAATCTAAAACCGATGGACAATAAGTGAATTTCGCAGTTTAGGTACTGTGTCCATAATACTAAGTACTTTAGGTACTGTGCCTCAATACTAAGTACTTAAACACACTTAAATACACCTGGGGCGAAATGTAATAGGTTGCGATTTTTGGACGAGTTCCAAACTCGCCAGAAATAGCACCTTTAAAAAATCGCGTTTTTTGCCGCGAATTCGCATATGTAATGAGATGCGAATTAGCGGCAAAAAATGCGATTTGCTGCGATTTCGGGCGATTTTCAGTCATGAAAATGTGCGCATTTTCAGTCATGAAAATGTGCGCATTTTCATATATGCGATTTTGGTTAAAAAAAAAAAAAAAACGGCGTGGGGTCCCCCCTCCTGAGCATAACCAGCCCCGGGCTCATTGAGCCGGACCTGGTTCCAAAAATACGGGGGACAAAAAGCATAGGGGTCCCCCGTATTTCTGAAACCAGCCCCGGACTCTTGGACCGGTCCTGCTTCCAAAAATACGGGGGACAAAAAATTTGGGGGTCCCCCGTATTTTGAAACCAGCACCGGGCTCCAACAGCCCGCGGTGTCATGCCACAGCCGGGGGACACTTTTTATACAAGGTCCCCCGGCCAAAACATGAGCACCGCGGCTGGTCAGCCTTGGACGGGGTACCTGGAGGAGTGGGGACCCCCCAATAAAGGGGTCCCCCCCAGGCTTCACCCGTCCAGGGCTGAAGCCCGGGGCTGTCACCGGCGTCCGTGGCCAGTGGACGCCGGCCTGATAGGGTTAAATCGATCATATGTTACATTGCTTTATACCGGAGAAATACAAGTGCCAGCAGACTTGGAGAACCACAAGTCCCAGCATGCGGGGCATTAATGGGCCCGCTGGCACTTATAGTCCACCTGTAAAAAGACCAGCGCTGGATCCAGGAATGGTAAGTATGCTGGTGTAAAAGTGAGGTGTGTGTGTAATAAACTTTTACTTCTCTGTGTGTGTGTTTTTTATAAACATTCTTTTTACAGGTGGACTATAAGTCCCAGCGGGCCCATTAATGCCCCGCATGCTGGGACTTGTGGTTCTCCAAGTCCCAGCATGCGGGGGGCGGTCTGCTGGCACTTGTAGTTCTCCTGTATCAAGCAATGTTATGTATGGAAGATTTAACCATATCAGGCCGGCGTCCACTGGCCACGGACGCCGGTGACAGCCCCGGGCTTCAGCCCTGGATGGGTGAAGCCTGGGGGGGGACCCCTTTATTGGGGGGGTCCCCACTTCTCCAGGTACCCCGTCCAAGGCTGACCAGCCACGGTGCTCATGTTTTGGCCGGGGGACCTTGTATAAAAAGTGTCCCCCGGCTGTGGCATGATACCGCGGGTTGTTGGAGCCCGGTGCTGGTTTCAAAATACGGGGGACCCCCAGATTTTTTTTCCCCTGTATTTTTGGAACCAGGACCGGTCCAAGAGTCCGGGGCTGGTTTCAGAAATACGGGGGACCCCTATGCTTTTTGTCCCCCCGTATTTTTGGAACCAGGTCCGGCTCAATGAGCCCGGGCTGGTTATGCTTAGGAGAGGGGACCCCACGCCGTTTTTTTTTTAATAAAAACACTTTTACACATTTTTATTAACAGGACCATGCACAGATCTCAATGATCTGTGCATGGTTCTGTCAAATTCGCCTGTCAGAACCTGGTCTATTTTTTTGCGATTTTTGGTAACATTTACCAAAAATCACACCCTATTACATTTGCGAGTTGTATACTTTATAATGGGAAAACATCTGGATGCGATTTGAAATGTGACTAAAAATCGCCACTTTCAAAAGTGCGATTTCGTGGTAAAAAGTGCGATTTTTTACCGCGATTTTCAACCTATTAAATGTGCGATTTTCGGAAAATGTGCGATTTCGGCCGTTTTTGACCAAAAATCGCACATGTCTAAAAATCGCACCCTATTACATTTCGCCCCAGGTAATTAGTACACAAGTCTTGGTATAAATTTGCATGCTGCAGGGAGCCGGGGGACGGTGGCAGACAGGAAGATGGAATCCTCCCTGCCTGCACCAGAGGCTGTGTGGGGGATAGGAGGGCTCCCAGGGACACAGGCAGCACAAGCTGCCCCCCCTGGGAGAGCTGGCAGGGGCACTGTGTACCCTGACTATGCTAGCCAGCCATTGGGCTATGCTGACAACGTAGCGTAGCCGGGCGCCGTGATATTACACAAGTACCAAAATGAATCAACTAAAGACAATGACTACTGTCCTAATAATGTTACACATGTATTGGATCCAATTATTATTTGCAAGAACGATACATGTATCTGGGGTTTGTGGGTAGAAGGTTCTGCAACTATTCATTCCATAAGATCCATCTGGTGATTTATCTCTGTGAAATTGAGGGTCATTCTGTTTGGCTGCTTAGTGGGCCTTGTAATGCTGTCAGCCAGGCCCCGCCCCCCATTGCAGGGTGAATGTACCTGCCGCACAGCAAATGGGTGTTTTGCCTGAACATCCATACGCAGAGTAGCGTCCGGGCCTGAAATCATTCGATGGTCACCGACCATCGAATGATTTCTTCAGTGCTTGCAAATCTAAGTCAGTCTCATATGGAATTAGATCTGCAGCATCCACATCCGAGAACTGGGTGGGCAGCTGACTTCTGGTGACTTCAGCTGCCCATCCCTGGAAGGCAGGTACCTGCCCGCGTTCGCATGGGGACACCAAGCATTTTTGGCCAATAAGGGAATCGTATAGATGACTTAAGCTGGCCCTACATCTACAGACTGATTGTCAGATCTGGCTGGTTGGAACGAACACCTGGTAATATCTGAATGACAGTTTGTCAGTTTTCCAGCATTTCAAAGCAAATGGTCAACTGTCATTTGCTCTCATCCATTACCAGGATTTTGTTCCAACCAGCCAGATCTGACAATAAATCTTTAGGTGTGTGGCCAGCTTAAGTAATATGATTTCCTTAGTGGCCAATAATGCATCCAGTTTGATGTAAATTCATTAACACTAGTTGCTGTAATCACCCCCACCGGCAATGAGTTCCAGAATGTTACTGCTCTAATGGTGAAGAATCCTCTTCTTAATTCAGTACAGAATTTATTTTCCTCGAGCCTCCGTACATGCCTGCGTGTCCTAAGTATAGGCCTGTTAGTGACCAATCATCTTCCAGTTCCATATGATTCCCAATCCTGTATGTGAACATACAGTACTAATCATATCACCTCCCAACCTCCGTTTCGCCAGTGAGAACATATTCAGCCTGGTATAACCTATCTTTGTATTCTAGTGATCCGAGACCGTTTACTGGTTTAGTCATCACTGTTGCCCCTAATTATTCAGTATAAATGAGCAGTGAATGGTTATTTGTAATTTCATACTTACATATAATGGGGTCTATACACTGCTGACGGCACTTATACATGCAGCACTTTTTTCCCCCGGGGCAGTTACTGTCATTCTTACAAAGACGAGGCAGTATCTCTGCTTTGCAAAGAAAATATTGTGGTGGGCAGATCCCAGGTTTCACTGCAATAGACAACATGGTCCATTAGAAGGACAACTAGAAATATGCACAGTTCAATGGATTTACAGAATGTACAGCAACAGCAACTCAAAGCAAACTAGTATGTGTATCACACACCAGTACGAGAAGTGTATCACACACCAGTACGAGAAGTGTATCACACACCAGTATGAGAAGTGTATCACACACCAGTGCGAGAAGTGTATCACACACCAGTACGAGAAGTGTATCACACACCAGTACGAGAAGTGTATCACACACAAGCGCGAGAAGTGTATCACACACCAGTGCGAGAAGTGTATCACACACCAGTGCGAGAAGTGTATCACACACCAGTGTGAGAAGTGTATCACACACCAGTGCGAGAAGTGTATCACACACCAATACGAGAAGTGTATCACACACCAGTATGAGAAGTGTATCACACACCAGTACGAGAAGTGTATCACACACCAGTACGAGAAGTGTACCACACACCAGTACAAGAAGTGTATCACACACCAGTACAAGAAGTGTAACACAAGTCACAGCAATACGTTTATCCCTTAAAAGTAAAATGCGCTCACTTTGTAAATGACTGGGGGGCAATCGCCAGCAATTGATGTAATAATGCAAATTCCCCAGGCATACATAGGGGGAAATTTACTACGCCAAATACGGCTAAAATAGTCATATTTGTATTAGTAAATATGAATATTTTAGGCGTATTCTTATTTTTTGCATTTACTATGCCAAAAATACAACAATTCGTATTGAAGGCACATTCGTATCTACGAGTACCAATGCGAGCGCCATCGACAGAATACGAATAGGAATCACCATTCAAAAGAATGGTGATTCCTAATTTACTAAGCGGGTGTATGTAATATATGGCCGCTAATTGCTGGTAAAATATGCCTGGAAAATACACTTCATTTTCCAGGAGTATTTGGCTTTAGCCTGCACGGATCACTCAGATCCGCCATATCAGTCAGATCCGCCATATCGGTCAGATCCGCCATATCGGTCAGATCCGTCATATCGGTCAGATCCGTCATATCGGTCAGATCCGTGCACGCTGCAGTGTAAAAAAATAAATTAAAAAAAACAGCGAATGGGGTCCCCCCCATGGGTATAACCATCCCCAGGCTCAAAGAGCTGGTGCTGGTTTTAAAAAATCAGGGAACAAACCAAAAAGGGGTTCCCCATATTTTTTAAAACCAGCACCAGGTTACTTCCCTTCTCCCAGCTACAGTGTCAATTTGGTATCCCGAAGGGAGATTTTTTTTTAAATATCTACAAATACACAATCCGCTTATATGGTTAAACCATCTACTGTTCCATGTCTACCTGCCGTTATGCATTTTAGATTGACCTCCCCTAACCACAGGGAGGGGGGTATATCTCAGTGGTTACCAGCACATTGTTCTGTTGGCTAAGAAGGGTAAATTAACTTCTAAATCTAAATGGGAAAGAGATTTGTCTAGAGTGTTTCAGGAAGCTGAGTGGGACTCGATCTTGATATCCTGTTTTAAGATCTCTAAATGCCTCCAAAACTGCGAAATGTTTTACAAGCTATGTCATAGGGCCTACTTTACCCCACAGCGGCTGCACCTTAACTGGCCTTCGACATCCTGTCTTTGTTGCAGAAACTGTGGGTGCAATGGGACAATTCTACATATCTTCTGGGATTGCCCAGTTCTGCGGCCGCTGTGGATCGAAGTATTTACCCTCATAAATGATGTTCTTAGAATATCTGTCCCTATTGATCCCGTAATGGCCCTGTTTCACCACACCCAGATTCCTCTCCTAACCTGCGACAGATACATCATGGGACATATTCTAATTTCCACCAAGGCGGCCATCTGACAACTGTGGAAATCCCACTCTATACCCAGTATACAAACTATTATTAATAACATTCACAAGCATTTTATATTTGAGACGGCTGGTTGTGGATACTACTCCTCCCCCTCCTCAATTCATATAAAGTGGTATAAATGGAGTGAATACAGGGAGAGTCGGGGTCTGTCTACCCTGAGTAGCGACCATGTTGCTGTATCGGCGTTACAATCCACTGAGCTTGGCGATACATCTTAATTGTTTTCAATGTCAGTAAAAAATGTGTGATATTTCTTTGTGTCCCCTTGTCCATGTTACACCCTTCTGTGTCTGTGCTGTCTTGTCTTGTCTCGTTCTGTATGGTTCTCTTTTTCACCCTTTGTATAAAGGCATTAAATTAGAATTTATGGGGTTTCACATATAGACATCGTCCTATAACCTTCAGTATTTTATTGTATCATTTATGTATGTGTTTACCATATAAGCTATCACTGTTGTATGTAATTCCATACCTTTAAATGTTTTGTAATCAATAAACATTTAAAATGAATAGGGGTCCCCTATATTTTGTGAACCAGCACCAGGCCCAGTCATCCAGCAGGGTAAGGCCATAGCCAGGGGACACTTATTATATTAGGTCCTGCGGCCAAAGCATTAACCCCCTGACTGGTCAGGCTGGGCAGGGGTCCTGGGGAAGTGGGGACCCCCCCTAATGAAGGGGTCTGCCCCTCCAGAACTTTCCTGCCCAGGCTGAAGCCTGGGGCTGTCCCCGGTACCCCTGAGCATTGGTTACAGGGCTGATTAAATGTGTAAAAAAAAATATAATAAGCCGTTGGATTCTGCTGTGGAACTATGAGTCCCAGCAAGCCTGCACCGCATGAAGGGACTTGGAGAACCACGCTGTTTTTAAAAAAAAAAAATATTTATTTATTTTACACTGAAGCTTACACGGATCTGACCGATAGGATCTGAAGGAAATTTTTATTATGAATTAATTTATTTTACTTGTGCTTAGGACATACAGATATTATTATTGTTATTATTCTTATTTATTATGTAAAAGGCGCCACAAGTGGTTGGCAGCACCATATATAGGGCAAACACACACATATATATATATATATATATATATATATATATATATATATATTGTACCATAAAAAAAAAAAAAACCTCCCCCCGCATTCGCTTTGAGTGACGCTGGAATTTCTAACTGATCTTCTGAAGATCTGACACAGCAAATCTCTTATATATTTGTCTACATCTGTCACTCAAAGTGTGTGAGTGTGTCTGTAACGCTGGGTGGAGCCTCTGACTCACATGACTGACTCACGTGACAGAGAACCAGCCCAGTGAGACCACAGTGCCAGACACCCTCTGCCTCCCCATGTTGCCCAGGAACCTACTCCCCAGCCACCAGGTGAGCTCCCCCCACCGCCGTCCTGTACTCCTGTGCTGCCACGCTGGACCTTCACCCACTGGCAGAAGCTGCACAGGGTCCTCCACCCTCCACTTTAGTCCTCCGTATGCCCACACACCCCTGTCACTACCCAGCCTCCTGTTCTCCTGAACCGTAACTTCCACCACTGGGGAGTCGCTGACGCTGTGTTGCCCACATTCCCATATCATGCCTCATAGCCCAGCCTCCTGCTCTCATGCACCCTAACTCCCACCCAGTAGGAAGAGACACTGACTCAGGGCCACCGTCCTGTACTCCTGTGCTGCCACACTGGACCCTCACCCACTGGCAGAAGCTGCACAGTGTCCCCCACCCTCCTCTAGTCCCCCGTATGCCCACACACTGCTCTCCTAAACCGTAACTTCCACCACTGGGGAGTCGCTGACGCTGTGTTGCCCACATTCCCCTATCATGCCTCATAGCCCAGCCTCTTGCTCTCATGCACCCTAACTACCACCCAGTAGGAGGAGACACTGACTCAGGGCCACCGTCCTGTACTGCCACGCTGGACCCTCACCCACTGGCAGAAGCTGCACAGTGTCCCCCACCCTCCTCTTTAGTCCCCCTTATGTCCACACACCCTTATCACTACCCAGCCTCCTGTTTTCCTGTGTCATGACCTCCGCCAGTGGGGAGCCACTGACTCAAAAACACCCTACTATACTATTGCACACACACACCTCAACAACACCCACGCACACCCCCCCCCCACACCCACAAATGTCACTGTACCCTCCACACTATCAATGTACATCTTACTCTGTAACCGCTTTTCAATTAAACAAAACAATACACACCCCCTTCCACATCATATGCTCTCTATTTAACACATTTCACCTATAACTCAAGTTGCAATACAGGCATCTTTCATACAATTCTAACCATATTTCTCACAATACAAACGTTCACAAATTAAGGGGGCGCAGTCCCTTACGCTGGTGTGAAGAGCACCCGTAGGGCGTGATTAATCACCTAGTTCATTAATATTCACCTGCTATTTTTAAACCACATCCCTATTGTGTTTGTCCCACTTATCTGTTGTTTGTGTGTTTTTACATACATTGCAATTTGATTTGCGATCAACTCTCTTGCAACTACTGCTCAGGACTGTAGGAGATACACTGATACATTGTACAGCAGCTTGATGAGACTTTGCTGAACTGTGAGTGGACTTTGTTAGTATAATCCTGATGCTGCTGCTGGTTACTGGATTTCTGGGTCTCCCTGAATATAGTACAACTTGTTTGCATTGTTACCCGCTGTGCTGTGTGATCCCTGAACCCCAGGGTACCCAGGTCGCCCGGTATCCTCACATTTGGAGGCAGCGGAGGGACATCACACAGTTTCTGCAGATATTACAAGGTACTGGATAGAAGCAACAGTAACACTGCAGAATATCAGGATGGAGCGTCAGCCAGAAGTTGTGGTCAGCAATCAAGGAGAGAACACAATGAGAGAGCAGGAGAAGTTTTACCGTACAGCACGGAAACCTTAGCTGCAAGGATTTTGCAGGATGAAAGATATTACTTATGAAGGGACTGAGACCCGGGAGACACTGGTGCTGAGGTTGTTGGAGTGGGATCGGGCGCACACAGAGGAACCCAACCACCTGAGTAATGATGAAGAGGGGCCGACAGGCAATGGTATCATTGTATCCCATAAATTACCAGAGTCTACCACTGTTACTCCTGCTGCACTACAGAGCTGGCTGGGGGCACTTGGTTAAAGTGCAACACCACAGGAGAGAGCTGGGATAATCCAAGCAATACTAGGGGTCCTACTGGCGGTGGAATTCCAGAGTCATCTTCTGGCCAAAAGAACCGACATTTGGGATTTAAGGAAATGTTCCCACATTTTGGGAGAATGAAGCAGACATTGAAATTCACCTCCAAATCTTTGAGAATCTCATGGGGGTGCATGGAATAGAGCCAGCTGAATGGCCAAAGTACTTGGGGCCAAGTCTCACTGGTTGGGCTTTGGAAGCCTACTGGGCCCTAACTCCCCAGGAGTGTAGAGTCTACGCCAGTATAAAAAAGGCATTGCTAGCTAAGTTCCAGATCACTGCAGAATCTTATCGTCTCAAATTCAGAATGATGAATAAAAGTGCTTCCCACCAGGAGTTTACTAGTCAGCTATGGCAAACCTGTGGGAAATTGCTTGAAGGGATACTGGCCTCAACTGTGGAGCAGATTATCAAATTAATGGAGGTGGAACAGCTAATAGTTAGGAAGCCCGATACACCTGAGCAAGCTGAGGAATGGGCTGAATATATAGCCAATCATCCCCAATGGAGAGTGTCTGGTGCAGCGGGTGGTGCAAGAATCCAATGAGCTGAGAAGCCCCCTGACAAAGAATCATGCATCAACGCTATTAATAAAGGAGGCTCTATCAGAAGCATCACGTATCAGCCACACATATTTAGAGTTGCTACCCCAGAACCTCGGAAGTGTTACTGCTGCAATCAAGCAGGGCACTTGCTGAGAGACTGTCCAAGCACATGATAACCATTCCCTGGCTCTAAACCAACCCCAGTCTCTGTGGTATGTTACTCTATGGAGGTGTATGGTAAAGAGGTCATCCAGTCAGCTACATCTGGGATGGCAGAGGGGTGTACATTATGGATCTGGTACTGGGGGAGGAGAAGGCAACTCCCAGGAATTTGTGATGGCACCTACAGACTGTGACAGTGGAGGATCAGCAGGTACATGGACCATGAGATTCTGGGGCCTCACTCACATTGATCGAGCCAGACCTGATTTCTGCATCCAGGGTGATTCCTTGACAGTATGTATGAATTGCCACTGCTGGGGGACAACAGGTCAATATCCCCATTGCCAAGGTACATCTGGACAGGGGAGCTGATCAAGGAATTGTGTAGGTCAGAGTACTCATGGGGCTACCAGCCAAGGTCATCCACAGAAATGATATCGGACAAAGACTGGTGACACACTTTGTCCAGGCAGTGACCAGAAGCCAAGCAAAAAGAGTAGCTACCCAGGCAACTAATATGGAACAGAAACAACCTACCCAGACAACCACGGTGAGTGATTCTAGTCCCTTATCTAGCACTCTAGAGGTAGACTTGGGGAGGTGGACCGAACTGAGATCCGAGAGACTCAACAGACTGACCTCTCCCTGAGTAAATTGAGGAGCCCAGCCGACCTGGGGTTGGAAACAGCCTACGAAAATAAGATAGCTTGGGAAGAGGAATTACTGTACCAAATTATTATTCCTCAGCCTGGACAGGAAGCTGTCATGCCTACTAAACAGTTGGTGGTACCTACACCATATAGAGCACATTAACTAGCTCTTGATCATGACTTCCCTGCAGCTGGGCATTTTGGCACCCATAAAACGCTGGCCCAACTGTTACAAAATTTCTTCTGCCCGGGGTCTTCTAGAGATGTTAAACGAAAGGAGGTGAAAATACACAGGCAGTAGGCATATAGATATAGTAGAGAATAAATAGAATTCAAATCCAAAAATAGAGAGGGTAATAGGATGAACACTGAAGAAACAAAACACTAACCACGGAAAGTATATAGTAAAAATGACACAAGTAAGGACTAAATAAGGCACAAATAAATAATAAACAAAATTAAATAAAGCATAAAGATACAGTAGGGGTGGAGTTTTCCCCCTGATGTATTTATCATCTGTAAATCAACAGTGTAAAAACGATGGTTCTTGTTTGGGGAAATTGAAGGGTATTGTATGTAAGGTGTTCTTATTTTAAAAAAAAATTATGTGCAAAGAAAAGAAAAATGAAAATAAAGTTGAAATTTAAAAAAAAAGAGATGTTAAACAGTATCAAGACACCTGCGATACCTGCCAAAGACTGGGGAAGCCTCAGTGGAAACCTCCTCTTCATCCATTACCTTATATAGGGGAGCCCGTGTTGCCATAGACCTAGTTGGACAATTAGCTATTTCTAGTCATACAGGCAAGAAGTACATCTTAACACTAGTTGACTTTGCTACACGTAACCCTGAGGCCGTGGACCTATCATCAATTGACACAGAACATGTTGCACAAGCCCTGACAGACACCTTCATTTGGATTGGATACCCGCAGGAAGTAGTCATGGACAAAAGACCCCAATTCCAAGATGAACTTATACAAACCCGTGGGAAAAGTGGGGGTTTTGTCCTCTTCAGTCCACCCCTTATCACCCACAACCCAACGGACTCTGTGAACGCTTCAATGGAATGCTTAACAGATTCCTACAAGCGTATGTATAGTCCGAGTGGAGGGACTGGGAAAGAGTTCTGCAACAACTTCTATTCTCTTTTCGGGAAGTACCTCATGCATTTACTGGATATTCCCCATTTAAACTCTTACACGGTTGGAAAGTACTGGGGCCACTAGACCTGGTCAAAAAGGTTGGGAGGATACTTTTCAAGAATACCAGTGGCCCATTTTGCAGTATGTAGAGAACATGTGAACACAGATGAGAAGACTGCTGCAGTTAACTGAAGAGCATCTCCAGGTATCACAAGAGAGGGAATGGTACGACATCCACGCTCAAGACTTTGAGTTATATCTTGGGCAAAAAGTCATGGTGCTTATGCTTGTGTGAAGAAACAAACTGCAGGCCACCTGGGATGGACCGTACACCATGGTAAGGCTCACCAGACCAGTCAATTATGTGGTTGCCCTGGATATGAAAGGAAAACACCTATGCATGTTCCATATAAACGGACTAAAAGCTTATTGAGATTGTTGAGTAGTGACCATGGCAGTGTGCTGCCCTCAGATGTCGATCCCAGAAACTGATCCGTTACATGACCTTTTGGGAGCTGCTAAACAGAGAAAAGGTGATACTACACGGTGTTGCATGGACTATCGCAGATTGAATGAAGTAACTACAACTGATGCTCACCCTATTTCCCGTGTTGACGAACTACAGGACCAGATTGGAAGGGCCAAGTTTGTCTCAACACTGGACTTAAGTGAGGGTTACTTGCTAATCCCACTTACTAAAGAAGTCCAGGTGCGTTCTGCCTTCATCATACCAACAGGACTTTTTGAGTGTCCTACCATGCATTTTGGGATGAAGAATGCCCCTGCCACATTCCAGCGAACAGTGAATGACCTACTGGAGGGGTGTCAAGACTTTGCCTAAGCCTACCTCGATGATATCGCCATCTTCAGCCATACCTGGGAGGAGCATTTAATTCATGTGACAGAAATGCTCAAGAGAATCAGAAAGGGCAGACTCACTATTTGATGCCTTGAAAAAGCAAAAGTGAAACGGTCGTAGGCAGTTAGAGAGGATGTTATGTGTGTGTATTAAGTCAGCTTAGTTGAGCCACATAGGGATTTATTAGCCAACAAGATGTCAGAAAATTGTCGATGTTATATCAGCCACATAGGTGTATTAGAGTGACAACCTGCAGTGTTTACACAAGGAAGGCACGAGGGAGCAGTGAGAGCCGGGTACACGCACGCTGTGTTACCCGGCACATAGAAACACGCAGACAGAGTCGCGTGTTAGAATACCATTACAAAGACCAAGCGAACCTCGCAGCCCGGCAGTGAAAGAGGGCACGGTGTATATTGATACATGGACCCCTTGATACCTGCGGGCGGTCTGAGTGCTCCACTCGTGAGGTCACTACTGTATGTTAAACAGCACCGCCAGCTGGCATAAAACAGTGGTGGAAGGGATTTTACCCATATAGGAATAACAACGGCAATAAAATAACAAATGTAATAGACAATCTATTACAGCCACTGTAATCCCAGCTATAATATCGCTCAAATCTTCTGGGTAACAAAGTTTATTTGAACAGGTAATGGCTGTATAATAATAGCAGCATTTACAAAGAGGATAGGTCCAATAAAAAATTTTCACTGCACTATGCCCAGCGGATAAACTGCTTAATTTAGGGTATGAGACATATGCAGTCAAATGAAACTTGTGTAAAAAAGCCTTCCTCTTAAGGACAAGATACATGCAAGGGTCTCTCCCAATGTCACTCAGTGCAGATAAATGAGAATCCTCGTGTAGTCCCTACAGATAGGCACGGGAGGAGTAGCACTTATTGTCTTAATATTGCAGATGGGAAAATGAGCCCACTGGAATATTATTAAAATGTTGTTGGCAGAGGGATACAATAACACTATAACGGATTGCTAGGCACCAATATAATAATTAAAGTGGTGTCTGCCAAATAATTGCAACAGTGTAAGCCCTTGAAAGCATAGAATTCCTGTGGTTACATAACTGCTAGTAAATTGATACATTAAAACAGCAGCAAGTATCAACTTATAAAAAAGGCCAAATTGAAGCCTAAGAGTGTGAAAATAAGCCGAAGCACACACATACATCTTTCTCTTTCTATTTTAAGTTCATTGTACACTTTTTTCTAACTTTATTGCACATATCTATCTTTTAATATTTCACTTTAAAACAAGGTTATATGGTCTCCTGTTGATAATAGACCCTTGTATATAGAATAAAATAAAGGTTATATTTTATGAAAAAAATTGATTCTCAGTGCACCCAGAAAGAAACTTCTTTTTCTCTGTGGGTGTTTTGGTCTAACTTTAAGTTGTGGCTAGCAACCCCCAGACTAATCTTAGGTGAAGATTGTGTCTCCCTGAGTGTGGAAAATAACTGGGGGAAGAGGATCGAAAATATAGAAAAGGTACTGATGCAGGAATTTTCCTTTTTTCTTTTCCAGACTCACCATACTCCCAGATAAATGCCAGATGGGGATGGCTGAAGTTCAGTACCTAGGACATCGGGTTGGAGGATGCATTATAAGACCTGAAATGGCAAGGGTGGAGGGTATTGCCAATTGGCCCCAACCGGTCAACCAGAAGCAAGGATGGGCCTTCCTTGGAGTTGCTGGCTATTACAGAAAATTCAAACCATATTACAGCACCATTGCCAAGGCTCTAACAGACTTAACAAAAAAGAGATATGCTCGGAGGATTGAATGGACCGCTGAGTGTGGGCAAGCCTTCAGAACCCTAAAAGACATGTTGACTAGAGCCCCAGCATTGGCTGCCCCTGACTACAATAGAATGTTTATTGTGCAGACAGATGCTTCCGGTGTGGACTTGGGGCAGTGTTGCACCAAGTAGGAGAAGACGGTAGGGAACACAATCGTGTATCTATTTCGTAAGCTTGCTGACCGATAGAAAGCTTATGCCACTGTCGAGAAGGAGTGTTTAGCCATAGTGTGGGCCTTAAAGAAACTACAACCTTATCTCTATGGGAAGGAGTTCAGTGTTGTGACTGACCATAACCCTTTGAGTTGGCTAAAGAGAAATTCAGGGGAAGATGGGAGGTTGTTGAGGTGGAGTTTGGCATTACATGGTTTCACCTTTTCCATTTCTCACAAAAGGAACAAGACCATAACAATGCTGATGGAACAAAATGCCAAGCTTTGCAGACCTTTGGGCCGATACGACAATACCTACCCCTTCCACTTTGTTTATATTGACAGCATGGTCCACCAATCAGAAAGCAGAAAATGGAAAGAACCAGCAAAGAAGGATTGTGGGATAGAGGAAGTGGAAGAAGAGGAGACTGTGTGAGGTGAGGTGCACAGCTATAATCACTGGAGGTTGGGGTGCCGTCCTCTCTCTGTGTAATCAGTGAATAGCCATTCTGTGTGCTCTGCTACAGCTGTCAGTGCTGCTCAGGACTGTAGGAGATACACTGTACAGCAGCTTGATGAGACTTTGCTGAACTGTGAGTGGACTTTGTCAGTATAATCCAGCTGCTGGTTACTGGATTTCTGGGTCTCCCTAAAGTTCAACTTGTTTTCATTGTTACCCGCTCTGCTGTGTGATTCCTGAACCCCAGTGTCAGGATCCGATCAGGTGATGGATCGAATAAAACATGCCTCCAATTATTATGTGTCAGAGGAAGGCATTTCATATAGTCTGTTCGTGAAATCATGTCTTCTGTAATTATTATGTGTGAAATCAATGTATTTCTTCTGTACTGGTAAACTGTTGGTGACCCAGGGAGGTTGGGGTCTGTATTCCCTCAGAGTGACCATCTGTTGGATTCTCCGACGTTAAATTGTCAGATAAGATCTGAGACCCCTCATAAATCAGATTGGGGGTCCGAGAAAAAGTGTCCAGACAACAGGCCAAAGGTGCTCCGCCCCCTCCACTAAAGATCTCTTATCACTTGGGGAACGTGTACCAACCACTTCAAAGCACTGGACCAATTCTTTATATAGAATATCAATCATCCAGGGACATTCACAAGTTCCAGCAGGGAAAGGGTCAAAATCCCAAGGGTGGGAGGGATGAGGGAGCCTGCAGATAAAACCGCTCTCTTGTCAATATTTTAGTTGGTACTTCTTGGGGGAACAGCAAGCTGGCTGGAAGAGACCAGAGATTTCATGTGGAGATCCCCCCACTACAGAATGAGTACTTGGGTGTAAGATAAAGTTCTGTTTTTTTCCCTTTTTTATTTTATTTCAGTTGTATCCATGTGTGCACTTTTAAAATCATTGTAATATCTTGTAACCATTTTTATCACTAACGCTCTGTAGTATTTCTAGTAATAAATAATACATATTATCAGTTCTGATTTTGTGTTCTTAGGACCTTTATGCCAGAAGAGAATGCTACAAAATTACCATTTGTATACTGTATTGTGTGGTCAGGTGCAAGCAAGGCATACCTTGCGCAATTGGGAAAGCGCTAAATCAGGCTATGCTGGTGGCAGTGTATCTCAAAAAAGGGAATCGTGTGTCCAAAGTGAACCCCAGTCAGGGCCGGAGCTGCTCAGATTGAAGTATCTAAGGAGGCGACCGGTGGGTAAGTGACACCAAGGTCACACGGTATCCTCACATTGAGCATAATGGAGGTGTTATTGGAATGTTATGAGGGTGTTATGGGGGTTAAAATTAAGTGTTAAGGGGTGTTATATGCCCATGTTGTAATGTTATAGGGGTTTAATCGGAATAATATAAGGGTGATATTTTAGTGTTATGGGAGTGTTGTGGGAGTTTTATTGGACTGTATACCATAGGTGTGATGTATATCATAGGTGTGATCATTCCTGTATACCATAGGTGTGATCATTCCTGTATACCATAGGTGTGATCATTCCTGTATACCATAGGTGTGATCATTGCTGTATACCATAGGTGTGATCATTCCTGTATACCATAGATGTGATCATTCCTGTATACCATAGGTGTGATCATTCCTGTATACCATAGGTGTGATCATTGCTGTATACTATAGGTGTGATCATTGCTGTATACCATAGATGTGATAATTCCTGTATACCATAGGTGTGATCATTCCTGTATACCATAGGTGTGATCATTGCTGTATACCATAGGTGTGATCATTGCTGTATACCATAGGTGTGATCATTCCTGTATACCATAGGTGTGATCATTGCTGTATACCATAGGTGTGATCATTCCTGTATACCATAGGTGTGATCACTGCTATATACCATAGGTGTGATCATTCCTGTATACCATAGGTGTGATCATTCCTGTATACCATAGGTGTGATCATTCCTGTATACCATAGGTGTGATCATTCCTGTATACCATAGGTGTGATCATTCCTGTATACCATAGGTATGATCATTCCTGTATACCATAGGTGTGATCACTGCTGTATACCATAGGTGTGATCATTCCTGTATACCATAGGTGTGATCATTCCTGTATACCATCGGTTTGATCATTCCTATATACCATAGGTGTGATCATTGCTGTATACCATAGGTGTGATCATTCCTGTATACCATAGGTGTGATGTATATCATAGGTGTGATCATTCCTGTATACCATAGGTGTGATCATTCCTGTATACCATAGGTGTGATGTATATCATAGGTGTGATCATTCCTGTATACCATAGGTGTGATCATTCCTGTATACCATAGGTATGATCATTCCTGTATACCATAGGTGTGATCACTGCTATATACCATAGGTGTGATCATTCCTGTATACCATAGGTGTGATCATTCCTGTATACCATAGGTGTGATCATTCCTGTATACCATAGGTGTGATCATTCCTGTATACCATAGGTGTGATCATTCCTGTATACCATAGGTGTGATCATTCCTGTATACCATAGGTGTGATCATTCCTGTATACCATAGGTGTGATCATTGCTGTATACCATAGGTGTGATTATTCCTGTATACCATAGGTGTGATCTGTATACCATAGGTGTGATCATTGCTGTATACCATAGGCGTGATCATTCCTGTATACCATAGGTGTGATCATTCCTGTATACCATAGGTGTGATCAATCCTGTATACCATAGTTGTGATCATTCCTGTATACCATAGGTGTGATCATTCCTGTATACCATAGGTATGATCATTCCTGTATACCATAGGTGTGATCACTGCTGTATACCATAGGTGTGATCATTCCTGTATACCATAGGTGTGATCATTCCTGTATACCATAGGTGTGATCATTCCTGTATACCATAGGTGTGATCATTCCTGTATACCATAGGTGTGATCATTCCTGTATACCATAGGTGTGATCATTGCTGTATACCATAGGTGTGATTATTCCTGTATACCATAGGTGTGATCTGTATACCATAGGTGTGATCATTGCTGTATACCATAGGTGTGATCATTCCTGTATACCATAGGTGTGATCATTCCTGTATACCATAGGTGTGATCATTCCTGTATACCATAGTTGTGATCATTCCTGTATACCATAGGTGTGATCATTCCTGTATACCATAGGTATGATCATTCCTGTATACCATAGGTGTGATCACTGCTGTATACCATAGGTGTGATCATTCCTGTATACCATAGGTGTGATCATTCCTGTATACCATAGGTGTGATCATTCCTGTATACCATAGGTGTGATCACTGCTGTATACCATAGGTGTGATCATTCCTGTATACCATAGGTGTGATCATTCCTGTATACCATAGGTATGATCATTCCTGTATACCATAGGTGTGATCACTGCTGTATACCATAGGTGTGATCATTCCTGTATACCATAGGTGTGATCATTCCTGTATACCATAGGTGTGATCATTCCTGTATACCATAGGTGTGATCATTCCTGTATACCATAGGTGTGATCATTCCTGTATACCATAGGTGTGATCATTCCTGTATACCAAAGGTGTGATCATTGCTGTATACCATAGGTGTGATCATTCCTGTATACCATAGGTGTGATCATTCCTGTATACCATAGGTGTGATCATTCCTGTATACCATAGGTGTGATCATTTCTGTATACCATAGGTGTGATCATTCCTGTATACCATAGGTGTGATCATTCCTGTATACCATAGGTGTGATCATTGCTGTATACCATAGGTGTGATCATTGCTGTATACCATAGGTGTGATCTCTATACCATTGGTGTGATCATTGCTGTATACCATAGGTGTGATCATTCCTGTATACCATAGGTGTGATCATTCCTGTATACCATAGGTGTGATCATTCCTGTATACCATAGGTGTGATCATTCCTGTATACCATAGGTGTGATCATTCCTGTATACCATAGGTGTGATCATTCCTGTATACCATAGGTGTGATCATTCCTGTATACCATAGGTGTGATCATTGCTGTATACCATAGATGTGATCATTGCTGTATACCATAGGTGTGATCATTCCTGTATACCATAGGTGTGATCATTGCTGTATACCATAGGTGTGATCATTCCTGTATACCATAGGTGTGATCATTCCTGTATACCATAGGTGTGATCATTCCTGTATACCATAGGTGTGATCATTGCTGTATACCATAGGTGTGATCATTGCTGTATACCATAGGTGTGATCATTCCTGTATACCATAGGTGTGATCTCTATACCATAGGTGTGATCATTCCTGTATACCATAGGTGTGATCTGTATACCATAGAAACAGGATTATTATATTAATAGTGTGAAGTTTTACATTTCCGTCATCTTTCTTGGAACATCCCTTACCTGGCAGGGCACACAGGCACATCAGGACACTCCCGGACAGGCAGCATTTCTGGTCTTTAGGACAATCAGCGTCCGAGTGGCAGAGAGTTTGGGTCAGGGTGACGCATGCCAGGTTCTCCAGGCTGGACGGACAGAAGCCCGCATGCTCTGTGGATGACAAACACATACATGTATCTATCATTATATACAGCCCTCACCAGCCCAGGGTATGAGATCCTGGCGATAAGAATGTCCTCAGTCACAAGTCCAACACCGGCATCTACATGCCAAGGATCTCGCCACTTTTACCATATTAAGTGTTCTACCCTCACTCCTGTTAAGCTTTACTGTTCCATCTCCTGTCACTCATATATACATATGGCGTCTGCCCTTCTCTCTTCTGTATACTATACATTAAATATGGGGCATGATGGGTATTTCATGTGTTCCACTAATACTGTATGAGCACATTTGCCTGTTTTTTGTTTCTGTGCATGGCTAGGAGTCCATAGGAGAAGGGTGGGGTACAATTGAGGCGACTTCAATAGATGGGGTACAATGGGGTACAATTGAGGATGACTTCAATAGAGCTGGGATCATCAGTACACTGCAGCCTCCAGGGTAGTTAGTTCTCTGAAATGTATGACCCAATAAAGGTGGTAGTATCATGTAGCGTAGGGCCACCTTGCCATAGCTGGTGGCTCAATGTACGTTGCTGATCTCAGGTCCAAATTTACTAGGAAATGGAAATATGGATGATGCCAGATCAGAATAAGGGTCAGAATCAGCTTTATTGGCCAGGTATACTTATTATTTATTTATTAACAGTTTCTTATATAGCGCATACATATTCTGCAGCGCTTTAGAGAGAATATTAGAACATTCACATCCGTCCCTGCCCCAGTGGAGCTTACAATCTATATTCCCTGCCAAACATATACACACACACACAGACACACACACAGTCTAGGGTTAATTTTGTTAGAAGCAAATTAGCCTACCTGTATATTTTTGGATTGTGGGAGGAAACCGGAGTGCCCGGAGTAAACCCACGCAAGCACGGGGAGAATATACAAACTTTGCACAGTTAGAGCCATGGTGGGAATCGAACCCATGACCTCAGCACTATAGTGCAGTAATACTAACCATTACACCGTCCGTACTGCCCCGTATATATAACACATGGTGGGGATAGAACCCATGACCTCAGTGCTGTGAGGCAGTAATGTAACCATTACACCGTCTGTACTGCCCCGTATATATAACACATGGTGGGGATAGAACCCATGACCTCAGTGCTGTGAGGCAGTAATGTAACCATTACATCATCCGTACTGCCCCGTATATATAACACATGGTGGGGATAGAACCCATGACCTCAGCGCTGTGAGGCAGTAATGTAACCATTACACCATCCGTACTGCCCCGTATATATAACTCATGGTGGGTATAGAACCCATGACCTCAGTGCTGTGAGGCAGTAATGCTATAACCATTACACCATCCGTACTGCCCCGTATATATATAACACATGGTGGGAATAGAACCCATGACCTCAGTGCTGTGAGGCAGTAATGTAACCATTACACCGTCCCTACTGCCCCGTATATATAACTCATGGTGGGTATAGAACCCAGGACCTCAGTGCTGTGAGGCAGTAATGTAACCATTACACCATCCGTACTGCCCCATATATATAACTCATGGTGGGTATAGAACCCAGGACCTCAGTGCTGTGAGGCAGTAATGTAACCATTACACCATCCGTACTGCCCCATATATATAACACATGGTGGGAATAGAACCCATGACCTCAGTGCTGTGAGGCAGTAACGCTAACCATTACACCGTCCGTACTGCCCTATATAACACACATGGTGGGATAGAACCTATGTCCTCAGTGCTGTGAGGCAGTAATACTAACCATTACACCATCCGTACTGCCCCATATATATATATAACACATGGTGAGGATAGAACCCATGACCTCAGTGCTGTGAGGCAGTAATGCTAACCATTACACCGTCCGTACTGCCCCGTATATATAACACATGGTGGGATAGAACCCATGACCTCAGTGATGTGAGGCAGTAATGCTAACCATTACACCGTCCGTACTGCCCCGTATATATAACACATGGTGGGAATAGAACCCATGACCTCAGCGCTGTGAGGCAGTAATGCTAGCCATTACACCAACCGTACTGCCCCGTATATATAACACATGGTGGGGATAGAACCCATGACCTCAGCGCTGTGAGGCAGTAATGCTAACCATTACACCATCCGTACTGCCCCATATATATAACACATGGTGGGAATAGAACCCATGACCTCAGCGCTGTGAGGCAGTAATGCTAACCATTACACCAACCGTACTGCCCCGTATAAATAACACATGGTGGGAATAGAACCCATGACCTCAGTGCTGTGAGGCAGTAATACTAACCATTACACCATCCGAGCTGCCCGTATATATAACACATGGTGGGGATAGAACCCACGACCTCAGTGCTGTGAGGCAGTAATGCTATAACCATTACACCATCCGTACTGCCCCGTATATATAACACATGGTGGGGATAGAACCCATGACCTCAGCGCTGTGAGGCAGTAATGTAACCATTACACCGTCCGTACTGCCCCATATATATATAACACATGGTGGGGATAGAACCCATGACCTCAGCGCTGTGAGGCAGTAATGCTAACCATTACACCGTCCGTACTGCCCCATATATATAACACATGGTGGGAATAGAACCCATGACCTCAGCGCTGTGAGGCAGTAATGCTAACCATTACACCGTCCGTACTGCCCCATATATATAACACATGGTGGGAATAGAACCCATGACCTCAGCGCTGTGAGGCAGTAATGCTAACCATTACACCAACCGTACTGCCCCGTATATATAACACATGGTGGGGATAGAACCCATGACCTCAGTGCTGTGAGGCAGTAATGTAACCATTACACCCGTATACTAGGAATTTGGTTTGGATTGCTATGCAACAGCCGGTTGGGTAACAGTGACAGTACATATATATAACACATACAGGTAAACGTTAGATGTACCCTGGGGATTATAGACACAGGGAACACATACCCCCAAGCTGCACAGCACCTAGGCAGCCATCAGCGGCACCACTGGCCATTGCAGCAGCCAGGTAGGTATCAATATAGAGAGATACAGTACAGCTATCACACAGGGAACAGATACCTGCCGAGCTGCACAGCGCCTACGCAGCCATGATCAGCGCCACTGGTCGCCGCAACAGCCAGGTAGGTAACAAATATGTGGGGACAGTACAGTTATAGGTTGCTATGAAGTGTACGAAAAAGGAGAGACATGGGGTACATGTGGCTGAGTGGCACTTTTCTAGGCAGCCATATTGCGGTGCCATCTTGGTCATACTGGAGCTGCAGCTGGAGGGGTGCCAGCATGTAGGGAGAGGGGGGGGGGGGTTAGTCAGAAAGTAGCTTTGGGTCAGGAGTTGGAGATTGGGCCCCTTGGACTGAGGTCCACCTTTGCCCCAGAGCAGTAGCCATACCTCCTCTAGTGGTGGGGGTCCTGCTGTCCTGGAAGTCAGGGTGTCTACCTCCGGGCCAACTGGGGGAGGCACAATGCCCACGCTGTAGGTCCATCTGTTTCCCTGCTCTGTCCATACCTCCCTCCCGGCAGATGGGGGGGGGGGGGGCAGAAGCATCCTGCCACTGTGGGCTGTGTCCTGCTCCGTGGGCCGCTTGCAAGTAGGAGCCACCAGGAAGCCGCCAGAGTGGTGGAGCAGTGCTCAGTCCCGGTCAGCTTGTTTTTCTGGAAGGAGGCAAGCAGCAGCAGGACCTCAGCAACATGAGGCACAGCGTGCTCCCGCTCTCCACCCAGCCATCCTCCCTGCTGGGAAGGGGACACACACACACACAGTGCTGTGTGGCCACAGGCTGGGCAAGCTCATAGCCACAGCACTCCTCCCTCCTCTCGCCCATGACCTCTCTGCTTCTCCGGGGGCCGTGGATTGGGGCTCCAGGGGGTGGAAGCCATGAGCTCCACATGAGTGCGACCATCCCCGGCCCCCACCGGATGTATTTTTCAGGAAAATACAATTCGTAAATAAGGCAGATTTACTAATCTTCCCTATTCATGGAATTGCTTTAGAACAGAGAGAAAGAATGTCCTTGTCGGGTGCACCTATTAGGTCCTTAAATGAAATAAAATTTAACTTTTATTGAATAATTACTTAAAACTCAGTGAAATATGACAAACACACATGTAACATTGAAATGTGAGTACAAGGGGAAGGGTAAGTGTGTTTATTAAAATCGGTGGCCTGCTCAAATCGCACTAATATTATTGCACAGGTTTATCCTAGGTTTCACAAATGTATATACAAAAGGAAAATAAATTTATCTTAAATTTCACGTATATGTGTGCTCCTTGAAATAAGTTGATACCGTGTCTGTTTAATTTACTCTTGATAAGAGATTATATCAATGGCCTTGCAGTAGGTGAAGCATAAGCATCAGTCTCCAATGGTATTATGATTCCCATATGGAGGAGAAGCAGCCTCTGGGAAATCAAAATATCAGTGATTTGGACAAATATTCAGTCGACTCTGTGTCATCACATAGGCTTATACAGTATTAGGTAGATATGATGCAGTGGGTTGTGGTCCCAACGATATTAATACAGCACATTCAAAATATCGTTGTCCTATCTAATTGTCGTTCTGACATATCTTTGGACAGTGCTTTGATTCTGTCAGTTGATAGGAATATCTGGTCTGGTAGTGACTGCCACAGTCGACACGCTGTGTGTCAACCAAAACCTGTCAGTGGGTAATGGGTTCAAATTCAACTTAGAGGAAGCCAGAATGTGAAATCAAACATTTTTAAGCATCTTCCTGCATCATTATAGTTATTCTTAAAATAGAGTGACTGACATATGTAACCAAATTGGTTGTCAGTGATGTGTCGACTGCTACGCGTCGACATGCAAGTGTACGTATTTCTCCAGAGGCGGTATTTACACTTCCAGTCAGTGGGCATATGTTTATAGTGCAGACTATGTGCACAAATGGATAGATTAAGTCCTTTCTGCAGGTGAGGGCAAGAGAATAATAGTAGGTCAAAGGAACACTTTTATTGTAACATTTGTTAGATACAAATTCCTGTGTATATGTTCTCACTTCGATACACTGTAGAAAAATGCTCAAATCGCAACAGTGGACTGGAGGTGGACTGCATCAAGCATTTATTAAACATCTACCTGCATCATTACGTTTACTCTTAATACAGAGTGACTGACATATGTCACAGAATTGGTTGTCAGTGGTTTGTCGACTGCTACGTGCCGACATGCAAGTGTGCTTATTTCTCCAGAGGTGGTATTCACACTTAGAGTCAATGGGCATATGTTTATAGTGCAGTCTATGTGCACAAATAGATTAAGTCCTTTCAGCAGATGAGTGCAAGAGAATGATAATAGGTCAAAGGGACACTTTTATTGTAACATTAGTTAAATACAAATTTCTGTGTATATATTCTCACTTTGATACACTGTAGAATAATGCTCAATTCACAACAGTGGACTGGAGGTGGACTGCAGGTTACTCAAGTGTTGCTGCTGCTCGAGGCTTTTTAATGAGACGGGTAGACTTTATTACCGTCTCCCAATACAGACACTGGTATTCAAATGAGGAGCTCAATGGTGGGAATCCCCGTGGCATATGTCATACTGATACTGTGATAGCCGGGGGTCTTCTGATAAATCTACCAGCTCTGTGGCTGTACGATAGTTCCCCTGTCTATTCAGTGATATGCGGGGATACGTGGTAACTTCTACAGGTGACGCGCTCCCATGGCGTGCCAAATGTTAAGCTACTGTGCTTGTCCCATTACCGCTGCTGCCCTGCTGCAGGGTACGGGATCAGCAGCCGGTATAGGACAAGTGCGGATAAACCTGTGGGTAAAAATACACAATCAAAGTACAATACTAAATACTGGCGAATGAGCAGGCACCACCGCTAGCCGGCGCGCGCTTCGCCTCCAGCTTTTTCAAGCTATACCGGCTGCTGATCCCGTACCCTGCAGTAGGGCAGCAGCGGTAATGGGACAAGCACAGTAGCTTAACATTTGGCACGCCATGGGAGCGCGTCACCTGTAGAAGTTACCACGTATCCCCGCATATCACTGAATAGACAGGGGAACTATCGTACAGCCACAGAGCTGGTAGATTTATCAGAAGACCCCCGGCTATCACAGTATCAGTATGACATATGCCACGGGGATTCCCACCATTGAGCTCCTCATTTGAATACCAGTGTCTGTATTGGGAGACGGTAATAAAGTCTACCCGTCTCATTAAAAAGCCTCGAGCAGCAGCAACACTTGAGTAACCTGCAGTCCACCTCCAGTCCACTGTTGCGAATTGAGCATTCTTCTCCAGTGTATCGAAGTGAGAATATATACACAGAAATTTGTATTTAACTAATGTTACAATAAAAGTGTCCCTTTGACCTATTATCATTCTCTTGCACTCATCTGCTGAAAGGACTTAATCTATTTGTGCACATAGACTGCACTATAAACATATGCCCATTGACTGGAAGTGTGAATACCACCTCTGGAGAAATACGCACACTTGCATGTCGGCACGTAGCAGTCGACAAACCACTGACAACCAATTCTGTGACATATGTCAGTCACTCTGTATTAAGAGTAAACGTAATGATGCAGGTAGATGTTTAATAAATGCTTGATGCAGTCCACCTCCAGTCCACTGTTGCGATTTGAGCATTTTTCTACAGTGTATCGAAGTGAGAACATATACACAGGAATTTGTATCTAACAAATGTTACAATAAAAGTGTTCCTTTGACCTACTATTATTCTCTTGCACTCACCTGCAGAAAGGACTTAATCTATCCATTTGTGCACATAGTCTGCACTATAAACATATGCCCACTGACTGGAAGTGTAAATACCGCCTCTGGAGAAATACGTACACTTGCATGTCGACGCGTAGCAGTCGACACATCACTGACAACCAATTTGGTTACATATGTCAGTCACTCTATTTTAAGAATAACTATAATGATGCAGGAAGATGCTTAAAAATGTTTGATTTCACATTCTGGCTTCCTCTAAGTTGAATTTGAACCCATTACCCACTGACAGGTTTTGGTTGACACACAGCGTGTCGACTGTGGCAGTCACTACCAGACCAGATATTCCTATCAACTGACAGAATCAAAGCACTGTCCAAAGATATGTCAGAACGACAATTAGATAGGACAACGATATTTTGAATGTGCTGTATTAATATCGTTGGGACCACAACCCACTGCATCATATCTACCTAATACTGTATAAGCCTATGTGATGACACAGAGTCGACTGAATATTTGTCCAAATCACTGATATTTTGATTTCCCAGAGGCTGCTTCTCCTCCATATTGGAATCATAATACCATTGGAGACTGATGCTTATGCTTCACCTACTGCAAGGCCATTGATATAATCTCTTATCAAGAGTAAATTAAACAGACACGGTATCAACTTATTTCAAGGAGCACACATATACGTGAAATTTAAGATAAATTTATTTTCCTTTTGTATATACATTTGTGAAACCTAGGATAAACCTGTGCAATAATATTAGTGCGATTTGAGCAGGCCACCGATTTTAATAAACACACTTACCCTTCCCCTTGTACTCACATTTCAATGTTACATGTGTGTTTGTCATATTTCGCTGAGTTTTAAGTAATTATTCAATAAAAGTTAAATTTTATTTCATTTAAGGACCTAATAGGTGCACCCGACAAGGACATTCTTTCTCTCTCTGTTCTAAAGCTATATCCATATTGTCCAGTGGTCGCACACCTCCCAGAGTAAACCAATATAATCTAGGCTTACGCCAGCTTTGTTGTTAATATTTAGGGGGGTCCTATTTTCCTCAAAAACACAATGAGGATCCTGTGCGGATGACTACCTCTCCTTTTGTTGCTATTCATGGAATTGCTATTTTACGATGGTGTATGAATATGAATTGGATGATGTGTAAAAAAAAAACAATAAATCAATAAATAGTTTAAAAAAGCATGGGGTCCCCTCTCATGGCCATAACCACACCCCTCAGCCAGGCCTGGTTTTAGAAATTCATGGAACAAACCATTTTGGGGTTCCCATGAATTTTTAAAACCAGCACCAGGCTCAAGAGCTGGCCCTGGTTCCAAAAATACGGGAGACAAAATGACGAGGGGTCCCCAATATTTTGAGAACCAGAACCAGGCCCAACCAGCCAGAACCAGAAAAATTCTGGGGATCCCATACTTGTTTTGCCCTGTGAACTTTTACAACAAGTGCTTGCTCTTTGAGCCCGGGGCTGGTTATGGCAGCATGGGAGGCCGGGTGATGCCACACAGAGACAGACTGGTGCTAGGTGGAGCTGGGAGGCCGGCACAGCCATCTTAGTTATGATATATAACAAAAAGAGTGACTTTTGTGATTTTGTGCGCTTATATAAACACCGTTCAGCAGCTGGATATACAGTCCTTAAGGTGCCATTCAAAAACACCTAACAACAATAGTACAGAAAAGAACGAAAAGACAGTTCTCCAGCGCTCAGGTGGTTCCCATCAGATGAATCACCAATTAAAGTGATTGGGTGAATGTTTAAAAGTTATATCACCATAAGGTCCTTTTCATAGACACTGTTATGATTGATTCCAAAAATGAAACACTCCTCCTCCACAAACGGTACCATAGAATGAGAAGAAAAAAACAGATAGTGCAGACTGATGAACACTTTATCTATTTTAATCAAGATGTACACTTACAATTGTGGGGGGGGTATAAAAACATATAGATATCCACAACCAGGGGCAATGCAGGATACAAGGCAGTCTCAGCGGTAGGGCAATCCAGTCTAGATCTGGTCAGAGTCCTTCCTGCCGAATGTCCGTTCCTTAACAATGGTCCCAGGTCCAGATAAGGCAGAATATCAAAGGTTAGGCAGCACTAAACGCGTTTCGGATCATATAGATCCTTCGTCAGTAGCGTAGGATCTATATGATCCGAAACGCGTTTAGCGCTGCCTAACCTTTGATATTCTGCCTTATCTGGACCTGGGACCATTGTTAAGGAACGGACATTCGGCAGGAAGGACTCTGACCAGATCTAGACTGGATTGCCCTACCGCTGAGACTGCCTTGTATCCTGCATTGCCCCTGGTTGTGGATATCTATATGTTTTTATACCCCCCCACAATTGTAAGGGTACATCTTGATTAAAATAGATAAAGTGTTCATCAGTCTGCACTATCTGTTTTTTTCTTCTCATTCTATGGTACCGTTTGTGGAGGAGGAGTGTTTCATTTTTGGAATCAATCATAACAGTGTCTATGAAAAGGACCTTATGGTGATATAACTTTTAAACATTCACCCAATCACTTTAATTGGTGATTCATCTGATGGGAACCACCTGAGCGCTGGAGAACTGTCTTTTCGTTCTTTTCTGTATCTTAGTTATGAGTAAAATAGCGATTGGGCCATGGATGGACTGGCCATCTGGCCCTTCTGGCAAATGCCAGAAGGGCCGATGGCCAGGTGGGCTGAATTGAGTCCCGCTGGCCGCTGTTGAGCTGCTGTAGTACTGCTGACCAATTACATCATACCTGTGGCAATTATACTGTAGTAGTAGTTTGTTTATTTATAAGGTGCCACAAAGTGTCCGCAGCGCCGTACATAGCAAACATAAAAACAGTTTACAAAGAACGTACAAGGTGTGATGATAAAATACAGCATAAATAGGGGTATAGCTGGTAGAACTAAAATCAGCATCAATTCTGAAGTAGGTGTCGAAATTGTCGAGGAGACTGGAGATGAAGTAGAGGACGGGAAGAACAGGGCAGGAGCCCTGGTGAGGTATAGAGGTAGGGTGAGTACGTGAGGAAGGAGGACCCTACTCATAAGAGTTAACAGACTAACAGGAGGTGGGTGGACGAACGAAAAACAATAGGATAAGTGAGAACGGATGAGTAGGCAGGATAGGAGGAGTGAAAGAGGTTAGAAGGAGGAGGGATAGGCTAGTCAGAATAAGTGGGTTTTGAGGGAGCGCTTGAAGGAGGTAAGAGAATCAGAAAGCCTGATGGGTGGCAGGAGGTTGTTCCAGTGCAGGGTGGCAGCGCAAGAGAAGTCTTGGACACGGGAGTGGGAGGAGGTGATTAGGTGAGAGGTCAGGCGGCATTCGGCGGCGGTCAGCAGTGGAACGAAGAGGATGGGAGGGGGTGTGGATAGAGATCAGTGAAGAGAGGTAAGGAGCGGTGGAGGAGGAGAGAGCCTTGTAGGATGTGAGATGAGTTTAAAGAGAACTCAGAAAGAAATGGGGAGCCAGTGAAGAGATAGACAGAGGGGGGAGGCGGAGGTAGAGCGGCGGGAGAGGAAGATGAGCCTAGCAGCGGCATTAAGAATGGATTGGAGAGGGGCGAGGCGGGCGAGAGGTAGCTCAGAGAGAAGGGTGGTGCAGTAGTCAAGGGGGAGATGACAAGAGAGTGAATGAGAATTTTGGTCGCGTCAGTGGCGAGGAATGGTCTGATGCGTGAGATGTTGTGTAGGTGAAAGTGGCAAGACTGTGAGAGAGCACGAATGTGGGGGGTGAAAGAGAGGGAGGAGTCAATGATGACACAGAGGCAGCGCGTTTGGTTGGTGGAGGTGATCTCGGTTTCACCAATGCTGATGGAGATAGTGGGAGAAGAGGGGATGTTTGGGGGATGGAAGATTAGAAGTTCAGTTTTAGCCATGTTTAGTTTCAGGAAGCGTTGGGTCATCCAGGCTGAGATGGCCGTGAGGCATTCAGAGACCTTGGACAGGAGTGATGGGGATAGGTTGGGGGAGGAGAGATAGATTAGGGTATCATCAGCATAAAGGTGGTAATGGAAGCCGTGGGAGCTGAAGAGGGTGCCCATACTGCAAGGACTACACCCCGCGCAGTGACGACGCCAGCCTTCCCCTCCCTCTCCCTCCACCACGCGCGATCACACTGCATGTCCAGGGCAGCTGCTGCAGCAGAGAGTGCGAGGAGGAGGCAGCTTACCCTGTTTTCAACAAGCCTGGCAGGAGCGGGACCGCCCGGTGCCCGGCATATGATCTAACTCCAGTGAGTGCTGTCAGCCTGACAGTGTCAGGCTTTTGTCAGCTTTTAATATCTGCTCAGTTAGGTCCAAAAATATCTTTTTTTTATTCTCTTTATTAATTTTCTTAATACAATACAAGCAAAGACATACCTACAACAAATCACATTACATTCTTACATACAGTATCCCCCATAGTGTATTTAGTATCGCTTCCACTACATTGTCTCCCGCCTCTATCTCGTCTACTGTTGCTCTTTACCCATTCTTATCGGTTTCCCCTCCCTTATTTTACTTTTAGCTTAATTGCCATTCCATCCCTCAAATGATACCCAAATTTGTTGTTGTATTTGCTGGTCTAACGTTTATATATAGTATTTCCATTTTCTATAGAGCCTCCTCCGCCCTCCCTCTAGGTCCAGCAATGCATTTCGTTTCTCAAACTGCAGTGTTTTCCCTAGTAGAAGTCTTACATTCTCTATCCTTGGGACTTTTTTTGATGTCCAATTATTCAAAATCTCTTTTTTTGCGATTGTGACTACTATTGTTAATATTGGGATTAATCCCCTTTCCTCTGGTTTGAGATCCCATATAGTGAGATCCGCAAACATCAAGGCCTTAATGTTCCTATTTGCTTTCAATCCAAATGTATTGTTGATGAAATTAGTAATTTTATACCAGAAACGTTGGATTTTAGGACAGTCCCAAAAATTATGTTTAAAGAGTGCATTCTGTATCTTACATTTAGGGCATACACCCATTTCCACTTGAACCATGTATTTACTTTGTCCCTGTGCTATGTAAGCTCTGTGAATAGTGTGGAAGTGCACTTCTTGGAGCATTGCCGAAGGCAATTGCTTCAATACTTTTTCTAGGTGTAGAAGTGCGTTTAGAAGAAAATTTTCTTCTACTTGGTCTTTGGACCAGGCTGTGCAGAGTGTAAACCATAATCTGTGCTTATCTAAAGGCATTAAGTTCCAGTAAAATTGTTTTATTTTGTATGGGCTCACCTTACTTAATTTCAATAACTGTGTTATCCTATTTTCTTCATCACTAATATTAATGTGGGGAGTGAGGTTTTGGATAAAGTGCCTTAATTGAAGGTACATGTGAAATTGTGTCTTTTCTATTAGTGCGTTATATGTAAGTAGCATTCCCCCTGGGTCAAAAATATCTGTAGCAACAGTTATCTGTGCGTCATCATTCTGAGCCTCAGGATGAGAAATGATGCACAGATAAATGTTGCTAAAGATATTTTTGTTCCATGCAAACTGGCTTTATTAGTTGGGTGGATCAGCCTGTGAGGTCATGTTATTGTTGTTATTATTATTATTATTATTATTATTATTATTATTATTATTATTATTATTATACAGGGGGAGCAACCTGTTGTGTGCTGTTATTATACAGGGGATCAGCCTGTGGGGTCCAATTATTATTATAATACAGGGGGAGCAGCCTGTTGTGTCCTGTTATAATACAGGAAGAGCAGCCTGTGGGGTCCAGATTGTGTCATATGTGTCATTTCTGTAATGGGTGTGAGGATACGAGTTCTTCAATCACTCAGACACCGAGCAGATGAAACCAAAATATGGTTTATTTTTATCACAGCACACACAAGTAGATAAAGACAGGAGCAAGAGGCAAAATGTAGCATAGAAACATCCAGGTAGCAGTTCAAGTCCTTGTAGCATCACAGTTCCAAATCACAAAACTATCACTTATTCCACACAGCAGTGATAGCAGAAACCTGTGTAAATCCACACAGCACTGGACGCTCCACACCAGAGCTTAGTAGGATGCCCCCTTCCCGGGCCAACGATGTGTTCCACAAGATCCAGTGGAGGGTATGACCCCTAAGCCAGGATTGCGACTAACATGAGGAGCCGGCTTATGTACAAGTCATTTTAAAACCTTCTAAATTCCCACGGTACCTGAACTATCAGTGGACTTGCACTGGGTCTGGATTGGTGGATTCAAGAGTCAGGTATATTCCCCCCCTTCAAGCTGCAGCTGCCCCTCTGCTGCTGCCCCCTGCTGGGTCCGGTTCCAAAGAGTCTACTAGAGTCCAGAAAGGCACAAAGGAGTGTAAATACAAGGAAGGTAATTTGGTTATGTCCTGATTACCCCCTGTGGACATAACCTTCCTGTAAATAGCAGGGGAATTGGATCACCCCCTGTGGACATTTCCTGTCTGATCATATTGGGCAATATACAGTCTAATACTATGGTTCTGGAAATACACACAGATTTGGGGGATAGAAATATTTACGGAGAGGAAGAGGGTACAGACGGACTAAAAAGTACATTAATCACTACACCTAATAAAATATAATAATTACAGTCTTACAGTGAGTATGATAACCTCACATTCCTTCCCCTACTATTTTAGTCCCTGTACCAAGTTGTTCAGGAACCAATAACAACCTGGAGCAGTGGGATGCAGAGCAGAGAATCTGGGGTTTGGATGTACCACCTGAGTCCCACAGAGTGACATCATACCAAACCCATCTTGTAAAAGGCGGCTGGTTTGCAGAATCAGCATGGGCAATATCACAATCTAAGTTATACATTTGAACTAACAAGGGATTTAGCACTTCCTCTTCTTCAGATGCTGGGTACCCCCTCTCTGCAACTTTGTAACCTTTTACACTGGGTACACCTATAGGGTGTACTAATACTTTTGCCTCTGGCATAATGGGGCAGGGAGCACTTTCCACCTCCCCCTCTTGCACAAGGAACAGCTGCCAAACAGCAGGCCAATATAGGGGCTCTGGCCCTGGCACTTCCGCCACTCTGTCACATCCTTCCTCCCTCAAACCCAAACTAGGGGCATGGCAAATTTCAGTGCAGCATTTGGTCTCAATGCCCAGGGCTGAGGAGGGACCCTCCATCAGGAACAATTCCGCTGGTGGCTGCAGGACAGGCCGTATCAGCTCTGTCCCCTTAAAAGCTAGTTGCTCACCTGCAGCCACTTCTGCGCACACATCCCCCTACTGGATAACCTCCTTCCCCAGCTGAATATGCTGGGCAGCCTGAAACAAGACGTCATCTGTGACTGGTATTCTTGTGGCCTTGATGTTGGCGAATACTCCTCTAACCACGGTGATCTCCTCTTGGACGCAGTCCTCATAGATCCCCTGGCAGCAGGTTAATAATTCTCCATCTTCCACCTCAGCAAAAGGGAAGCTGTAGTGCAGCTCCTCCTGGGGTGCCTGGCTCAGAGGCCCCACTTCCTTCACTTTGGGGATAACCTCCCATAGTATAGAACACTGACCAGCTTCTTCCCTAGGCTGTGGGAGAAGCTGTTGCAGGCGGTGTCTTTCATTAGCCACCCTGCGACACTGGTCTCACCATGCTGGGGTGTCCAGAAGCCTGTGATCAATCGCCTCTTCCTCTACCACAATAAAGCACTCCTCCAGACACTCCAATTGTTCCCACACACTCAGCTGTGCACTGAAATGGAGGATCCATGCCCGATAATCGGTAAATGCTTTTGTAGGATCCCCCTGATCTTGAAGGATCTGCTGGATGATTTCCCTGCGCGTGCAGGATCGGATGGGTATACCTCGCAGCTGACATTCTGCTATCAGCTCCTCTATACTCATTTCTTCAAGGGCAGTTAGGGGCCCCCCTGACAACAACCCTTCTCTTGTGGTAACAATTAATTCTGTGGCAGACCCCTCGGTTGTCTGCCCAGATTGCAGTAGCCCCCTTCTGGACCTTTCCTCTGGTTCTATCTGGGGCATCAATTTATTCTGGACTTGTCATTCAGCCTCAGAATATTGTCCTCTTTGTAGCATCTGGGTAACTGTAGCAATCACTTCCTCTGTAAATTCTACAAACTCTGGCTCCCCCAGCAGATTCCACGAGGTGGCCTCACCTTTACAGTGCAGGAATGCATCCCCCAGGTAACACAACTTGTCCTGTATGCTGGATACTCTCCACCCGCTGATCATCTGCTGAGCTTCTTCCCAGTACTCCCAGATATACTGCATTTTTCTGACAATAAATAACAGATCCGGCTTCCCAGCCTGCCGTACACTGAAGAACCTCCATCCCTGAGCTCCTCTGTTCCAGGGGTCTTGAGGCATCGATTTTCTTTCCTTTGGAACATTTTCACTTTCACAGGACTGACACCTGCTCACTTGCTGAACTTCACCTTACTGCATTTTCCGTTTCCTTACATATGGTCTGATCCTCTGTTCTCTGTGCTTTCTGTGCTCGATGGTTGGTGTCTGAATGATCCCACTGTCGCTGCCGCCAAATGTGAGGATACGGGATCGTCAATCACTCAGACACCGAGCAGATGAAACCAAAATATGGTTTATTTTTATCACAGCACACACAGGTAGACAAAGACAGGAACAAGAGGCAAATGTAGCATATAAACGTTATCGGGTAGCAGTCCAAAATGGCAGTCCTTGTAGCAGCAATTCCAAATCACAAAACTATCACTTATTCCACACAGCAGTGATAGCAGAAACCTGTGTAAATCCACACAGCACTGGACGCTCCACACCAGAGCTTAGTAGGATGCCCCCTTCCCAGGCAAACAATATGTTCCACAAGATCCAGTGGAGGGTATGACCCCTGAGCCAGGATTGCGACTAACATGAGGAGCCGGCATGTACAAGTCATTTTAAAACCTTCTAAATTCCCACGGTACCTGAACTATCAGTGGACTTGCACTGGGTCCGGATTGGTGGATTCAAGAGTCAGGTATATTCCCCCCCTTCAAGCTGCAGCTGTCCCTCTGCTGCTGCCTCCTGCTGGGTCCGGTTCCAAAGAGTCTACTAGAGTCCAGAAAGGCGCAAAGGAGTGTAAATACAAGGAAGGTACTTTGGTTATGTCCTGATTACCCCCTGTGAACATAACCTTCCTGTAAATAGCAGGGGAATTGGATCACCCCCTGTGGACATTTCCTGTCTGATCATATTGGGCAATATACAGTCTAATACTATGGTTCTGGAAATACACACAGATTTGGGGGACAGAAATATTTACGGAGAGGAAGAGGGTACAGACGGACTAAAAAGTACATTAATCACTACACCTAATAAAATATAATAATTACAGTCTTACAGTGAGTCTGATAACCTCACAATGGGCATTATGGTATGTTCCATAATATGTAATGCCTCCTTTTTCTGATGCCACGCCTCCTTTCCATGAGACCATGCCCTCTTTTTGCCAAGCAGCTTGGCCGCACAAGGGTCCTACCTACTGCAGGTGGGCCTGTGTGCTCAAAATGCCAGGGCCAATTTCTGGTCCCAGTCTGGCCCTGGCCAGGCCAGAGTCTTTCCTGCTTTCCTGCCCTGTCAGCCTATGGCAGCCACCCTCTAGGTATATAGAGGATCTGTCTAGGCTTATTAGGGTCAGTGCAAAAAGTCTTCAAAGCTGTGCAATTCATTTGGGAAGACTTCTGGCCATTCTAATGCCTGCAGCCTGCTCTCAGCTCAGTCTGTCTGTTGTCCATTGCGAGACTCCAATTCCATTGCAGTCCTCTCAGCCTTACCCGGTCCATTCTTTCAGGTCCGGTCCAGCTGGTAACTTCCATATTCAGGCCGTACGTCCTGGTTCCAGGTCCAGCTCCAGTCATTCACATTCTTTCAGTTCTTCTATTATTGGATCCAATTGTCTTGTTGTCATTTCTATTTTTTCTTTCTGGATACAGCAACCCAAGTCTTCATCATCAACCTTCAGCATCTTCAAGCCATCTTCATCCCTCCTCAGTGCCCGCCCATCAGTCCCAGCAACCAATCACCCTTAACCCCTTATGAAAGGATTTTGATGTATTATTACCATTGACTTTTTCTTCAAAGAAGTATTGAGATCCGCCTAATTGTTTTTCATTTATAAAAAGGTCCTTTATTAAACCTGCTTGTTTTAACCCTTCAGCTCCTAGTACATCTGCAGTTCCTGAGCACCACACAACACTTCAGTGACAGTTTGCACTGACCCAATGGAATTGAGTGGGAAGCAGGAACCCATGGACCTCCCACAAGGAATTGTGTCATTTATAACAAATGGAGGCATCCCAGCTACAAGTGGCCTAGTATCTCCAAAACTTGACACCTCCACAACCCACTCCTTCAGTCTCACCAGTTCCACTGTTGATAAACTCCAGTTGCTACTTCATCAGCCTGCTTCCCAACTCCAGTAGTCCCGGAACACGTACAGTTACCCACACCAAAGAAATATGATGGATCACCCAAGGCCTGTAGTGGGTTTCATAATCAGTGCGATGTGCCTTTCACTCTGCAACCATCCAATTTTCCTACTCCAAAAGCCCAAGTTGCTTATATAGTTTATCTTCTCATTCATCCAGCTCTAGAGTGGGTCTCCCCATTATGGGAACGATTCGATGCATTGCTTTCTGATTATTCTGCCTTCATTGTCACCTCTCAATGTATCTTTGATGGGCCTGGTAGAGTCTCTTCTGCTGCCACTGAAATCCTAAAAAATTGTGGTGGGAAAGGTGGGAGCCTGGTAAGCCAATGCATCATACAATTTTAGACTCTAGCTTCCAAACTAAGGTGGAATGCAGAGGCACTCTTGTTAGCCTTCTGGAAAGGCTTTTCAAGTCAACTAAAAGATCAGCTCACCACTCGAGATATGCCCGTTACTGAGTTAGATGAGTTAATATCCTTATGTAACAAAGTGGACCTTCGGTTTCAGGAGTGTCAATTGGAGAGAAAAAGGGCGTATCATCTCAAATTCCAACATTTCTCAAGCCCAACTTCCATGCCCAAACCTAATCCCTCATCGAATCTACCAACAGAAGAACCAATGTGTCACATTTCGTGAAGCACCAGCTGGAGTGTAATGGAGGCTGGGTGCTTTAATATAAGGTTGTTGCATCAACGACAGGAGGGAGTGAAACAATGAGATAAAATAAATCTGGTTTAATAAAGATACTGCGGTACAAGTAGTAGATGATGGCACAAATAGTATACTGTAGGTTATGCGATGATAAAAGTCAATAATACAATACTTTATTGTAGAATATGAAGATGCTTGGTAGTTGGGAAGGATATTGAAGGATTGGTTGAAGAATTGAAGAATTGGCTGAAGGATTGGGTGTTTGGTTGAAGGATTGGATGATTGGTTGGAAGATTGGATGATTGGTTAAATGATTGGAAGATTGGTTGAAGGATTGGATGATTGGTTGAAGGATTGGAAGATTGGTTGGATGATTGGTTGAAGGATTGGATGATTGAAGAATAATGAGATGATTGGATGAGGATTGAATAAAGAATAAATGAAGAAGTCTGTTGTCCTTGCTGGATTGGATCGTAGCTGCAATCAGGAGTGACCATGGATAATAACCGTTGGGAATAAGGATAAAGATAATACCCCTTTGGGGGGCTAACCTTATCCAGTCCGTATTGGCGGCAGCAGGTTCCGTGGTGCACAAGGAGCGCAGTGAGACGATCAGCAGGAGTAGAGCACGTCACTGGAGGCACAGGATTGTAGCGAGTACTACAGAGCCAGGAGGAATCAATGATTCTTAGGCATAGACATCATTGTACTAACTGCCGATCTTGCCCGGCCAGTCATTACTTAAGGAGTGAGCTGCACGGCTATTGGATAGCCATTTGACAGGGAGAGGCGGAGCCGCACAGTACATGCTGAGGAATACAGAAAGATGGCGGCCGCCAGCGGAGGCGACAGAATCCAGCCGGCAGTGAATGTGCGCAGCTGCGCAGTTGCCGGCGTTCAGTCAGAGGCCTAACCAGGCACAAACACACATGGCGGTTCATGTCTCACGCCACCCATGCCCTGCATGGCACCGGAGCACACAGTACCACTGTCACCACGCGGTGACAGTGCGGGAACATGTACCCCACCAAGACAAGGAACAAGAGCAGAGGTGAGCGCCAGAGTGTGAGACATGCTGATAGAGGACCTAGGGCTGGGCACAGCACAGGGGACTTGGGTGACAGCCATGGTGGTTGTGACACAATGCAAGTCAATCACTTCCGTCTCTACCAGGAAGAGAAGGATCATCGTAGAAGGGAGAATTTATGCATGTATTTCGGATCCTCCTCCCATGTGGTATCCACTTGCCCTCATCAACCGGGAAATGATCTCTCTTAATCACCAAGGGAGAGGCCTGTTTAGGAGTTCTACTCACATCTCCCACTCCAACTTGAATCAACCATCTAAGTCACCCTCATCATCTCTCAGGGGCAGATAAGAGTAAAAGCTTTATTAGACTCTGGAGCAGCCGGGAACTTTCTCTCTTCCAAAATTATTACCCAGATTTCCCTCCCCTTGCAAATATTGGATCAACCACTGTTTCTGACTGCAGTAGATGGCAGTTGCATTCCAAATGGACAGATTTCCCTGCAAATGAGTCCATATAATTCCTGATTATTCCACAAACCTCCCATGATGTTGTCCTAGGAATGCATTGGCTTACTAAACACAGGGCCGGCTCTACCATTAGGCAGCTTTAGGCAGCTGCCTAGGGCACCAGGATTTGGGGGGCGCCACCATGTCTGCCTATCAAAAAATTAAGAATGTCAATGATGATCCTTATTGTACTTTATGCAGGTGGTGGCTGTGGAACTTCTAAGACCTCACCCCCATACCTTGCCTTGAGGCATACTTTCCTACTTGCTGCCACGTCCTCTTTGTACTCTGTTGTGTGTGGCAAAGGGGAGGGTGTGGGGGGCCTCCAGGGAAAGCAGGGGACTTGCACACCTCACCAGGGGGCTGAGAGGACCTCACAATATTTTAGACTCCCTGCAATTCCGGAATGTAAGGCAGGTATGTCTTAAGGGGTTGGAAAGTGGGTATTGGTTCCAGTATGGGTGGGGGATGTTTGAAGTTTGGCCTAGGGTGCTGAGAAGCCTTACACCGGCCCTGACTAAACACAACTCCCATATAGACTGGGTCACCATGGAGATCAAGGCTTGAGGTACAGACTGTCCCATCTAGCAAATTCCTGGAAAGACTCCTTTCAGAGGTCGCACTTATCCTCTTTTCATCCCAGAAACAGAGGTCATGACCAGTTCTATTTAAGAGAATTTAAAGAAGGGGTTCATTAGACCCTCAACATCTCCTGTCGGTGCTGAGTTTTTCATTGTGAAGAAGAAGAAGGATGGATCCCTCAGACCATGTATTGACTTTTGCGGTTTAAATGACATCACCATAAAAAAAACTGTTACCCTCTTCCACTCACTACGAAACTCGTTGACAAAGTCAAGGGGGGTTGGGTCTTCACTAAATTTGATCTGCGATGAGCCTATAATCTGATTTGCATCCAACCCGGGGATGAGTGGAAGACGGCGATCAATACTCGTGACAGTCATTACAAATGCTTGGTGATGCCATTTGGGTTGTCTAGTGTGCCAGCCATCTTTCAGCAGTTTGTTAATGACATCTTCAGGGACATGCTGTATAAATCTATTATAGTTTATCTGGAAGACATACAGTACTCATCTTTTCATCCAATCTTCAGACCAACAGGCAGACCATAATGGAAGTGTTGTCTCATCTTAACCAGAATAAACTCTTCTGTAAACTGGAGAAGTGCATGTTTGAAGTGTCAACAATTCCTTTCCTCTGTCACATTCTCTCCAGTACTGGCTTAGAAATGGATCCTGAGAAAGTAAAAGCCGTCTTTTGCTCCATTCGGGAGCCTGTTGCTCATCTGCACACCAATTTATTTTGTAAATGGTTTAGAGATGACCCCAATTTCTATACATAGGTGTTGCGGGTGCTACAGTCAATTGTACAGAAATTGTAGGAGATAGAGAAAAGGGACTGTTTGATGGGGAACGCACTAATGGTTAGGTTTATTTAAAATATAACTTTTATTGGGTTATTTTTCTAAGATTTCCTGTATTACAATGCAGGAATTAGGACAACAGTGAAAAATAGAGGTAAAATCCCATACATAGACATATACATTCAGTGTGTTTTTAAAGAAAGAAAGAATAGTGTGTTTAAAATTACACAGAGACCAATCCAAAAAATGCTTGTGTTGTAGCTTGGCAGATAAGTTGTATTAGTGTTTTATCCCCTCACTGTGTGTAGTGTGTGTTGGTTGAGGTACACACTACACTAGGGCAGATGGTTCACTGATCCACTTAAATAGAGGATATCAAGGGATTTCCTTATAGTCTATAATTACTATATTAGTGGTTTTTCAGTGCCACCTGCTGGTCACTGCCTACTATATTTTTATATTGGTAGGCAAAGGAACAGGCATAGTGTATAAGCCAACATGTGAGGCATATATCTTTCAAGGTCAGGGGAGTATTGTCTAGAGACCCACCACTGGGCTCTTTCTCAAATAAGTCCCCTTGTGACCTTTGCCTCATGGGGATCACTTGGTATAGTGCTAATGCAGAGTACAACAGATCAAAATCACATTTCTATTTTAAGCTAACAAGCATTTTGGTATTGGTCTGTGCCAACACATGTGTTTTACTGTCTGGAAACTGCTTTGTCAAGACCAAAAAGTTTTTGGCCTTGACAAACCTGTTTCCAGACAGTAAAACACATGTGTTGGCACAGACCAATACCAATATGCTTGTTACATGTTGCTTAAAATAGAAATGTGATTTTGATCTGTTGTATTTGTATTAGCACTATACCAAGTGATCCCCGTGAGGCAAGAGGCAAAGGTCAGAAGGGGACATATTTGGGAAAAGCCCAGCGGTGGGTCTCTAGACAATATACCCTGATCCTAATAAATATATGCCTCACCTGCTGGCTTACATGCCTGTTCCCTGCATACTAATAAAAATACATGGTATGCAGTACCATAAATGACCAGCAGATGGCACTGTAAAACCACTAATACATCAATTATAGAATATAAGGGAGAACCTTTGACACCCTGTATTAGAATGGATAAGTGAACCATCTGCCTAAAGTGTGGTGTACCCTGTCAGCTACAATACAAGCATTTTTTGGGTTGGTCTCTGTGTAATTTTAAACACACTATTCTTTCTTTCTTTAAAAACACACTGAATGTATATGTCTATGTATGTGACTTTACCTCTATTTTTCACTGGTGTCCTAATTCCTGCATTGTAATACAGGAAATCTTATAAAAATAACCCAATAAAAGTTATATTTTAAATAAACCTAACCATTAGTGTGTTCCCCATCAAACAGTCCCTTTTCTCTTTCTCCTAAGTAAAAGCCAAGATTCGACCGCTCCAATGACCCTTAAAGGAATTCAAAGATTCCTGGGGTTCCCTAATTACTATCGTCAGCAATTTCCCAACCATAGCCGCTCGTCTCACTGCTCTCACTTGGAAGGGGGCAGATCCATCCAAATGGCCACCTGAAGCAACATCACCCTTCCAGCAGTTAAAACAAGCCTTCTCCTCTGCACCCATCCGTCTCCAGCCAGAGATTGATAAACTATTTTTTCTCAAAGTCGCTGCATCCTCTGAGGGAGTGGGGGCTATTCTCTCACAAAGAAGAGAGAGCCAGGAGCTACATCCCTGTGCTTATTTCTCGAAGAAATTTCTTCCAGCACAAATAAATTATCCTATAGGGGAACAAGAATAATTAGCTGTTAAATTAGCTTTTGAGGAGTGACGGTATCTACTTGAAGGGGCCCATTGTGAGACTCTAATTCCATTGCAGTCCTCTCAACCTAACCCAGTCCAGTCCAACTGTTACCTTCTGGATTCCCTCAGTACCTCCCGCTTCTGGTTCCAGGTCCAGCTCCAGTCATTCATAGTCTTTCAGTTCTTCTATTATTGGATGCGATTGTTTTGTCATCATTTCCATTCTTCTTTCTGGATGCAGCAACCCAAGTCTTCATCATCATACTTCATCATAATCTTCAAGCCATCTTAAGCCATCCTTAGTGCCTGCCAGGGGCGGATTGAAAATTAAAAGCAGCAGGGGAAATATGTTGAGGCAGCCTTGGGGGGGGGGGGGTGGTGGAACCTGGTGCGCGCCGGTGGTGCAGCAATTTCAACGAGGTCACACCCCATTTTTGCCACTGTGGGGGCATGGCTAGTGGCTCTCTGAACTGCTGGCTATGTCCCCAGCCCCTCAGGCTGCAGAATAGGCGTATGTGAGGGGGGATGCAGGCTGGCGGTATGCCCGGTGGGAGGGGGGAGGAGGGGGTGCTGGTGGCGGGAATGCCTGGGGGGGGCAGCTCACCTGCTGCTGCTCTTCAGCTGCCAGGCGGAAGGGGAACGGGCGCTGGGAGGTGCTGCGCGCGCATGCGCAGCAGCCCTCCCGTGGCTGACAGCAGCATAGAGTATAACAGCACTGTACACTACAGCCTCAGCAGCACAGAGCATAACAGCACTGTACACTATGGATGACAGCAGCACAGAGTATAACAGTGTTGTACATTACAGGTGACAGAAAGACAGAGTATAGCAATACCGCACACTATAGGTGACAGCTGCACGGATTATAACAGCATGGAAATATATATATATATATATATATATATATATATATATATATATATAGGCGGGGGTGAGAGACACTGCACTCAAACGGATTTAAGCTCAAAAGAAGACACCACACAAGGGGGCGTCTAGTCTGACGTTTCGGATGTCACTCCTTTATCAAAGACCAAATATCCAACAATGAGCAGTGAAGCAAAACATACCTTTATACCGTGAGCGTGTCATACCCATAGCGAGCGGTGCGGAGGTGGTTTTGTGTTGCTTACACGCTGCTTCCGGGTGCCGCCTGACCTCTCACCCAG